>NC_088885.1:66884318-67187349 GCF_037157495.1 Lathamus discolor
CAAGAATCCCACTTGGGAAGGGAGAAGAAGGGAGAGGTGGAGTGGGGAACTCACAGCTAATTAGTGAGGTTTCACAATCTAATTCAACCTGCCAACCCACTTTTCTGCCAGTCCTGCACACATAAATAGGATGAAAAGCAGAAAGTACAAGTTTCTCACACTCTGATTCCTCAGTCTCACCACTTCTGACTGTCTGCATGGGCACTTCAGTCATGTGTCTCCCTGCCTCCCTGACTTGGAGCTCCAGACCACCACCTACAAAACCCTAAGTCATTCTCATGCAGCAAAACAAACAGGACAGAAGACACTTAGTGCATGTGCTTTTCCTGACAGCAAGGAGACTACGGGCAGTTAGTTGTTCAAGACTTTCTCTAATGCTTAGCACCTTCATTGCCATCCCAGCAAGCCACCCACAGCTGAGTGATTCTTGATAGCACATACAATAAAACTCCAGGAAATCCATGTGCTTCATAGTCACACAGTACACACTCCTGGGCTTGTGCTGTGCAGGCTCAGACATTTACATGGTACGTTGCAGGGCAGGGCTGTACAGGCATACTTGTTTCACTCTCACCAGTGTCAGGCAGCACCCTGCTCAGTCTAATCAGTCTAATCAGAGAAGATGTAAGTGGAGACGCAGGGCTAATTAGCCTGAGCAAAGCACCTAGTCAGGTTGGGAATCTCTGCACAGGGCTCAGATGCACAAATAGATGTACCCATCGTGACTGAGCCTTTCTTACTCCCTGCAGTCAGCAGATATTTCATTGCGCCCTTACTGCTGAAACACATCATCTGAGAATAGAGTGGGACAGTTCCTCAGGTCTTAATGCTGGTTTTTTGAAGCAAAAAACTGCAGGGGTCTCACAGACCGATATATGATTTCTTTCTGATATCTTTCTGATATGCTTTCTCCCACTGCATATGCTTAGGCAGATAACTCAGCGGTCTTCCCTTGCATTGTCTTTTTTGATAGAGGAGGATCATATTACGTTTGCCATGGAATTGTTTTTTCTGTTTCCTTGTACACCCTTTCTAGGTATTGAAGAGAAGAAGAGAAAGAATACAGTACTAACAATAGTTTCACTACTTCACTGTACCTTCCCCATCTTAAAATACTCTCCAGATAGAGTTTATTTGTAAGTAAGCAAGCAGAAGGCTGACTGAAGAGAAGTGATAATTACATTAGAATAATAATAACAACAAGAAAACCCGGAGCTAATGAAGACTGCTTGTTTCATTGAATTTAAGAAGAGACTTCACTCTGTAATGAAGATGTATAAAGCTCTGCAGCTCACTCACCCTTTCTACAAATGACATCAGGAGCAGCAGGACTGCTCACTAAGCCAAACCCCTTCAACTGAATTGGTTTGACTGGTCAACGATAACAAGGAAGTGCTTGTACTTACATCTCCTTGATCACTCTGCAGGCTATCCCTCACATTGAATAAAGATAGCTACACAAACATTTTAATGGTTCTAGCAAAAGTGAAAAAGAATCCTGGTAATTCTCACTGTGGCTCCAACAAACGTATCTGAAGTTACAAGAGTTTCTTGCCTCCAACAGCAGTAGTACGTGACAGACTGAATGACAAAGAGACATTATTTTGCCTTTTTTCCCCATGAGAAGCTGATTCTTTAACGAAGTTGCTGGCAGTTCATGGTTTTATGAGAAAACAAACAATACACCTCTCAAAAAATGTAAAATAGGCCCAAATCACTTTAACTATGAACATGAAAAGTGTTAGCTCTTCCAGTTGTTCCACTCTGAGTGTCAAACTAACTTTCACTTCACCAGGGTTTCATGTTACCTGATGTTTCTTTTTGTAAACTATTTGGATCAGAAATGCTAAAAGAAGCCTGTGAAAAGTGAGGTTTTATCTGCCAGAGACACAAATTCCTGGCAGCTGAAGGCTTAAAGCTCAGTTTGCCTGCTTTAGCTATTGTGGATATCTCCACTGCTAGGAATGTCTGTAGCTCTAGTCACAAATGTCCACTCACTAGGGAAGCCAAAACACATTTTGCCCAGCTTCTTTCATCTGGCACAACTTTTGTAATGCTTTGGCAGGATTCACACTGCTGTACAAACGCTGGAAATGACATAAAGTGAATTTATGAATCACCCCCCCAATTCTGGTTGCCTGAAACAGAAACCCACAAATAACCTTCCTCTCCTCATCTAATGCAGCCCTCACTCCCCAAGCAGATTTCTTCTATGACTAGTGCAATAATTTGGTAATACCTTGCGTTAGTGCATTAAGCTTGATTTGCCATAGTGGGAAGGGGTTTTTCCATTATTCAAAGAACTGTCAGGAAAAACCATCAGAAATAAGTAAGAGACTACAGCATTTCTGGTTTTCTTAGCCCATCTCTACTTCTGATAACTCAACAGGGAAAGAAGCTAAGGCAAATCCTGGCAACATGCTGCTTTATCTTCTTCCTTTTGACCTTTGTGCCATCAGGTGCCTGTGAAACATTCATCAGTGCCTGCAGCTGGAAACACCAATGCCAATTAACAACTAGGAACATAAGACTCCCCGAGAAGGATCACTGATAGCATCAATACTGCCAGTTTGCTTAAGAGTGTATAATATTCCTTCCTAACATAAGCATCCAAGGTTAACATGCCTGGCAGGCTACAAACAAACCTGGAATAAATATGAATGAACAAGCTGTTCAGGATGGCATTCTGCTACAAAGGGCTCCTGAACCCTTTTAACTAATCTACCAGTAGCAGCAGACTTCCTTTTTGAATGCACACTCCAAACAGAAAACAGACACCCCCCACCCCCCCCCCCCCCCCCGGAGAGCTTGATTTATATTCTCTTCGTCCTGCTGATGCTGCCACAGACGTTATCAGCTTTGAAAGAAGCATCGGCAGACTACTAGATACTGTCATTGTCATTGTGGGCACAGCAAACCAGGTCACTAGTGATGCTCACTGACACAGCAGCACAACAAAACAGCAGTGAAAATGAGGACAGGAAGGAGAGCAGCAAAAGAACTATTCTCACAGGCATGGGACACCTGTATTTTGGTCATCTTCATCCTAGACACAACTTGCAAAGCTGCTAGAGCAGCTTTCATGCTGTGCTGTCAATCCACGAAGGCTGGGCTTGGTTCCCAGAGCTTCTTCTTGGCTTCACTAGAAGTCTCTTGAACCAAGGGCTGCTGCAAGTAAGGACCTGAAGTGTCCCTAGTTGACACCACCAATTTAAAAATAAAAGCAAACATAAGCTATACTGCTGAACTAGAAGAGATGCTTTGCTCTCATGGACCAAACTGCAACCACCCTGGTTTGTAATCATTAACGAACACATTCACCTGTCTTCCTTGTTGTGTTTACCCACTCCAGTGCACTAGTACCGCCTGGACTTCTCTAAAGCCAAATCATAAAAAAAAAGCTGACAGCAAAAAGCTGGGACAGCAGTTAAAGTGACTGCCAAAGAGAAATCTGTTTGCTCAGGCAAAAGCTGTTCTCAGTCCAAACATGGGAGTCATAATCTTACAGCCATTTGCTTGGAAGACAATGAAGGGAAGGCAGAACAGACTGGGAAACTACAGCTTGCCACAGTAAGAGAAGAGTACAATCTTTGTGCCCAGATTTCTTTGCTCTGCAGGATAAGTTTTACAAAGCTGACAACCGGTAGCAACATGCAGTGGCCCCAGGCATCATGCCTGCCTATCAAAGACTTGGATTTTAGCCCTGGAGAAATTACAACTTCTCACTTCTCTGGAAGCTATATAGACCAAGAAGAAAGAAAGAGAGTAATGAATGACCTAACTAAAAATTATTTTAATACACTGATTGCATACTGTAAGTCGTAAACTTAGGGGTGTGTAGAGAACTCAGGGAAGTTGGGGAGGAGGAAGACATCTTGAATTTGTCAGGACCAGCACAGCCACAGACCACAAAAAGCAACCAACTTGGGCTGCTATGACAGTGAAGTCATCTACTGGAGTGGTAGGGACTGGCACACCAAATGGAAAGTATGGATCCAACAGATAAGCCATGGAGAAAAAGGAGGGGAAACTCAGCAGTTCAGACTGGAAAAGACAGGTTCAAAAGTCCTGAGTTGAGAAGCCAGTCAGCAGGCATGTGAAGAAGAGTGAGAGGAGGGAGATAAACCCAAGGATGCTGCACAGAAGTCAATAAAAAGGCATTTGGCCTGCAGCAGTTTCCAAGTGCTTGTGGCTTATGGCCTCACCACTGCATGCTCCTCTGCAGGACTCAAGGCCACTCTGGCCATCTCTCTGCTGGGTGGCAGGAGCAAGCAGACACAGCCTGGCCCTCACATGCTGCCCATACACTGATTATGTAGAAGATTCCTCACCACTGAAACAGCCTTGCTGCTGCATGCCACCAAGGCAGGTTTGCACCCATGCACTCAGAGGAGAGTGGCATCAGGGCCAGAAAAGGGGGTAAGCTTCTGCACACAGTAATTCTGCTGTATTTCTGCAATGTCCACGTTAATACAGTCTTCATCAGTTAAAACTGCCAAACCAAAGGCCCAAAGCTATGGTCCGAGACTTCTTCTGAAGCCCTGCAAGAGACCCAAACTGCTTCAGCTTCCTCTCTCAAATGTCAGCCTTGAGCTGCTCTTGTCTGGCCGGCAGAAGCATGTGATGTGAAATAAAAGCCAGGAAGTAAGACTTTCTGAATAAACATTTATTTGGTGAGAAATACTTCTGATTTTTGGCAGAGAAATGTCAGAAACCTGAAGCCCCATGTATAGCATGCCTACAGAGTGCAATTTCTATTTAAAGGGAAGCTGCAGCTGTTTGTAGATCTTTATGAAGAATAATGCCTGGGAATAAATTACTGCCATTTCTGAGAGACATTTCTCAAATGGCAGTGATTCTTCCCTTTTCCCCCTCTCCCTGTAAATACCAAGTGCCACGTACTGGGCAGTTGTTCAGAAGAATGGACACACACAGCTCTTGCTTTTGTCAGCAGCCTAGTAATTTCCGTAGAAAACCATGAAGTGGTTTCGTGTATGGATATCAAAGTGATTCAAAAGCAAAGACATTCAGAAACATTAAGGCTGCACGTGTCAAAACGTCCCATTGTTCTTCCAAGATGTGCACAACTCATCACTGTTTGAACAGGCATCACTGCCAACCACACCACAAACTCAGCACCGAGGCTCAAGGTGTTGGAGATGGCCGCGCTCAGACAACCGCTGTAAAAGGCTCACTGGTGTTCAATTTTCATCACTTGTGCATGCCTCCTCTCTGAGGGGCTGCCACAGCAGCAGTGCGGAGGTGATGCTCTGGCGAGAGGGTGTGCCGGGGCCGCTGCCAGCCCAGCCAGGTGCCTCAAGTAGTTGTACTGACATCAGCTCCAGGAGCTGTGGCTCCCAGCCCCACTTCAGGTCCAGGTGCCAGGAAAAACAGCCTGGTGCCTGTGGGGCTGTACAGACAAGATATGACCATGGTGAAAGGAGCAAAGAGGGCCAAGCAGTGGAGAAAGGAGGTAGCAGCTCAAAAATGGGACAGAACCAGGGCTAAGCCCTGTGCAGCTGCAGTCCCCAGGACCCTCTCTGAGGTCAGCCCTTACGGCAGCAGGTTCCCACCACAGGCAGGCATGGAAAGCCTGTCAGAGACAGAAGCAGAGATGCTTGCTATCCTGACATCTGCAGTTTGCCCCAAATAACAGTCATAGATATGAGATCAACTGTAGACTTTTCAGTTATTGACACATACTGGATTTAGAGATTTATTTCCCATTTCGCACAAACTGCACCAGAGGTTTTCGCATAAGTGCAAAAAAAAAAAAACAAACCAGAAAAAAATGTGAAGAAATGCCTGTGAGTGAGGAACACGAAGAGTTTATTCATTGCTCCTGTCAGAATGTGTTTGTGCTTGTGTGGCTAGCACTCCAAAAAAGCTGCAGCATATGTTTCAGGATGGAAAAAAAAACCCAACTCAGGATACCTAAATCCTACCAGAAAATTGCAAAACCATATGCTGGAATTCTCAAGGTACCCTCCTGTGAGAGCAAAGGAGCCTCACGCTGCTTTGGTTTTAACCCTTACTAAGTGAAATAAACATTCCTCCTTAGCAAATCTTCCTGACATCTTTTTTTATTTTTGCTAAAGAGGAATATGGATTTGATTTGAACAAGCTCTGCTATTCCAGAAATGTGCTTCATCTGAATGAGGAGAGCAAGAGAAAGGAAGCAAGAAATTTGTACTGTTTAGTAAACAGGCAGTTTCTAGGCGGATACGATACACTGGTCCCAATTTACTGCCCCCCCTGCCCCACCCCCCTTCCTCTGAAGTTTGCCTGGGTGGCAGGAGGAGGCAGCGGAAGGGATGAGAACAGCTACTGCTTGCAATGGAAAGGTCTGATTGCTTTCTGCACATCTCAACGTGACAACACCCTGCAAACACTCACAGACAAGAGTAGTAGTTTTCAGTAAGATCATTGTTATGCTGGTATTTCCTTTTAGCAGTAACATCATCCTTCCTCATCTCTGGTATTCTTATCTTCCTGAGAGGATAAAGGGAAGACGGGAGGGGAGAGGAAGAACCTGGCTGACCACCTCCTTCTTGCAGCACTGTCCTCCCAACAGGCAGGTGACAGAATATGCTCTCAGGAAACTTCTCAAGAACTCTCAATCATCTATGAGACTCCCAAAAGAAAGCAGTCCTGGATGCCAGCGTGAGAGCAGGTCTCAATAGCACTTTCTTTCCAGCAGTACCTGGTGAGAAGAGCGCTGCTTTTTCTGCACACACCTGGGACTCACGAGTACAATTCAGGGTTTTGCCACTGCAACGGCAGACCACTGTGCTGCACTTTTAAGTGGGATCATTTTAAACCATTTAGGACAGGGCAGAATGCAATAATTACACTGACGGCATCTTCAGCAGATACTCCATCCCCATGATTGCCTCCTTCTCCCATGCATTTTATCTGGCTGATCTGGCACACCACATACCTTGGAGGACCCAGGGAATGCTCTTCTCCACACAAGTCAGTGCTGCTGTCGCAATCAGTGGAGGTGATTGCAACATCTTGAACAAACATCTCCTGTTAGCCCAACAGCTTTGCATGCTAGGACAGTTTATTATTATTATTATTTAAAGCTGCCCTCCTCTGTTCTAGGATGTGAGCTTGCAAAGTAAGCCCTTGTGGTTTCAAAGAAGTCTTTTAAAGTGTGGGAATAAGCTGATATGGCCACATCTGCTTGGATACATAGACAGTGAGAAGCTGCAGGTCTCAGAGGCCTCTTATTCATCTTAATGAGTTACTAACTTGGCAGCATAGTTGTACTAGTAGCTAACAATTCCAAATGTCAGCTTTGTTAACTATTTCACTGTAGATCAAAGCATGTGGGAAAGGGGAGAGATTATGAAGATTTTTCAGTGTCCTCTCTAACATGTATTTTGCAAGTGATTCTTGGGAAAGCAAGACTCTGTCTCAATCTGCTTCCCAAAATCTAAACCCAAAGGTAAAAGCAGAGCAAAGGAGGGCATCCAGCTTCCAGGGAGCTAAAAGACATGCCCAGCACTCAGAAAATATATTTATATTTTCTTATTTTATGTAAAGCACAAAAACTATTTGCTCAAACTGGAAGAATCTGTAGCTGGTTTATCACTACTAACATCCTGAAGGATCACTGCATACTTTTGGCATAAGGATTTAAATACTAACCTAACTTTGAAATTACTAAGGTTCCTTATAAAGATAAAAGTAAAGATGATACTCAAATTTGGCAGGCAGAGAATTCTTGTTTTCCCCGGTTTTTGAGGATGTTTATATTTCAACCCAGAAAAGCAGTGGGCTTCATGAGAAAAACAATGAACATAAAAATATGTATGCCTTCTCTTTAGCCATCCCTCATGGGAACAGTTTCTTTTATCATATGCCACAACTGATCAGGGTCTTAGTTATGCAACTGTATTTCCCTGTGAAAGGTGTGCTACTTCATTTCCCGTGAACACAAACCTCTGAGAGGAGCATTTGTATTGAAAATCCTCAAACTAATGTAACAAACTGATCAAAGCAATAGGAGTTTGGAATACCAGGTGCAAAAAACCTTATTAGAATTCCTCTACCTTGAAAGTGACCAAACAATTTCAACCACTGCATAGGCATGCATAGATCTCCTGAATCTGACCTGCAGATTGCCGAACTGTTATCCATGCTTTTTTTTCATTCTTATTAGCCTACAGAGTCACATGCCTTGAAATGCAGGCTTACGTATTTAACTAAAAAGTGATAGTTGTGTGTTAAGTAACTGTAGCAGTCCACAGAAAAGCAATCCAATAACTTTCCTTAGATAACACTGTTCTGCCTTTGAAGACATTAAAAGAAATAAAAAAAGAGAGAGGAAGAGAAATTCAAGCCTGGCTTTGCAGCACAATCCAAACATACCTGCCTTTGGTTTCAGCAGAGAGAAAAGATGCTTAATACATCACCAAAGTGCAGATACCACCCCTCAAAAGACACAATTGCAGGTACACATTATTGCTGCTAAGAACTCACAACATTCACTATGTTTTTCCTCGGGGAATTCTGGATTATCCTTTAGCATGAAGACTTTTCAGAAACTGCCGGACTGCTCACAGGTCCTCACTGGCTTTCCTCTTTCAAATAAAGTAAGTTACAGCTGTAAAAGAAAAGCAAAACAAAGTAAGAAAGGAAAGCAGGGAATAAAAGGAGAAAAATCCAGAGAGCTGCTTAGCAAATAAACAATTGATTCCTACATCTCCTTGAAGCAAATACATTCTTAACGAGCTCCCAGGATGGAGACTCCAGTACAGGGTGAGTGTATGTCAAACACTGATCCAGCATAGGAAGAATCATTTGCTCTTTTTATTACCAACAATTAAAACCCAATTCAGAGGCGAAGAGGCAAATAAATAATTAAAATAGTTCTTGGATACTTCTGTTGCCATAACAAGAGAAAGAAAAAACTACCTAGGGCTGTTGTTTTGGAAACTGTCTGGAAACAAAGCCCATGGTGTGCAGAGACATCTACACAGGAAGAGTTTTGTTCTCAATGAACTGCTCTAAGGGGACACAAACACCTACTTATTTCTGTGGTCATCTGTAATATTGCAGCAGAGGGGTACTGAAACCAAAAATGCACACACACTTGCTGTTCCTCACAAGGAAGTATTTTTCACATCTCAGACTTAATATCATGTGGTTTCCTTCATACTTCTTTTATGACAAAAATTCTTTGGCACCAACTTTTTGCCCTATTGTACAATGTATTGGACTATCCACAGCCTTTTTACTAGGGTCTGTGAATATTGCTGAGCTTCACTTCTATATGAACCTCACACACAATACTTAAAATAGAGCGTGTATTTCCACAGGGCCCAAATTAACCATTTTTCCTTTAGCCAGGTTCCCAGGGTCTACTTGTGCTTCCCGAATTCTTAGTTTCACTTTGTGCCACAGGTTTGTGGCACCTGTCCTATCTCCTTGAAGTCAGGCTCCTCAAACACTTCACATGTAATTTTCAAGATTCCTGCACATAGATCCCATCCTACCAGTGCTATGATGGAATCCACATCCCTGAACTGAAGATGTGCAGGACTAAAGTCTACACCTGAGAAAGTGCAAACTCTCTTTATTTTCAGTGCAGGAAACTAGGCAATCTAGAAAATGATGAATTTGACCTATCTTAAGCATCTGCTCTAGGACAGGATGAATCACTCTCTAGAAAGGTCTGCCTCTCTCCCTCCATAAAGTGAGTCTAGACACTGAGCTCAGACTAGATGGCTACAAATGAATGCAGATGAATCTCACCCTTCGTGAAGGCAGGAAACAAGTCAGACAGATGGACAAGAGCAGTTCATGGGTGAAGAACAGAAGGAAGGCAATGCAGTGATAACGACTCAAAAAGGTTTACAGTCCTGAGACCATCTGGTTTAGTTGAACATACAAAGCAACAACGAAACTTTCCAAACTCCAAACCAGTATTTGCCCAGCTAATCCAGTTTTGGCATAAGACTCCTCCAGGATTTACTGGCTGAGGCTAAGCTCTTGCAGAGCAGCATCCATGAACCAGTATCCAGCTGGTTGGCACTCTCCAAGGCACACTGGCAATGATGGTGATTACCACTAGTCTCTTAATGCATCTTCGTCTTCCCACCGATGGACTGTAGCAATGCCAGATACCTATTACAGAAGTCTTCCCAGCTTCAGAAACCCTGAGCTGGAGGGGCAACTCCTGCAGGACAGAGACACTGCAAGCTCAAGAGCCTTCAGGTACCCAGGCCCTGGCTACACTTCCAGAACTTTGATCACCAGCTTCTCTCCTCTACTAAAATGAGACTGCTGCTAATCTGATAGAGAAGCACATCATCAGACATGACCTCACAAGATTTTTAACTTTAGAAAGTAGACCAAGAAGAGAAAACCCCCACAAACTTACTGTGAAGTCAACCCTCAAAATTTTGCTTAACCCAAACCAATTAATTTTCAAGCCATTTATTTTTTCTTTAGAATTATATGAATCTCAAGACTGGAAAAAAACCCAACAAAACAACAAGCTCAAAATACTCAAAATGTTTTATTTCTATGTGTTAGTATTTTGCTTCAAAGTGTTAAAATGAAACATTTCAGCATTTTAAAAATTCTGTGGGTTTTCCCGCAATAATCTGGCAATCCAAAAATCTCCTAAAAATTAAATTTTTTAGTCTTCATCTCATCATTCAACATTCAGAGGAACCTGAAAATGGATTCCAAATGATTATAAGGAAATATTTAACATTTCTGCCAAAATTAGACAGCTTCTAATTATTTTTTATAAGAGCAGGTAAGTTTACTCCATGTGAGTCCCATACCAGATTTTGCAGCTCCAGCTTGCACAGACTCCTCTGAGCCTCCTTGGAGAGTCAGCTGTGTGTAACACCAGGCTGAAACCCACCACACTCAGTCAAAGTCCTTCCACTGACTTCAACAGGTGGGATTAGGATTTTGATCCTGTTCAAGTTAAACAGGGCTCCAGCTACTGAAATGCTGCATGCTAACTATGCTTGATCTTGCTATCAGTCTGGAATTTGTCTTCCAGACCCCTGCCAGCACATGGGCACAGAAACAAGTCACAAGCAGTATCTGTGCAAAACAGTGCAGTGGTGTTCTGTAGCTGTCATCCTTCTCCATGCACTCTTATTTCCCTAGGAAAGCTGACATGAAGCAAGGTAGCCTACCCCTCAGGGAAAAAGGTGAGAGACCTCGTATTTACCACAGGGTGCCTTTTCACCATGCACACAGCCAGTTATTATGGAGAAGATGATGTGCTGTAAATTCACAAGCTGGTTTAATCTGCTACAACTTGCTCACTTGACCTTAGCCGTAGACACTTCTTTCTGCAAGGGGCAAGGCATGTCTGCCTGCAAATGTTCCCAGACATTTTTATGCTTAAGATTTAAAGACAGCCAGGCACAAATTTCAAGACCTACAGGGAGATATGCTGCTCCCTGAAGCGCAATCCCAACCTGAAAAGCAAAGCACTCATTCCCTAACTGGGACGATCTTTAAGCTACACAGATCTGATGGGCTGCAATCACATGCTCTTCTTGGAACATGCAAAAGAGTTGTAACCTGGAGGACCCACCAAGGAAGGCTGGTTTGCAGTAACAAGGTCTTAAACTGAAGTTTCAACATGATCAATGAATCATTATCACATACATGGTTACCGATCACATCTTTGCTATAAATGGGAAGTGTTATGCAAGGAAGCTGTTTTTCATGGTCCCACAGCATTGGAAATTCAAGTATCACAGCATGGACCTGCCTTCGAGTGCTAAAAGGACTCTGAATTGAAAGATTAGAAGTGTAATTGAGAGATGAACAGACCTCAAATCAAAGATCATGGAAGTACATCTTGGGAGTATTTAGAAACTAAAATTGGACCCCAGGGCAATCAGCAAATAAGAACCATAGTACAAGAGAGCAACTGCAAATTGCCAAAACTGAAAACCAGAAGCTGGCTCTGTACAATAATCTGCATTTATTCCAAGAAAGGGTCATGCTCTACATTTTGCTTTGAAGAGCAGGCAGTGAGAGATCACTTTTTCTAGTCCTTTCCTGCAAGTTTTTATTTGCCATTCCTTGCTCTCTTGCATGATGTAATTTGGTTTTCCTTATTCACAAATCAGCATAAGCTAATAAAACTGTTTAAGAGATGGCAGTGTTGTTCCCAAGTTGTTTCGTTGTTCGCTATTATCCCACAACTAATCCTTCAACTCAAATAAAACCATAATTCATTTCCTCCTTTATTCTCTCTCTGCATGAAATAGTTTTAGACAGGTTCAATCCTGCCCCACCGCAAATGGGAAAGGCGAGGTTGTATCTTCCTGGAGTGTGTGTGATTTCAATTACCTAATGTGCGTATCATCTATCACATCACGAAAAATCTTCTAAATTATTTTCAACAGGTTTAGCTGATTTTACACATACAGAAAAGATTCTAACGGAAGGAAAAAACCCCAAACAAACAAAACCAAAACCACAAACCAACCAAGAATTAACTGTCTTTTAGATTTCAAGTTAATAAAAACTTCTCTATACCAGCCATGCCAAACATTAACCATCCGGACATCACCCATTTCCTGACATTTTGTCTTGTGTACAAAAGGTGCTCCTGATGGGGATGATTCATCTTTACATTAATTGCTCTGCTAGTGTAAAAATGACTTAAATCACAATTATGCCTACTTTAAGGTTATGGTAAAGGAGTATTGTCTTAGCACTAAAGAGGCTTCCTTTGTGTAAAGCAGACAGGCATCACTCTCATTTTTGTTTAGTATCCACTTCTCATCTGAAGCTTGATTCTCCACATTTTTGTCACACAAACAAGCACTGCCCATGGCTTTGCATATGATCCATAGTGAAATGCCAAACTTCACGAGGTGTGAAGTTTGTGAATGGTGAGTAAACGTATCTTGGTGTAAGTGAACAGTAAATCAAGTCGTCAGCACTTTGAATATCCAGATGTTAAACCAGAAAACCAGCATGCAGATGATCGGGTTCAGACAAGGAAGCAATCCATCCTGCCCCACAATTTGTAGTAAGGGGAGGAAGATCTATGTTACCTTCTCCAGCTCTGTGAACACATCCACAGGCCGCCCAGCCCAGTACCATCTTTTCTGTGTGAATGTTATTTCCAGTGTGAGTGCTTACTCACTGGGAAAGTGAAGTGCTCCAGGATGGGAACATCTGTCTGCAACCAGCAGACCGGATTGGCATGTGGGCCTGAAGGGGTAAGGCTGCAGCTCACACCCTCCAGTACAGGAGCCTCTACTGATGACGATCCCTGACTGCATAACTGATACTAACTGTTAGTCATCTAGAAATCAGTGTCCCAAGATTTAATCTGGAATAAAAAAAACATTATTCATCATTATTTCATCCACAGCAGGTACTTTTCACAACTTGAGGCTCAGCTGAACCACCCCTCATTTCAGCATCAACCTATGCAAGCAGACTGGGAAAGGATTTTTTTAGCCCTACTCACTAGACATCTGTCCTTCCAAACCTGTCATCTGGAAACCATGGAAGCAACTTTGCTCCCAGAGTGGTCCCCACTGCTCTCATTACCCATTCCCTAACCCCAACACCACCAAACAATTGATCAGAAAATAGATGAAGGTTCTTCACCACAGGGCAGTTCTAGATATGAAAACACACATGCCAGCTCAATCTCCCACTCTGTTTACATGATGCCTAATAATAATACAAACACAAATCTGACTAGGACCTCCAAGTCATCACCTATACACAAATAACATCTACCACAACCATATTTGCTAACTGTATTTTGGTAATACGCAGTTTTTCCAACAAAACTTGAGGTTAAACTGTGCTTAGCCCTGTGCTTCAGTAATTGTACTTAGTTTCTAAGTTCTACAAGATTTTTGCCACAAAGAGACTACAGCGTAAGTTATTAAAAAAGCAGGTAAAGAGGTGAGCAGCGGGTGCACCTCAGAATGCCACGAGGTGAAAAGAAAACCAACAGGAGCTTGTCTGGGTTGTTCTGTCTGAGAAGCAACAGTGTAGAACTGGAAAAAAAAAAATACCTCACAAATACCTCCTATCAGATGCTAATGATACATTTTTAAACAAAAATCCATTGCCCCTTTAATACCAATACCCCCTATTGGCCACTTTCTCGTGGTTATTAAAGCAGGAA
The DNA here is from genome assembly GCF_037157495.1 of Lathamus discolor. Classification (NCBI taxonomy): domain Eukaryota; kingdom Metazoa; phylum Chordata; class Aves; order Psittaciformes; family Psittacidae; genus Lathamus; species Lathamus discolor. The sequence goes on from NC_088885.1 coordinate 66,898,474, forward strand.
TAGCGGGAGGGAGGAGAAGGAATTTCAACACAGATTTACGTTTCTCTTAGCATGCCAGCTTTCTTCACTCTCACACAGAGGTTTTAAGTAAAAACAACTCTATCGCCTGCGTGTTTGTAACACAGTCATCCCTACAGGTCTTCTGAGTAGAAGAGATTGGAAAAAGAATGCAAATGGTCCATAATAATTTAGTTAGAGCCAGTGATGTTGAACAGCTATAAGCAACAAATATAACCACTCTGGATGCTTCTGTTACACAACAGAAATATTTCTTTTTTTCTTGCTATTATACAAAAAATGCAGCTCAGCCCTGAGTTGAGACAATGAGCCTCCTGTGTATTTTAAAGAACTGCAGCACCCTTGTAACTCGTTACAGATGAGAACCAGCTCAAGGGCTAGGCCTTTGTTAAACATACAGATTTCTCACAAACGACTGCCACAGCTCTCCTGCAAACAGACGGTGTTTGAAGGGGAATCCAAACACTTTTGAGTCCCAAAGCATAGCAGCATCAAAATCAACAGCTGAGCTTCTGTTTATTTGCAATATTTTAAGAAGTGAAAGACAAAACCACCTGAAGAAGATCTCTCTGTGGGTTGTAGCATTAACAAATACCAGCAAAAAGGCCTGATCTTTGGTGGCCGCAGTAATCCCACCAGATGCCCACTGTACCAATTCCCTGGTGCCAGTATGATATGAGCTGGGTCCATGGCCTTTGCCTCACTGGTCTCAGCCACAGGTCTCCACAGATATTCATCTGCCTACTTACACAAAGCTTTTGGGGAGCAGCTTCCCCGTAGCCTCTACCCGTGCAGCAGGTTGGGTTGAGGAGGACATGAGTAACAGGAGCCGCCAGGCTGGGACACACATGCGGACACAGGCACAAACAATGCCACCACGTGAGCCTTGCTTCCTTAGGAAGCCAGCCCAGAACCCACCCTTAACCTTCTCCCTGCTTCCAGCATGGCCACGTCTTCTGTGCTGCTGATGCAATGTGAAACACAGGGCTGGAAAACAAAGGCACTATTGACTAACTTTTCTGCAGGATTAAGATGACTACGCTAGCTTACAACAAAGATTTCAATGATTTCAACACTGAGCCTAAGTAACAGGAACACAGCTTGGCAGTAAATCCAGAGATTACCTGTTGAAACATTAATGGCAAACACCTTTTGATGTGGGCTGCTTTATGTGGTGCAAAAGCCAGCACTGTAATTATGCACTTCCTTTCTATGAATCTAGTATTTAAAAGTAAAGTATTACTCGGGGGTGTGTGCATGCATATGCGTGTGTATGTGCGTGTGTATGTGCATGTGTGTGCATGTGTGTGTGCTACAGGAAATACTCAACAGCTGAGCCTGTGATTTACCAGCATAGCTGCACGTAGTAAATCTGCAACAGGGGACCTCAGCCGTTTCATTCATCTGCACCAAGAAGAGGGCTAAAACAACTGCCATGCTTGAGACAAATGCCATTGTGAGTCACAGCAGCCAGAGTGCAAACATGTTTGCTGTTGGGTGAGTCAGACTATCACATCCTGAATTCACAAACCTTCCTATAAATAATAATTTCCGAAATTGTTGCATTTCTTTAATACAATACAATTTTAAGCGTGATGCCTCATCTATGAAGGCTTTCCTGACTACAAAGAAAATGTTTTTCTCCTTTTCCCTTTTGTTCCTGATTACATGTACCTACCTATAGTAGTAGGCTGTCTACGGTGACTGACGCGGTAACTGCATCAATGCACACTTAGCAAAATGCGAACATGGCTTAAAATGGGTGACAAATAAGAGACACCCCCCAAAAAACCAAACCAAAACAAAACAAAGAAAACAGAAAACGAAAACCAGGGACAGAACTAAACACAAGCCTTAGGACCTTTTGCTTACTGTAAATGCTTTCTATATCAGCACTTTTTTGATGCTGTAATTGTGACATGCTTTAGCACGTTCAGCATTCACAGAAAAGGAATGCCATGCTGGTATGGGACACAGACCAACTGAGAAAAGGGGTGAGAAGTGCTGGGGAAGTGATGAGAGAGGCTGTGGCAATGTGCTGCATGTGGGCAAGGAGGGACTGGGCCTGCTGCCGTGTTTGATAGCGTGTGTATATACAGCAAAAGCATGGTCCCTGCTCCAGAAAGTGCTCAGCCTCAATACAGCATGCAGCAAATCACTCCTCCCCGCCACGAATGAGAACATACCTGGTAACAAAATTAGTGCACTGTAATAACTGGTAATGATTATCCATGACTGCCTTTAATTCAGGAAAGCATCTGAATCAGAAGTCATGCAAGAGCCTTGTGAAATAGGGCTGAACTTAAAGATATGACCAAATTTATTCAGGAGAGTGTTAATAAAGATGTGTGATGTCTCTGTGAGCAAGTAAAAGAAATTGTGATTCTATGTCAGGTTGTGGGGGGCTGTCTCTAACTTCATTTTCAGTTAGGAATTTGTTCTCATCTTATACGAAAGGGAATTCAGACACATAAGAATCCCGTTACACCAAATTAAGACAGTCTTGCTTTCTTCTAATTATTTTGTGGAATAACCACTCAGAAGTTCATTTCTATTACCTTTCTCAGGCAAAATAAAAGGCCTTTTAGAAAAATTTTATTGCTAAAACAATGAAATTCTCCTGGGAACGACTTCGTTATGGAAATGAAGTGACAGCTTCTTTTATCTAGCCAAGCAGCAAGTCTGCATTTATAAAAGGCATTCTGTGCACGAAATACAGTGAGTGGGAGGACATGAAAATGCTATTTTTAATCCAGATTTCAGCATTCCTCCCATACAGATCTCCTGGAATAATAACAGCAACAACAATAATGATAATTAATAATACCAAGAGAGGAGTATCATCTTAAAAGTGAATGGCATACCAGAAAGGAAATCGTAGTTAAGGACCTGTAAGATTTCAGGACAAATGTAAGGTTCTCTCAATTAAACTGGCATTGTGCCATGAATTTCACAGGAGTCAAGATTTGCCCCTAAATTTTATACTCTGATTTGGGAATATAAAGGGCAATAAATTATCATTATGTGTAACATATGCTGCACCTCTACCATTTGTCTTCTCGCAACCATTGTTACTGTCAGAAATACCACTAAATGAGAAGTTCACTGTGGAGCTGCTGTTGTCACTAGGTTTGGGTAAGTGACCATGACAGCATTTAGACCCGGGGAAGAAAGCAAACCTTGAGAAAATCCAGGACCAAGAAATGAACAAAGGTAGGATGTTGACTTTGACCCAAAGCTTAAAGAAAAAAAAAAAAAAAAGGCACTGGAAAGATCCTTTTCTGCTTTGCTGACCTTTGGACCTGAACCACAGCAGCAAAGACACTGAATTAATGTATATACAGCAAGTGTGCACCAAATCCTTCCTCCCTACCAGAAATACATCGGCTCCAGTGAGCCTGGTTTGTAATTATCCTAGGGCAGAAGTTAGCCCTGATTATCCAAAGACTGCTATTCAGTTGTGCTATCACCTACCAGTAGTAATTAGGATGAGCCTTTGCATTTCACACCTAATAAAAATTAACAAGAATGAGCAGGCAGTAACAAAACGCATGGGAGGCACATGCACGCCGAGGTGCAACGTGAAACTTGCTGGTGCGATCGCACTTGGAGTAACCCCACCACTGGAAAGCCCCCGTTTCACACGAAATTAGAGCAAGCTGGAAAAATCACAGTCTTTCCCTTCTTACCCTTGGCAGCTCTAACACAGAAACACGTTTGAGTCTGGCACTGACTCATGTTTCAAACTCAGGAGCACCCTCGAACACACATGCCTGCACAGAGCCCCCCTGCACACACACATGCTGCACATCCCCTGCCTCACACTGCTGCCAAGGGGTACCAATCTTGTCAAAGTGATTTCCCCCCACGGCTTTAGTCCAGTGCAAACCCCTCACCAGCAGTATAGCACGAAACATGCAAGAACCAGCACCCTTGGCATGCTACACCCCAGTAAAATACCAGACACCTAACTACTCAGGTACACTCTGTTTCCGAAAGCTACTATTTAAGGACCGTTCAGGGCACACTTGGAGGCACTTCCACTCTCTCTCACTGTACTACAAGACAAATTTTCATGCCATTAACCTTTATTTGCCTTTCATAGAGTAAAATTTAACACTATTAAAATACAGAGTTCCAATTTGGTATTTTGATCACCTCCATCTGCTTCATGGGAAATGCACGGTGGTCAGAGAGAAAAAATATACATAGGACTGGAATAAGTTATCCCCATTTTCCTTTTTTGTCCATTGCTTGCTGCCAAACATGCTTGCTGCCAGTCACTTGCCTAGTTTGCTGCCAGTGAATGCTCAGCTGGGCATGTCACCAATGTTTAACCCTCAATAAAATTAAATCATAATAATACTTTGCACTCATTTTGGGTTTTACATAATACAAACACTGTAAAAAAAAAAAAATAAATTACCTGCACACTCCATAACACCCCTGCAAGGTAAGTTGAGTATTATTATTCATACATTATGCAAAGGGGAATTTCACTGGAGATGGGATAATTGACCTGCCCAAAGCTACGCAACACAGGTGCTCCTGTTTCCTCATTCTCTCCTTATTCCAGGAGACCAGTTTCAGCCTTTCCTGAAATTCAGAAAGAGTTAGGTCCTGCCTTCGTTTCTGCATCTTTCTGCTGCTGAGAGAAAGGAGGGATCAGGTCTCTGTACCCAGAGGTACAAGTGGTATGTGGATGGCATGAGGGTGGTCCCTGCTTGCATCAGCTTATGGTCGGGACCAGAACTGACTGGACCTGCAGCACTCCCGTTTCCACCTCCTTGCAGCAAGTAAGGATTAGCTGCAGAGAAGAATTTGGTCTGGGTAACATTATGAGCCCCTTTCACAAAAGACAACTAAGTTTTAGTCTCTGAAGACACCTAGTACTGCAAGGAGGACAGCAGAGGAGCTCAGTGGTGTATGGATACTGCACACTGCTTCTCAAACTCCCCCTCCTTTCTCCTCAACCACAGAAAAGGGTAAGATGGAGCAAATAAAGGTTTTATCCAGGATAAACAGTGGCAGGGCAGGAGCAGTGCCCACTGCCTGCTCTTGTGGGCTGCTGCCACCCCTGCCAAACATCGATGACAGAAAAGGCCACACTGGGCTTGCCTGTAGCTGGTGCTGCTCCCAGTGTGTCAGATGCACCTGAACTTTTTAACCGCCTCTTTGAGGTGAAAACCATCATGTCACAGGCTGGACAAAAGAGTAATATAGTCAGAGATCCTGTTACAACACCAGCTGTTCATCCTGCACCACTGCCAATAGCCACAGCGTAGGTGGGACCCAAATGCACTTACTACGTCAGAAATCACAGTTTTCTATCTGTAAAAGATCTGTACCCTTCTGTGCAGTGACACGATTAAAGCAGAAACCTTACCTGCTAGCACTGTGGATGTAATTATCCTTGTTAAAAAAAAGGGCTTTTAATGGCAAAGCTCATCCCAGTTCACAGACCAAGTAAGCCCTACTTTTGATCAAAGCAGTTAGATTGGAAAAGCACTTGAACACTTTGATCAGCTCCAGAGCTCAGACAAGTCTTAAGTAGAGGGGTTTATCTCACCTCACCTCTCACTTTTAACCACGTTGGGTTGGGTCAGGGCCAGCTTAGTGTAACCAGATCCTCAGTCCTAGCTGCAAGTTTTGCTTGCCCTGAAGCACCAGTTCAAGCCAAAGCCTCTTTAGCTATCCCACCTAAGAGCCCCATCAACCTTGCAGATCAGCAGATGAGCTCCACAGTTTAAGTGGATTAGCTGTGCTGAACAACCCTGCTACATCCAGTTCTTGTGTCAGCAGTGCTCGAGATTCAGTCACCAATGATCTTACATTCAGCTGCTCCAGGAGGTTTTGCTGCAGAGGACAAAGATGGGGTAAGAACAAACCTGAACTGCCTCCAGGCCCTGGGAGAAACAAAGGCTTGTAGCTTAGGCTTGGTGGGCATCCCAGGAGGACCACTGAGCCAGAAGTGTCAGCAAAGATTTCTCCCCACACACCCCCTCTCTGGCACCAGGGTTTGGGGTTGGCTTTCCACTACAGCACACCTCAAGGATGAAAAGTATCAGCTTGACACACCACACACCACCTTGTCATGACTTCTTCCACAAAAGCCTCAGCAGCAGCACATAGCAGAGCGGTGTTTAAACTAACGCAGTAACAGGATGCCTTCCTGATCCCACCTACCCTAGCCACCTATATTAGTCTGGGAGAAACAGCCTCTACTGTGTCTTATCAGCTATAAAACTCGCTTCCAGCAAACCAAGTCTCTCAGAAAGCAGCGAATCGCAATTTCCCAGGTACACCATATCCTTCTCCCAGCCACTCCTCCCAAAGGCAGCAGGCAGAAGTGCCATATAACATAACATAATCAGTGTGAAGTTGTAACAGTGTGGGAGAATGTGGCAATTCATGGAAAATGTCATCGACCAAAAGGCAATTAGCAGCAAGTCTAAATGCAGAAGCAGAAGGGAGTGGTTTCCTAACAAAACAAGCCTTGTTAAAAAAATAAAAGAAAAAAATCCAAACCACCCGAAAACTTGTTTTCCTCAAAAAAGCAGCATTCTCAGGAGACTGAAAGCATGTGAAAAAAAAAACAACCTCTGTGAAGCTTTCTGTAAAGATTATTCTTCACAGACAGATTTGGCAGCCCTTTCCGCTCTGTCTCCTAACGCTATTGAATATAACTACGTTAAGTCAATAAGCAAAGCCACTCAAAGTTGGGTTGTTTTTTTTTTATTTTGAGGTTTTCTAGGCCAAGAAAGGAAGCTGTGCGATACGAAAGTTTTCAGAAGTGGGAGTTGTGCCTGCCTTGCTTCTAATTGTAGTGAAACTGTCAACCTCTGTGTTGTGTTTCAAGACTTTACACTTCAAAATCATTCCCTCTGTGCTTTGAATTCCTATTCTTTTAAGCTAACTGCTTCTAAAAGTGCTGTTTGAAAAATGGCATCTTCAACCACATTTAATGTTGAGAATGAATCTAAACTTTCAAAGTCTCATTGGGTCCCTGCAAAAATGCAATTTTTTTAGCATACTTGACAGCCAATCTCTTGGAAATTATTTGTGCAGAAATTTAGTTTAAATTACTTCATATCAAGACATGTAAGAGAAAATGTGTTTTTCCTTATAAGCTAAAAATAATTATGTTCTTTCTACCTTAGATGAAAAAACCACCAACATACAAGCAGCAAACAAGATTGAAACCAACTAGTAATCTTACAACCTAAAATCCTACCAATGTGTAGGCATGTATTAATCGTATTTCAGAATGAGCTCCAGACACACGTGGCTAAAAAAAAAAACCGAACTAGGCTGACTTGCTTTCTCCCTGCCAGGAGAAAGTGGGCCCATATACTACAGTGAGAATAACAGGCACACAGTGCCCTTGGAAAGATGTTTTCTGCCTTTGAGCAGAATCACCCCATCAACACCAGAATGGTAAATTCATAGATAAGCTAAATTCCTCTTCAGTGCCCAGACCCAATCAAGTAAGAAGACAGATCCATGCCAAACTGCAGGGAACTGAGGGAGGTCAGCACTTTCCAAGTGCCCCTGCATACATTTGAATTTCAGGGTAATTAGAAGGCCGTGCTCCTTTCATGCTGTCACAAACCCAGGAATCTTTGCATTGCTTTGGCTTTAATGATTTTAAAACACAGAAGATCGTTCCAGGAGAGTAAAGACAGGCTCAGTAAGGCTTGGGTATATTTACCCTTTGGTTGCTCAATGTGGTAAAACCAATCCAGGGTAAATGTTCACTGCTAAATAACTGGCGAGATGGAGAACTGGCATGTAAAAACTCAGAGCATGCTGGCTGAGAGTCAGCTCAGCCAGGAACTATATTCTAGCTAGCGGGACAGTGTTCAGTGCAAGGAAGCCCTAAGACTGACTCCAGTTCCTGAGTAATACTTCCACTGAACAGAAAATTATACTGTACCTTGTGGGGCTGAATAACTTTGAAGTATTATCTTGAGGTCTGCCAAAGTTTGAGGTGTTCCAGACGCCAGGTTTCAATTTAAGCTAATCTATTTTTCATATCCTTCTCCCGGACTCTCATCTCTCTGGTTTAAAGGAGGACAGCACAATATTTAACCCTGGGGAAAAAGCTCCTAACATTGCTAGTGAATGACTCCTCACAGCATTTGGAGATTGCACTAATGACCTTGCAAGGAAGTCCCACCTCACTCTTTGCTCACTGCATGGTGGATGCTTGGCTGGGCCAAGCTGAGGTGCTGCAGATGCTGGCATTGGTTATTTCTGCACTTGGGAAGCAGGGGTATGTGGGTTTCCCTCTGCAGTCCCCTCATCACCATTTCTCCATGCACGGATGTGATTCCTAACCTATCTCTTTCCAGCCCAACAGAAAAATAAAGCCTTAACCAGACAGGAGCAATGCTGGCAAATTGCCTTCTCCTTCAAACTCCAGCACCAGCTTGGGCAAGAAGTGAGTGAGGAAACGCAGCCACATCACACGGGAAACAGCTGAGCTATCACAAACAACAGCCAGCAACCCTTCTGACAAACCAGAAAGTGCCCAACCCAGTTCTAGTTTCCAAGTGGAAAGGCTGCCCTCCGCTTCAACAGCAGACTCCAGCTGAGCTGGATCACCTTCTCAAATATCCCTTGTCTGACACAGCAGACAAGCAAACATTGCCATCTAATCATTCTCACAATATACAAATCTCTTCCTGGCTTGGCACAAGGTTCAGTGCAAACTTTTTGCTAATCTTGCACTCATTTCATTTTTTGACCCCTTTTCTACATCATGTCAGTCATCCCTGTTTCCCAGCATGAAAGAGTTAATGGAAGAAAGAACCACCCTAGCATGTGCTTCATGCAAGAATAAATGGACTGGCCAGCTACCAAAGCAGATTGTTAAAGACTGCACTGAGCTCCTGATTTTTTTCCCCTCAACTGCAATAAACCTAAGAATTGAATGTGGACATAAATGTAAACCTAGACCACATCTGCTGATAAAGCAAAGTCTTTGTACTTGCACAACTGCCGTTAAGTGTACACAAAATACTTAGATTTCATGAACTCTCCTACATTCAAAAACTGACCTGCAGTCTGCCCGAGGCAGCCAACGTGAACTGCACACACAGCAGAATTGCATATTAAAGACAGATTACGCTATAATACAAAATCAGGCTGCTAGGAAAGTGAATCATTTGTGCAACTCTTAAATGCTCAGAGTATTTTGGGCACACTTCACCACACCAGATTAAAACGCATCTATTGTGGTTCTCGTCTGAAAGGCAGTGCTAGGTAACAGGTTTGTGTTACTTGCCCCTTTCATCACAGGGTCGAGTAAAACTAGTGCCTTCAGGATTCTGTCAGAAGCCACTATTAAACTTTTCTTTTGATTAATTGAGGCTACTCTGCTATTTGAGGGTTTTTACATTGCTGCAATTGCATTAATAGCTTGGAGAAGAAAGCATGTGTGTATGCACATCATTTCTTCCCAAAATCTCTAGGGAAACTTCAGCTGCAGATTTTGGCCATCAGCATTCACTCTGCTTCTCAGAAGATAATTGAATTCTGATACAGAATTCTAATTCTAACTTATTTCCTGCCAAGATACTCCCTCCTTACATGCATTCATGTCAGACATGAACTGTGTTTTAGCAGAGTTTCCTTGATTAATTATTACCAAATCATTTGGAGGTTTCTCCATCACGAATCAGGTATAGGCAGCTAGGACCTACATAGCAAGACTCAGTCTCTACACAGTTTCATTTTGAACAGCATAAATTACCTTGGGTCAGCTTATTTCCATGTTGGTTCATGCTCTGCTCTGCTGTGACCTTCCCTGAGGATGATGGGGACACACTTGCTCCAAACCTCCTCATTTCCTGTTTTAGATTCCTTCCTATTTCAAGTCTACTGTAAGTGACCTGTAGGCATGAAATCCATCCTGGGATGTGGCTAGCAACCCTTTCTACAGCCTGTATTATTATTATTTACATTACCATTATGAATATTATTAACAACAGCAAAATATTGTAATCTACATTGCTAGCAAATTCAATTTTCACGTCTATAATAAATAGAATTCTGCATACAAACAGACATTTGCTCTTACATGCTGGGTTTGGAGACACAAAAAGAGGAGGTGTATTTCAGATTGCCCCACGGCATCTATACATAATAGCGCACCCTCAAGTTAGGCAGAAGTCAGTGGTAACCCAGTCTATTTTCAGTTATCCAATACTTCCTAGTTCAGGACTAGTTTATTAAAAATTTTAAAAAAACCCCACAAAAATAGCTTATGACAAAAATTCAAACCCAGAATTCAAAGAACTGTGTTGCAAGGTGCACACAGATTCCATGTATAAGCATCAATCAAGAATTCTGGGTGTTTCTACAGAGGGATACTTAAATTTGTAATTCATGGGGAGGGCCATCTCTTACAGCAAAACAGGAAAAAAAAAACAAAAACACAACAAAAAAACAAAACAAAAACAAAAAAAAAAACCAAACAAAACAACAAAACCAGACTGCAACAAAAATGTAAAACTTAAAGTTGGATTTTGAGGTTGAGAGTGGTTTTGCACAGGAATTGCACAGACCCCATCTACTGGCTTTTTGGAAGACTGAGAATTATTGGCAAGGCGAGTTTACCTTGCATTGCAGTTATTTACTGAGCAATGTCTGTGAGCTCAGTGCTTGATACAGGTACAGGAGACAACCGCCTATCCCAGATGAGTAACAAAGTAACAAAACAATCCAGACCTGCCAAAACTGTTCAGAGCCTATGACGGTACAAACACAGGTCAGAGGCAAAAACAGTCACCTAAATTATCACGCACATTACAACAGAAACATAACACAGAAGTTGGAGGAGAAAATACTCCAGCTGGAAAAGAAAGGCTTTGGTTGGGCTGCATGCCTGCTGTGGGACCTGCCTTGCTGCCCTCAGAGCTGACAGACGGGTAACATCCAACAGAACAGATAACTACAGCAGACATGCACCCACAGCAGAGACTTAGGTCAGTGTGGCAGTTGTGCTATCACTGCGGCGCTCGGGGAGCAAAGTCACTGTAAGTTTTCACTCCAGAAGGCTGCATGCCACTTCGTACAGGCTTCACCCACTGAGTAAGAAAGAGAACTTGAGTTACACTGAAACAATCAGGATCTTTGATCATGGCAAGTCAAAGAATCTGCTCAGCTATTCTGAAAGTTACCCAAAGCCAGTGCAATCTCCCATTCTTCTAATAGTCTGCAATGCTTTAATAGCAGATGGCAAAAGTACTGAGATTAAATCCAGTGCTAACAACAGGTGGGAATACTGGCAGTTTTGCCACTGGAGTACCAAATTGTGACACATTTTTTCCCGACAAATCAGTAAATTTAATATAACCACATTGCAATGCCAAAGGTATCATGGCCAGAATTTGCCTGTTCCTTTCTAACTCCACAGTTGCAGGCAGGCGCCCACAGAAGTGGCCAGCAACAATGCTGATGCTGATCTGTAGTCTTAGGAGACTAAATACATTGAAATCTGTCAATAGTTTTCACCTTAACGTGAAACTTTCACAGGCACGTAGGCTGTTACTGACATTTGTACTGAAACACATGGTGGTCCACAATGTGGATTAGGGAGAGCTTCAATCCCTTTTGACTTGTGACCTACCCTGGATTTCAAATGAGTATCTTTAGAAGGCCCTTGGCATTAATTCACCAATGCGCTGTCACACAGATGCATAATAGCTACAATTTCTAGCAAAAGCTGAAATCATAGAAATTTTATTTGCATATAGGGTCAGAGCTATTTTGAAAACAGACTTTTCAGTTATCTATGATGTTTGGAGGAAGTCACTGCTGCAGAAAGAAAACAGTATTTTTCCTCCATTTGCTACTGTCTATGTCAGAGACCAAAGTCTGCTCCTGCATCCAGCACAACTTCAGCAGATTGACCTGGGGTGCAAGTGAGGTAATGCATTAAATGTGCAATTTTCAAGTAACAGATCAAATTTCTTTTAAAATACTGTCTTTCCTCAAAGCATTTAAAACCAACCATTTGATGAGAAGCTACTGTTGCTGTTGACCCCTTGTTTTCATCTTCTGTGCAAAAGTTGTGAAGGTACAGTACTGCTTTAAGCTGTGTACCAACCAAGGAGAGCACAATGATGTGAAACTGGTATTTGTGTTTTGTCAGTACCAGCACAGGTGTGTCTGCACCAAGCTGTGATAACTGTCACCACCTCAAAGCAATTTAGATCTTCGCTTGTTTGTGTGCCAATCTTCAGAGCTGCCTGAAGATTCTCTCAATTTTAACGCTAATATCTCAATGAATTCAGCTACAGAAGCTCCCCAAATTCAAATACCATATTCATCAATTTCTAGGAATACACCAGAGTTTGGATGACACATTATTCCAGCGCTCAGTTTTTTCTGGACATGAAGGCATCCTAGGTGTCTTAAAACTCACCCTCTTCAGCTCCAACTGGAGGTAGACCAAGTGTCCAGGGCTGGCACCAGATCCAGGGCAGTGCCAGAGCATTTCAGAAACTAATCCAATAGCTGTGGAGGTGCTTTCAAGAACCCTCTACAGAAGATGCTTCTGCCAACAGGGTTTAACAAGGTTTCTGCTGGTGAATTGAGACAACATATTGAATGTCAACTAGTATGTTTATGGTCTTTAAAGACTGAACTTCCTTTCAAACACCTAATAGGGTAGATTACTGGTTTAATACTAATGGAAACTGATCAAAGGACCCTAGATTATTTATCTGGCTTACCTTAAAACCTTTTCCTGCTTTAGTTTCCACGCAAAATATATCAAGAGTATTCCTATCAATGGAGAGCCTATAAACTAAGCATTTACGGAGACAGGAAAACTACATTTGAAACTGGGTTGTGGGTAAAAATACCAGAAACTCCCCAGACCAACTTAAGGACCAGCTCCTCAGATTTTCACAAGAGCTACTCTGGAAAATAAACCTTAGGGAACCATGCCATAAAAGGACATCTGAAAATGCTGTTCCTTATCTACAAAAGGCAGTTTCTTCTCAGTTGCCACCATGGTTCATTTGGCTGGGGAAAAAAGTGGCTGGCAAACCAGGTAAAAAAAGGAACAAGTAAATACTGGCATTTAAAATGCTGTCTCTAGGCTTAATAAACAGCAATGGTCAAATGACACCCAGCCAGCTCTCTCTCAATGCCTATTTGAAGGGACAATGGCTGGTAACCACCTGGATCAAGGCTGTCAATCTACTAAAATGCAGCAATTCTTTCATGATTTCAAGGCAGAACAAACATTTCTTTTTGTCTGCACACCTTCTAGAAAACATGAACAGCAACTACAGAGCAGAACATAGATGACTATTAACAAAGCCAGCAATTACTGCTATGTCTAAGAATCAACAAAAAACCCCACATACCAGTGTATTCCAAAGGCATTTGCTCACAAAGCAAACTCACTCCATGCAAGCCCAAGCACAGAAACCTGACCGTATCTCACGATTTATGTTCTCTCAGCAGGTTGTACTGGGTCCTCCAGATTCCAGGCTTGCCTTGGAAAGCAATTAAGTTTCTAGCGCTTCTGGGAGTGACAAAAGCTCTCAGTATGAAAACCTGCATGCTGCACTCTCACCGAGTCTGCAGCCTGGCAGACTGAAACAAGGCACTGAGAGAAGTGTGAACTTCCCCTACTTAACACATCTGGGAGCGCGGTACACAAAGGGCCGCCTCTAAATTTTGATGCTATTTCCAAATTATGTCTTTGTCCAGCACCCAAACAGCCAGCTGCCTCTGTGACTTGGAGAATGTTTGCAAAGCCACCTCTCAGCCATGAAAGAAAAATCCCTTTTCCTCACCAGCCCATTTGCAGGGAACTCCGCAAGTTCAGCTAGTGTGAACTATTCTAATCACTCAGCAAGATGGGAGGACCCTTACTTACATTACACATTGTGTTCAGAAACTGCAACGACACCTGGGTCCTGCTGTGCTATGCACTGTACAAACACACATGAGGAGACGACACCTGCTCCATGGAGTTTACAACTTGCATGGAGTAAGCTGTACCTAAGGGAAGGCAAGGGCAAGAAGCACACGTACAGAAACGAGCAACAGGCATTTCCCACAACTAAAGTGTGAATGCTGCTTTTGAATTACTACAGTTCAGGAATGCTGTCTGATCAAAAAATAAATCTGTTATATGCCCCTGGCTGAATAAAACAGAGTAATAGCGAATTCAAAACTACTAAACACCCTGGCCCCAGTAGCAAAAACCCCAATGCTGTTCAAACATCAGACTGCCTGGACGAGGCACAACATCTTTACCTCCTCAAGGAAATAAAAATAAAAGCCAAAGCCATTTAACACCACTGTGCTTATTCCAGCTATACTACAGACAGAAGTGATCTTGTGAAGTCAGAGCAGGAGTGGTGAGATTGGCTGACAAACAAGGCAGCCTCCTGCACAGAAGGGCACACACTGGTGGTACAGTGACAGGCTCTGCAGGGGCTGCCCAGACTTAGAGCCGAGTGGGTTTGTGTGTCAAGGTTTGTATTGGGTTTGTGTGTCAAAGTCTGTATTGGCTTTCTGTGTCAAGGTTTTGTTAGCAGGGGGTCTACAAGGGTAGCTTCTGTGAGAAGCTGCTAGAAGGCAGAGGCTATGTCTAACAAAGCTAATGCCAGCCGGCTCCAAGAGGAAACAACCAGTGGCCAAGGCTGAGACATCAGCAATGGTGGCTCTGCATTTGGGACAACAGATGTAAGAAGGGGAAAAGTTACTGTGCAGCAGCAATTGCCACTGGAGAGAGGAGTGAGAATATGCGAGAGAAACAGCTGTGCAGACACCAAGGTGAGTGCAGGAGGGAAGGAGGTGCTGGAGCAGAGATTCCTCTGCAGAATCAGGTACAGACCATGGTGAGGCAGGCTGTCCCTCTGCAGCCTGTGGAGGCCCACAGTGGAGAAGATAGATGCTCAAAGGCTGTGTGTCCCCATGGGAAGCCCATGCTGGAGCAGGCCCCTGGCAGGACCTGTGGCCCCATGGAGAGAGGAGCCCATGCTAGAGCAGGTTTGCTGGGAGGACTGGCGACTAACACTGGAGGAGTCTGTTTCTGAAGGGCTGCACCGCATGGAAGGGACCCACACTGGAGCAGTTCATGAAGCCCATGGGAAGGGCTGATACTGGAAAAGCTCATGAAGACATGTCTCCTGTGGGAGGGACCTCATGCTGGAGCAGGGGAAGAGCGTGAGGAGTGCTCCCTGAGGAGGAAGGAGCGGCAGAGACATTGTGTGATGAACTGACTGACCACAACTTCCATTCCCCATCTCCCTAGTGTGCTGGAAGGGAGAAGAAGTTGGGAGTAAAGTTAATCCTGGGAAGAAGGGAGAGGTGGGGGAAGGTGTTTTTAAGATTTGGTGTTGTGTTTCATTATCCTACTCTGATTTGACAGGTAATAAATTAATTTTCCCCAATTGGAGTCTGTTTTGCTTGTGATCTCTCCCTGTCCTTGTCTCAACCCCTGGGCCTTTCATTATATTTTCTCTCCCCTGTCCACTTGAGGAAGCCAGTGATAGAGCAGCTTTAGTGGGCACCTGGTGTCCAGCCTGGGTTGGTACACCACACCAAGTAAATACAGAAGGGCAACAGCTTCCAGGCAGGGTGATGAGCCACCTCCTGTTCACTGCAAGACAACCTCTCCTAAGAGTGCACACAAAAGCAGTTACTAAGGGGTTGGTCCTACATGGGTAGTTTACAAGTTGTTTACTCTGTGGCAAGCAAACTTGCTAGAGACCAACATTCCTCATGTTAACTTATTTCTATGCCTTAGACTCTGCATATTTGTTTTTCAGAGCTGCTGAATCCTTGTAACTCCAAATGAAACCAACTGGAGAGATGCATCCTCAGCACCCTGGGAAGTGTCCAACAGGTGTTCCTGTATTTTTTTACTTGTCAGTGTACCTGTTTCCTCTGTTACACAGTAAGACACCTAACTCCTTGTAAACTGTGCAAATAAGAGATAATTTCAAATAGTGTCATTTTCAAAATGCCTTTTAAGCCTACTCATGAGAGTTAACCCAGCTCTATTTCCTTGCTGACAACATCTGTGGTTTCATAGCCACATTTTTTTGCATCTCTCACTCACCTGTTGCTATGCAAGGACTTATAGGTAAATGATTTATCAGGGAGACCTGCAAAAAATGGCCAACCACAATTTTCTATCAGATTCAGATGAACATTTCGCCTCTTATCTCCTTCAGTTAAAGTTACAGTCATTTTTAAGAACCAGAGCTAAGCAATTCTGGAGATAGAACTGTGCTTAAAGAAGCGTACTGGCAGACATGTAAGATGCTTTAATGTCCTTTAAGCCCTCTTTAAAGAGCTTAACATCTCTGAACAGAAAGTACTGAGCAACTGCGAACTTAGTCACAAATAGTTCATTACATAGAAACAGGTAAAAAACGCTAAGTCAAGAACTAGAAGACAAGGAAATACCAGAAATATGGCAAATTTCGCAACATTTCATCTTTCTTGATTTCATGATCACATGGGGTTTTTTTCCACAGGAAACAGTGCCATTCATGGTATAGTAGAGCTGGTGTTACTGAATAAGCAATACTCAGTAGCTTGCTTCATTCTCACTATTAAAAACGATCCTAAACCCTATGCTTTAAAGACAGAACAAGCTATTTCCTTAGAGGCTATTTTCTGGCTGTCACCGTATTACCTAACTGCCTGAAGTACTAAAATTAGTGCATGTTCACAACACCCCTGTGAAAAGGTTTTTTCCCCATCACACAGACAGAACTGAGACTCAGAGAGACTGAGGTTGTGGACAAAGGTCCCTTCCAAAGCCAGCAATGCTGCTTGATGAGGTTTTCCTCCCACACACATGCTCGGCACCAGCTGCCCCTTCTTCCTCCTGACTGTCTCCCTTCAGACGTGCTAGCAGTCTGGTGTAAAAGTGTTTTGTAATCCGTTATGCTGAAAATAAACCAGAGCAGCTACAAACTCCTTTTTACAGTCTTTAATGCTAACCCAGTTTTGCCTCCAACCAGCTGGGGAGCACTCACTCCACCCCAGAGCAGACCAGACCGAAGACGATCATCTCCAAGTGGAGGTGCAGTGAGCACGTGGAAGTTTGTGCTGATGCAGGCAGACCTAAAAGAGGACATCTGCACATAGCTATAGGTCAAAATCATTACCAGGACTGAAACTTTTGAATGCAAACAAACAGCTCTATTCCACTGGAGGCACCGAGATAACTGCAAGTGGGAACAGAGGACTGGACCTTATGCGAACCAAAACTGCAGGGTTAAGACACACAACTTGCATTCATAGACTTGTGCTGACTGCACAGGGACAGCAAGAACAAGGGGTACGAACATGTGGAAAGAGAGGCATTCGCACCAAATACTAGTGCCAGCAAGACACTTGTTGCATCCTCTTGTTGGAGATTGCTTCTCCGCCACTGAGCTGCTTGAACAAACTGCCTGAATGCTCCCCACCATGAATATCGAATAGTGCGAAGTTAGACACTTGAAACAGATCTAGCAGCAGTTTAATTAAACTGTGTGGTTTCACACCAGGGTTTTCATACTGATGCAGAGGTACAGTACTTGCATAATTTAGTTTCCTATCTCACTAGGGCTATGAGGCTGCACTATAACAACCAACCAGAGGTGAAATGGTCTTGTATTTTCACACCAGACAGAACAAGGAGCATTCCTACAGCCTCAGGAATCACAAACTCCATCCCAGTGTACAGAGCAGATTTCCCTCTGACCTCCTCTCCTGTGGCTCTAGACCTGCTGCTTCCCTCGTAAGACTGTTTATCCCAGTTTCCCCCTGGGTCCTCATCTTAATCTCAATGCAACCCCTGACAGTCGCACCAGCTCCAAAATGTTGTGCCCACACTTGGTGCTTGCAGACATAACCACCCCTTTCATCTCCTTGTTCAGACAGTCTCATGCTTCCCAACACTTCTCCTGAACACATCTCCCATAGCTTGTGTTCCCTCTTCATCCCTTCCTTCTCCTCTGAACCTGTTTGGGCAACCAACAGCTTTGCTAAAAATAGGGGAGGACAACCTCCTTCCTCTTGCTTCCTATGCCGAAGACCACAGCGCTCCTTAGTAGACAATAGCAATATCAAAGCAAGTCCTACATCTTTAAAATATAGTATGCTCAGTGCAGCACTATCTAAAAAGCTCCTGCTGTAGAGGTACAAAATGAGACATTTCAGAGTTTATAAACTGACTGATTATGGACATATTTTCCTGCAAGTTACATGGTAGATCCCTGATACTGGGGCAACTCTACAGTCAAATTTCAAATATCCACCCCCAAATGTGAAGCTGCTACACAGCTACTCAACGAAACAGCTGGTCTATTTTTTAAGAAGGTACAGAAATGCAATGGTCTGTATCTTGTTCTCAAGACAACCTGAATCATTCATGCTGAAATATAAAAAAGAAGAAAAATCAACATGAAACTGCCACTGAGTTTGGAAAAACGTCACTTTAAAAGGTTATCCTGGAAAAATACTAAATGTTGTGCAATTCTAATTGTAAGCAGTTCAATCAGCTCTTCTTACATTACTTGCTATTTCCTACAGCTATTACTGAGAAAGTCCCTTAAACAAATCCATGGTGTAAAATAAAAATGAAAGATTATAGGCTCCAGTGATGTCTGGACATATCTCAATAGGAGAAATACAGACTGTAAAAAAGATAATGCCTACTAAAGAGATAGTAGGTGGCGAACGCAGAAGACAAGACATCTTTGTATGCACAAGGTTTTTGATTCGGGTATGCAGAAGACAGGGAATCCCAGTGTCACGGTCACAGCCTATTTACAAAAATTAGGAGGAAGTGTTGATCGGTTTCTATAGACACAAGCATTGATATTCACACTTGAATCAAACAATTGTTCTTATGACTGGAAGCAAGGACAAACTCTGACATTGTAGTTCCATAGATACAGAAAGGCAGCAAGAAAATCCTGTTGATACATAACCTTCACCATCTAAGAATCAGATGATTCAGCTATAAGAAAGCAAATAAAATTACTTTAAAACAAACACTTAGTACTTGCTTCCTAAAAATATGTAACTTTTCAGGAGATGACTCAAATGTGAAAGTCTGTGGTCTTTGCTCTGGCAGCTGGGTGGGCTGTATTCTGATCCACTATGCAAATGATTCAAGTGTTTTTCATTTTCTAGGTGCCAGTTGCACTCCTGAACCCTCTGCAGAGGGGACCACCACGGCTGCTGAGCCTCAGAAGAAAAGAACAACTGGGTATAAAACATTTTTTCCCCCAACGTGACTACCACCCAGGTTTACAGCATGACAGAGAGAGGATTGTAAAGTTGCTTTCTCCTCAGGTAGCACTTCTGAAACAGAGACAAAAAGTCTGACTTTGTAATTTTATAGAAAGAGAGGTGGGCAGGCAAATTCTCCCATTGAACATTCCAAATTTATGCTTTGCAGAGCATCTTTTCAAGACTTATGCTAGACCTCCCAGATTATAGGAAAGATACAAGCAGAGGAAAGAAGAAAATGCAAAATAGGTCACACTTACATGGGATCTTTCCATTTGTTGGATGGGACCTTCCTACCAGGACAAACTTCACTTGTGGACCTTGGTGCTTACTACTTCCTCTCCTCCCCACATTCTTGTGTAGGCAAGACCAATTTAAAAAACAGCAGGCAGGCAGACCCCAAATGTAGGGGTGGAGCAGAGCTACAGATGGGCTGATCCCTAAGGTCCTCCACTGGAAACCATGGGGGTGGGAACAGGTCTTCAAGTGGTCCTAAAGAACTGCTGGGACTTTCTGAAAGCCTTTTCAGATAAAAGTCATAGATCTGAGCCCCATCATACTGTATCTCGGAAACATTGTTTAGTTCAGATGTCATCAAACATCACAAAACCCACCTATTTCTAGTAGGAAATATAGAAATTCCTGACCTTTACTACCCATAGTAGACGGTACCTACACTGGTAGGGTACAAAGCATTACTGCCATAGCTTTGTAACCATGATGACAGGTGTAGCAAAAACATGGTTTAGGGACATGGACCAGGTACTCAGGGACTTGGGACTTAAAGACATGGCTTAGTGGTGGCCTTGGCAGTGCTAGGTTGCTGGTTGGACTTGATAATCTTTAAGGTCTTTTCCAACCTAAATGATTCTGTGATTCTAAATCAGGGGTAAGAACAATGAAACCATAAAGGAGAGCAGAGCAGAGCACTCAGAAGCTGGGCTCAGAGCTCAGTGAAGAATGGCTCCCCACACAACTGAAGCCTCCGCCTGCCAAAGAAACTTAATTTTCAAGTGGCTGAACTCCATGGCAGAAGCTTGCTTAAAAATGAAGATACATGCTTAATCCCAGGGGCAGAGTGTGTGTAAGAGATTTTCTGTTTCCTATGGCATTATGGGATTAAAGTAATTTCCCTCTTTTCATTATTTTCTCACAATTTCAATTATTTACACCCAGATTTATTGCACACTTAGAAAAGAAATACTGTTGAAGGACCACATCCATCGAAGTTCTTCTTTCATCCCTCTGAAAACTGGAATTCTCACTATGGCAGGCCCTCTGCACATAAGAACTGGACAGGCTTTAATATCTTAACTGCTTTTAACAGAATATAAGATCATACATATTAGGAGCCCTCTAGATATTGGTAACACTATCCATAAGCAAATAATGTCGGAAAACAGAAGACCTGAAATGTCCATGAAAAGGAAATTGTATTTCAACAATACAAAGCACATGCTCATAGAGCTCAGAAAATGAAATTCTTGTCTATAATACTCACTAGTTTCAAATACAAGCCACCAGAGAAACTTGTGCCTCAACGAAAAGTGGAAAACACAAAATTCAACCGAGCTATGTCTCTTATGATTTCCTAATATCAATTAATTGCAGTAATTAATTAACCAGATCACTCTCTTGTAGTCTTCTTTATTGGGTCACAAATTCATGCAAATAATTAACTTCTTCCACTACTTTTAGTAAGTAGTGCCAAAGAGAAATTTTTGGCAGGTTATTCAGTTTAATACTTATCTTGCAAATGTGCCAGTTTATTAAGGAGAAAGGAACCAAAATATAAAAAAAAAATGACATGAAACAGCAAATATTAGGCCAGAAATGCATAAGTAGTTAGGAATAAAATACCAATAGTGGAGCCAAAAATAGCTCTTCAACCATTTGTCTTTTCAAACCTCCCTGTTTTTTCTTTTCAGGATTCATGCTTCTTGTAACTGAATGTTTCTTACACTTGCACTGGGGTCTCTCAGAGCCTCCTTTCACTGAGATAAAAATACGTCTTTCTCTCTAATAACCATGTTATTAGCAATCATAGCAAGTGTTTTTTCTCCATGACCTTTCTTGAGTTGTGCCTACTCTTTATCTAAAAGCAAAAGCTGGTCGATGCTCATCACTTTTTTCTTTCATTAAGCACTCAAACAAAAAGTCATGCTACCTCTTATTCAAATGTGTATTTCAAGCCATCTCCAGATGGGGACACACACACAAAACTTGGCTTTCCAATTGGCAAAACTCTGCCATGTATTTTCTTTCCATTTATGAGCATTTCTTGTATCACATCCACCTCTACTTTAAATTATTTTTTTTTAATGTGTGACTTGTTATCTGAAGCAAATGTTTTCCTTGGGCTCACAAGAGTCAGCTTTTATGCTACCCCAACGTAAGCTGAAATGAAGGCCAAAGCAACAAAGCCATCAAAAGGCACCTGTCAAAACAAGAATATGTAACTGCTGGTAAAAGTCAATAAATGCTGAATCTTTTGTGACATGCTGGCATTTTGTTATAGTTATTCCTCCCCAATAATTAACAGATGACAGTTAAGGGCGTTTTATAATCAGTGACCCATCTATGCTGCTCAACCATCTGATCTGTCTCAAGGTCACTGTCTTTAGTAACTGTCTTTTGTAACTGGCTAAGAATTACATCACCTGTCCTACTATAGGATGACAATTACATCATTGATCAATACCTGAGATCAGAGTGTTACCAACAAATTCATATTAGGGATGAGTTACAACTGGGTAGATACCACAAAATGAAACTCCTGTTTGGTTCAACCCACATCCCCATTAAGACTACATTATAAAACTATTAACTCTATTACTATTATTTGTGGAGAGCTAAGCAAAGATGTGGTGGAGAAGGTGCCACAGCAGCATGCACTTTGCAAAGACAGAGAAGATGGTCTTTGCTTTGAAGAGCTTACAGCAGCCTGGAGTGACAAGAGCAACGGAGGGTAGAAGAAAGAGGTGTAAGCAGATGGCAAGAGACCACATGTTATTTTCTGTAAGCTTTTGGTAGCAGTGCAGTCTGAGGCAGTCACATGTTCACCTTCAACAGTGATAAGTATTTTAAGCTATTTTAGTTTCCTCTGCCTTGAAACAGACCTGGAGTAAGCAAGCAGCAAGCTACTGTGTCTCAGAAGACATGCAAATTGACAGCCCTTGGGTCACCTGCTCCCCTGAAGCTGGTCTGGTAGTGAAACATGAGGCTCTGCCTTCAGTGAGGAAGAGATCAGCCAAATGGAAGGAGAGTGAGTGAAGGTCCAAGCAAAAGAGGATAAAGATGAACCACTTAAGAGTGAAGTTGGGCAAAAGAGGCTCAGGGAAGAGGGGAATGCTGCACCAAACAATAGATCAGCTTAGGGTAGAGGAGATGTATATGCAGTTTGGGCCCAGAGTCTGTCTTTTGTCTGCTTTTGCCTTTGTGCCTGTTCTGGCTCAAATCTTCAGGAAGAGACAACTCCCTTGCTTGCCCTTCTGGGAACCTGTTAAAGAGATGGAGCTTGCTCTACCTTTGTTCATCCAAGGCTCAGGCAATCCTCAGGACTAGGGTAAAACAAGCACAGCCTCACTGAAATACTTAATAAGAAATACCTAAGTGAGATTCAATAGGGGTGATAACTCACCCATGGGGAGATACATAATACACAGTAGTACCTAGAGGCACTGACCTACCTGGCTTTTGTACAGGCATACAGTGAATGACAGCTCCTGTCTCAAACACATGAGCAATACAGTGGAACAGGAGTGCCAGGGAGAAATAATACTAAGCCGACATTTTCACCCCTGAACATTAAATACACTAAATTAGATACCAATCCATACATCGAGACCTACATAGCTGGCCTTCACAGTAGTGCTGTGTGTGCCCAGATGCCCACTAACGTGAAATGGAGGGTTGCGGGCGACTTGCCTGCTCTGGAAATCAAGCCAAGACTAACCAGATCTTCTAGCTCTTACCTTTAAAGATATGGCCGTGAAATACAGACAAGACTGTAGCACCAGCATGGTTTCTAAAGCATAAATTATATGTTGAATCTTACAAATACATACACTGCAACTGCATGTCCTGAAAGGCTTATAAAGGCATGAACTGATTTGGCCATTTAAAATGCTAGATTTTAAAACACTTAATTTGCAGGATGTAACTCCACAACCTGAAAGACAGGCAACCTTCTCTGAACTCTGCTGTCAGATACACACTGCCTATCACTCCATCTTCTCCCTATAAACACACAGACACAGAGCGGCCATCTTTAACAGGAAAAGCAAGTAAAAGCATGGTATCAGAGACCACAATGAACTCAACTCACAGAAGAGCCAGCAGTGTGCGCCCGCAGCCCAGAAAGCCAACCGTATCCTCGGCTGCATCAAAAGGAGCGTGACCAGCAGGTCGAAGGAGGTGATCCTGCCCCTCTACTCTGCTCTTGTGAGACCTCACCTGGAGTATTGTGTGCAGTTCTGGTGTCCTCAGCATAAAAAGGACATGGAACTGTTGGAACAAGTCCAGAGGAGGCCATGAGGATGATCAGGGGACTGGAGCACCTCCTGTATGAAGATGGACTGAGGAAGTTGGGGCTGTTCAGCTTGGAGAAGAGAAGGCTGTGTGGGGACCTCATAGCAGCCTTCCAGTATCTGAAGAGGGGCTATAAGGATGCTGGGGATGGAGTCTTCATTAGGGACTGCAGTGATAGGATAAGAGATAACACGTTTAAAACTTAAAACAGGGGAAGTTTAGATTGGATATAAGGAAGAAGTTCTTTACTGTTAGGGTGGTGAGGCACTGGAATGGGTTGCCCAGGGAAGCTGTAAATGCTCCATCCCTGACGGTGTTCAAGGCCAGGTTGGACGAAGCCTTGGGTGACATGGTTTAGTGTGAGGTGTCTCTGCCCATGGCAGGGGGGTTGGAACTAGATGATCTTGAGGTCCTTTCCAACCCTAACTATCCTACGACTCTCTGATTCTAACAGGGTTATACCACAGGTTAGGGCAAGGGAGTTAATAAGTGTGTTTTTCTGGTAGGCCTCAACCCTGCATAACTCTCACCAAGAGACAGACAAACTCACTGCCTTTGGAGTAAATAGCAAGTCAAGTTTTGCCTCTGCGGGGCTCATTACAGGGCAAGGGTATTACTCCCGCTTTCTTGTAATAAATCCTTGGGGTGCTAACAACAACAAAAAATTACTTTCAAAGTTTGGTTTAAAGTACCTAAAGTTCAGTGTTCAATGCCTCAGATCACATCTGCAACAGATTTAACAGGGCAGTGCTGCTGGCCTCCAGACGGTACATTTTACCCATGCAGACTAGGGAATAATTACACACAAGAGAGGCTAACTGCCATCCCCTGTGCCAGGTCTCTGCTGAACTAACTCCACTGATTGATGAAATTAAGACGGAATGAGACTTCAATAATCTAATAATGAATCAGGCCATAATAAATAAGATCTGCTTTATCAAAAATGCACTTGACTCAAAGAGATTTCTTTCCTCATTCCCTATGCAGAAGAGCTGTGCTTTTATTATTTTCACATGAGGAATTTTGAAAAAGCGAGACTTGTAGGATTCTGGCCTCTGGGTTTTTTGGACTATAATGTTATGCTCCCTGCAGAAGCTCATCACAAAGTTAAGTGCAAATTCCTCACAGGTAACAGGAAATTAAAATACAACAGGAAAATAACGCATCCATCCAGCTTACCATGTAGCTTATCAAGCAGATAAATATGAAGTTAAATAAAAAGTTAAATGCTGCTTCAGTTTCATGACTGCTACTTCTTTATCCCTGTCTCAGAACCCAATTGTGTTCTGTGGAGGAGGAAACATGTCACTGCAGCAAATTTCACTTGCAATGAAAAGTAATTTATTGTGCCTAACAGTGAAAAGCAAATTGATATCATCATCTAGGAGTTCATACCTCACAAGGGTTTTTTTCTGTAATTTGCCTTTCTTTTGGAAAGAACTAAGATTAGAATAACAATGCAAAAACTTGCAACTAGTATTAAGCTGAATTTCATGGAAGTTGCTAGATAAGAAAGATTGGAAGATGTATGCATGACACAAAAAGAAGTACAGTATGGTTATGAAAAGTAAAGCTATTTCTTAATTGCTAATGAGATACCTTAGTCTCAGATATCATGAAAATTCCAAGAAAAATAACCTTTTCCTCTCAAAATGTGTTTCTAGTAAGCCAGTTTGTTCATTTAAGAAGAAAGAAGAGTGAAAGAACTGGACATTATTTCTTCTGCATTATCTGAAAGACAATCTGTGCAAGCACAACCGAGAAGGAGGAGGAATAAACTGGAAATCTAAACAACCATACTGAAAAATTAACCTCCACCATGAAGCACCTCAGCACTGGATTTCTCTAAAACACCCTTAAAAATATCATCACACTTTTCCTAGCAGCAAGGATGATAGGATTTGTATTTTGCCACTGGAGCTAAGCTAGCTAAGGTTAAGAAAACTCAAAAGGATGGGGTGGGACAAAGGTTAGGACAGGAATTGCATACATCCCATTGCTTTTCAACTCCCTTGACTGCATAAGAGGGACACAAGACCTTTACAACAACTGGTTTATGTCTGCTGTGGCAGACCTCTTCACTCTGCATCCACTCTTTTTCCAGAGAGGTAAGATATAAAAGCCTGAGCTCTTATGAGACCACCAAGAATAATAAACTCCAGCCTTTTACACTGCTAAAGTATTATATACAACTAAGGAGCCTCCTGCTCTTCAGATCCACTGCCAGCACCTTCCAATACACTTGCTTTCCAGTCTCTCTGCTTTCACTCTTTCTTATCCTTTCCTAGCTATTTTCAACTATCCCGTATGCACTTTACTGATGGTTTACCTCCCATCTCCTGTATCTTCCTGACCCAGCCCTCAATCTGTAGCTCCTTCACATGTTACATGGCTTTTCAATTTCTCTTCCAGACACTGGTTAACATCCTGCTGATCCTTCTCCTTGCTGATAATCTGTTTTTAGTAACAGGCCCTGGTTTGTTTCTTCTTTTCTAACACCAAAAACTCAAAAAAGCCCTAACAGGAACCTATGGAGCTGATAACAGATTAAAGCATTACTTTTGCCTTTACTTCCTTTAGAAGGCAGGACATGAAAAAAAATCATCAAAAGAACAGATAAATTCATAAAAGCTAACTGGAATCAATTCTCAGGACAGATGGCTTGACACCCCTTCTTGTCCAGCTAAGCACTCGGATCACAGCACCTTGCCATTATGTAATTTCAGAAAGAAGGCATCATCAGCATCAAATTAGGAGATCTCAGGCTGCCTTGCTCAGAATGGAGCATGGAAAATGCCGGTCAGTTGACTCCTGCAAGAAGCCTTCCCATATACAAAGGGAGGGGATTTAAACCCCACGGTGTAAGAAAAAGAGGAAAAGAAACACAGCAATTAAGCGCAATGCCCCCAAATGAGACTGCAAGTTAGCAGCAACAATACCACTACAGAGAATCCAGGGCTTCTGGGGTCTTGGCTACATCAGGCTTTCAAGAGAAAAGCTTTTCTCCTTCCTTAGTTGTGAAGAATGACAAAGCTGTAGAAGACAGATATCCTTTCTGACTTTACCACAGACCTCAGTTAAAGAAAGGCAGTACTCATCACACCAAAGCCAGAGGAACTGCCTTCTGGCGATGTGCTTTCTATTGAGGCTGGGGCCCTTCTGACTATCACTTTTTAATGAGGGTTTCTCCCTAGTGCATCTCAATGAATTGCAGTCTCCTCTCCCAGGTTAACCTTCACCACCATTGCTGAACACACTGATGAAGATGATGAACAGTAAAGTGGTGCAATAGATTAACTGATGGCGGATACGGCAAGTGTGTGGCATTACTTCAGCGACAGCAGCTTAGGGCACAAAAATTACTCTTTTCACCCTTTACTCCTCCACCTGCCCCCTTCAAAATGAGCCCCTTCCACTTCCTGATACGGGCTAGAGTGACTTTTGGAGGGAAGAACCCTGGAGAAAGCAGAACTGCACACTGGCAGCAGTGAGCAAGAAAGAATTTGCCTTACAAAATGGCCAGGCCCCCGAAGTCCCAAGTGTGACAGTGCACAGATGGAAATACTACAAACATGTTCAACAGCACAGAAATGTCTTGTCATGCAGGCTGCTCCAGTAACAATGAAAAACTCAAATCTGGCCAATTACACTGTGAAAGCCTTTTGTGCAATGGGTAGGGGACTGGGAAAGGCCTTCTTTTTTTTTTTTTTTTTAAGAAACAGCAAGGAAAAGGGCACTAACCAGGGAAAAGAAGGTGAGAAAAGCAGAGTCCTCTTTCAAAAAGAAGATTGATGCTTGCTGTTGCTGAGGAAGAAGAGCTGTACGCAAGTTGTACACACAAGATGTCCAGTTTCAGGATCCAGTCTGCTCTCACTGACAGCTCTTCCTCACTGTCAACAGCAGCCTGCAGCAGAACTACTGCTTGTGCTTTCTAGCAGCGAAAGTAGGACCAGGAGTATATTCAAATAGGTATTTATAGGTACTCTCAGTTTTAGTCTCAAACAGCAGAAACTGGTGATAGTCAGTAAAGGCTTGTTAAGCACATTCAAATGAAGTCAGAGCATTTCTACAATGCAATTAATCATGACTTATTTGAAGGTATGCTGTTAGCACTCCCTTTTTCTGCTTCCTGAAACTCCAATTAAAGAGGGCCAACCCTCAACCTGAAACTGATTAATCTCATGTGTTGAACAAAAATTATGAGGAAAAAAAAAAAAGGGTTATTACCTAAACCAACAAAGTGCTCTGGGAAAAAAAGAAAAAGAATTCTTTGCATCTGTGAGCGGAACAAATGTCTTAAAATGAGGTTGGGCAAACTAGGTACAACTATATAACAACTATATAGCAAACGATAGCAACTTTGGAATTTGTAAGCAAAACCCTTTTTTATTTAATAAGAAGGTAAGTTCATGTTTCTGCCATCACTGCTGTTAGTCCTCAACTTTCTACTGTTCTCTATGTAACGTCTGCAGGTGCTATAGAAAACAAACTTAAGTGTCTCTGAAGCAAATGAGTGAAGAAACAAGCACGCCTTGTTTTTGGTAAATTAGCTATATGTATTTTAGAATTTGTAGTTTGCCTGTTTAAAAACATTCCCAATGGCCCAATGTATTTAAGAGAGAGACAATCCACTTTTATTTTCATTAATATGTCAAGTGCTTAGATATGAGAAAACCTAGGCTATTTCTTCAAACATTTTTGTCCAATTTGGCAGGAGATGGGTTTGGTGACACTGCATGGATTTCACCCATCACATCCTATCTGCTAAAACACTTATATCTCTAAAAGAACTGCATCCCATTACTAAGGGTGGATCCTCTGCACCAAATCCTGGTGAACAGACCATACCCATGTACTGTCTTTGTACTCCCAATCACAGAGAGTGAAAGCAAGTGATCATACTAGCCTTCAGGTCACAGGTATCCCCTAAAACCGAGGAGTATGGATGAAAACAGCACTCCAACAACCAGTCAGAAATTATTTCAAACTTATCATATCCCAGATGGGATGCTTTTTTCAGCAAGGTTCTGTTTCAGTTCCTGCCCCTACTACAGACAGTAAGTATCATATCATAATACAACAATGTTATGACAGGGTTATAAAGCGAGTTGGACTTGACTGTATGGACAAGGTCATTTTACAGTTCACATACAAGCACTCTGTTCCTGCTCCGCTAGAATGCACTGTCCCAGCACACACAACTTTAGCACAGTAAATTCAATAGCACAGAAAAGCTTTTTGGGATCCAGGCACTTGGGAAAGGATTTATGAAGTAATTTTCCAGCAACATTTTGCAGTAGCAAGTTTGACTTACTTCTTTCCTCCCTCCAGGCCTTCAGAACCTGGAGAAACACTGCCTGGCTGTACTCCTCATGCCAGAACAAACCATGTTCTCTGTCACTCGGACTTTTAGGTACTGATGCAAGAAGACAGAAAATAAACCAAAAACTTTCACACAATCTTGTGGACAATAAACATTGGAACTGTTTGCAATTTATAGCCTGGACTTTCTATTTCATTAAACAATAACCAGATTTTATCTCAGAATAGAAATTTACAACTTGAGCTGCACATCCTTACTGAACCAGTTGTAGACTTATCAAGCATTTACTTCTGTAGGGGTTTGAAAGAGACAACAATTTTGTGATCCTGCCAATCTTTTCAACTTTTATTTACCTTTATTCCTGTTGAATGACAGTGCTCTGTGGTAACATTCTGCTTGGCACAGATACAGAAGACCTAGATGTCTATTCATGTTGCTCCATGTTTGTGCAGAGGATGTGTGTCAAGAGCAACATAGCACACCTTGTCTTGGCTCCCCTGTGGTTGAAGCTGATGTCCCTGCAACAGCCAGCACACTGCTGAACTTGCGGTGACCCAACAGAATGCAGGAACATGAAAAATCAAAATGAGGGTCTGAGAGGAACATGCAATGCTCAGAGGTGGTCTGAGGTTGGCTTTGAGCAAACTAAGTATCAGAGCATTGGGTCATGCTACAGATGAGCATCTCAGCAGTAACAAGCATGTCAGATACAAAACTTCAGGTTGTAAAGAGTGCAGCAGGCCCCTGGGAAGAAGGACACGCAGACAAACTGCAGATTTTTATCACAGTATTTATGTGCAATGACTTTTACCATGTCATTTATGTGTGTGTCCATTAATATAAAGCAAACCATGATGCGTCCAGTAGATTATTAATCCCAGCAATACACAGTGTAAAGCCATAACTCTTTGACCCCGATATACATACTGCAGTACTACTTTTTGGGCTTCCACATTGGAGTACAAAATGGAGGGTGGTGAAGGGAAAGTAACATGCAGTACACTTTCATAGTAGATTTTAATACTGTGTGTTACGGGCCAAAGAAACAGTTGGCAATTCATGTCCTCTCCCCAGCCTATGCCGGAGTGGTCACCAAGGAAACTTGCCCTCACTCTTCTGCTACGCCACTTAGATGGCACATGTGGCACAGGCTGACATCTTCCTTGCTACAGCCCAGCGAACAGCATCGGCTTTCAGGCCAAACAAAAATAATGACCCCTCAAGTGAGTCATACAACTTATCACCATTTATTATCTACGACAGTTGCTTTAATAGTGTTACACTGGGAATTCAGTTAACCCACCCCGCAGACTGGATTTCAACAGTACTGAAGCCTCTGGCTCTTTCATCAAAGGTCTGAAAGACTTGGTGTTTTTTCATATTTTTTCTTTTTCTTTTTTTTTTCCTTTTTAGTGTCTGCAAAAGAAATGTCACTTACAAAATTTATGGCTGGCCCAATGGCAAGCCTGGGCTTGGTGTGTAGGAATGCTGACAAGCCTGACTTCTTTAAGAAAATAAATGTAAAGAAAAAATAAGACAACACAGAGTAAAACCATTCCTAGCAGAAATGAGAAATATCTTTCTTCTCTCCAGAGATCAGGCTTACCACACTTTAACGTGTACTGAACTGCTTTTCTGGGTTTTTTTTTAATTGGAAAGATATCAGACAAACCTCCTTAGTCCTTTTTTTCCTGCTTTCCACTGATTTTTTCAAGACTGTGACGGATAAATACTATCAATTTCAGTTAGTAGCTTAGTCCTAATCAGGTCGTATCACAGTTCATTGCCTGGGGTCCTGCCCAACATGCAAAACTGGCTCAGCAGAGCCATCCTCAGTCCCCCGGTTGCCATAGATACTCATCGGTGACCTCCTGACACATTTACTTGGCTGGTAAACAGAAACTGTCATCACATGAAGTGCTGGCCCCTCTTCTTCTCACTGTTAGGAATACCACTCGTTTTCCTAGTGGCACTTCAGGAGGTCGTTGCGTTCATATTCACTCACTGAAATTGTGGTACATCTGCACAGTGAGATCTGAACCACTTCAAGCATGCCTACTGCAACTCTGATGCAGCAACTGAAACCACTCATACTAACCTTGAAACACATGCTGAACCCTCTCACAAAACATTGTGCCAGTGGACGGCTCCAAACGAGAAATCCAATTTCAAGATGAAACCCCAATCACAACGAGTTTTATTAGGTTTGGGATTTAGCACGGAAGTGCCTCAGATTTCTGTTTTAAATTATTCTTCCCAGCAGGCTAGCTTTCTTTTCACACTGCCTTTCCTTCTAAGCCATTTTAAGATCTTTGGTTTTACTAGAATCTGGAGAAGAAAAGAGGCTACTAATACCTTTTCTTGGTTTGTAGAGTTGGAGAACATCTGGATCCCAAAACAATATGGAAAAAATTGGAAAAAAATCCCACAATACTTGAGTTTACTTCTCCTAAGAATATGCAAATTGCAACAAAGTAGAACTACAGAATATCAGTCTTCCACCAAATAAGTGATTCAATTTTCAATCATGGAAAAAGAACTATATTTAGAAAGGCATAATACATCAGTTTTTCTTCTGGTAAATTCAGCGGAATTAAGGGAACCAGATGGCCAAATATCTATGTAGTATTCAGATCTATTACAGTGATGCAGAAACATTAGAGAGGAGGAAATCCTACACGTCTTGAGAGTAGCCTGGGCAGACCACATAATAACAAATGAGATCATTATGCACAGCCTCAAAGCAAATGGTCTTTTGACTTTCAACAATTTATGTGAGCCGTGGAATATCTAGTTATTATCATTTTTTTATTTAAAAAAAAATATTCCTGAAGCACTATTCCTTCTGATTTAGCACAAAGATTATACAATGAAGAACCTCTACTCCCAGTAAATAATCATTTGGCAACTTCAGTGATCACAGGATTTGAAAATGCTGGTGTTACAAAACACTGGTTTACTATTTAAGTGCAAGTGAAAAATGAAAAGCACAGCTCTGAAAACGCAACACACCCACCAAAGCATCATTGATGCTCACAGCAAAAAACCACCCAGCAAAGGGGAAACATTATTGCCACTTTAACACTCTCAGCAAAGAAAGCTTCCCAGACAAGTTGTGTCAGCAGCTCCACAGCATCCTCTCACAACAGAAGGAATTTTACAGATGCAAGTCAATGGCACTGAACAGCACATTTACGACCATCACTCAGTATTAAACCCATCCCAGGTCGTTAAACTGCAGAACAGAGAAAGAATGATGCCAGGCTGAGAGCCCCAGAGTGGGACTTGGGAGACATCAACTCAGCTCCCTGACATGCTGCTCTTCGGGCCACTGCATAAGCCTACCTCCAAGCTTGATTCGGCCTTCTGAGCAGTAGAGGCACTACAGCTTCCTCATCCAAGGGGAGCACCATGGAGACAGACACAAGGAGACCCAAAATGCTTACGTACTCATTGACTTGCTGCATGCAGATTCCCTATGTGGTCCCTGTAAAGCAAATCCTGCATTGCTGTATTCTGCTCTTTACTGAATAGACAACTGTAACTGGAGGGGATGGAAGAAGGAAGCTAGTAACTTCGAATTTAACATGACAATGAAATTCTGCCAACCTTTCCACTTGAAAAATCACTGGTTTAGACACACTCCAAAAATAACAGCAGCTCTGTTCTAACTTTATAGCTATAGTTACGGTAACATTTTCAGTACTAACATGTTTCTGAAATACATTCAGTGAGTATCTTAAAAGTTTTGTAAAATAGTTTTGAGACAAAAACTGATGTTCTCTTAGGCTGCAAACAAATGCCATCAGAGCTGACATGAAAAGCATTTGAACTGTGCAAACACTATTTTCTTCTACAAACACTGACAGGAAAGCACCTACCAATGCAGCCACGAGTTGGTCCAACTGATTAAAAACTATTTCAAGCCCTGTCTCTATACATTGTGTTAAAAATAATTTAATGCTCTGTTTTATAACAGGGAACTGAAAAGCATGGTGACGACTGAAGAACCATATAAAACAGACTCTGGTTTTAAAAGATGTTCATAGCATGGATGATCACAAGCACATTTTCTAATTGTACTTTCCTTTTTCCCCCACAAATTTTAGTATGAGAATGTTCTACAGTGACACATCCCTTGAAGGATTTCCCTCCTGCTTGCCCACAAACTGTCCAGCCCCCACAAAGCTGAACGGATTGCATATGTCAGCCCAGCTAATTAAATCAAGCTTACAAATAGCTACCCAATCATTGTAGGATATGTACCTACACAGTGTTTTCCCACCCACATCTTACTTGTGTATTTTATGTTTAGACAGCCTAATGTATTAATCAGTGTGAAAAGGGCAAGAAGGCTACATTAATAAGATCATTTATACCCAGCTCAAGACCTTTTTAATTGCCCCAAGAGCATAAAGTGGCCTTCATGCGTACGAAGATCAGGACCTGGGTTTTGCATGTTATATATCACTGGTGGGAAAACGCTGCACTATACTGGTAGGTTCGATTTCAGTGGTTAAAGTCACTAAGAAGGAACATTATCCATAGCTATAGAAATACAATCCCAAAGGTCACAAGATTCTTCAGTCACTAGAGATCTCATTCTAGAAGACACTGAATATGCATTGAACATTTTAAGTCCTGAATAACTCTCCCAAGAACACTACTTGACAGGGCCTTACACACAGAAACAGTTTGAGGATGACTTCAAACACGGTCTTTTAATTGTCATGGTTTCAGCCGTAACCAGGACAAATCCCGTATTTTTCTTCCCAGTAGCTGGTGCAGTGCTGTGTTTTGGCCTGAGAACAATGCTGATAACACACCGATGTTTTAGTTGTTGCAAAGTAATGCTTACCCTGATCAAGGACTTTCTCAGTCTCTAATGTTCTGCCACTGAGGATGGTCACAAGAAGCCGGGAGGAAGCAGAGACAGGACACCTGACCCAACGTAGCCAAAGGGGTTGGTATGGAATACCACAGCACGTTATGCCCAGTATAGAAACTGGGGGAAGTTACCCAGAAGGGCAAATCACTGCTCCGGCCAGGCTGGGTATCGGCTGGTGGATGGTGAGCAACTGTATTGTGCATCACTTGTGTTTTCTGAGCTTTCATTTCTTCTTTTATTGTTTCCTGTTATTATTGCTGTTATTATTAGTATTGGTATTCTTTCTATTATCACTATATTTTACTTCATTTTAGTTATTGGACTGTCTTTATCTCAACCCATAGGATTTGCGTGCTTTTGAGTCTCCTTCCCATCCTGCCCAGAGGGGGGAAGGGGAGGGGTGAGCAAATGGCTGCGTGCTGCTGAGTTACTGGCTGAGTCTAATCCAAGACACTACTATCCCCCACCCCCATTTTTTTCTTCTTACTTTTCTCTTCACAGTTCACATTCTCTTTGCTCAATTCACTGAATTGAGGTTTACAGCAAGAAAACACAGTCTTGAAACTCAATTGTGAATAACTGGTAGTACCACCGCAACTACAGCCAGAAAAAAAACCCACTGCTTAAAACTCAGTATATTTTTATCTACACATATGTGATTATAAGTAACTTCTTTGACACCAGATGTGTCATGCACTCTGTTCACATTGCTGCAGCTTCAACCATGAACCTGTCTCTGCTTAACCCTTTCAAACACAAGCAAACTGGTCTACTAACAAATACAACAAAACCAAAACCCAGAAATCAACTTCCTTGTAGTTTCCTTAACTGAATTAACTGTGTCTTGCCCTATGCAGGGGAAACCTCAGTGTTTGCGTACCTGTGAATTGCTTTTTACAATTCTGCAGTTAATTCAAACATTTCCCCCATCCACATCAATGAGGCTGTTGCAGACCAGGTGTGCCAATGGCTCACTCAAGGACAGCATAGCGAGTGTCTTGCCTACAAGCCTACACACCCCATCACAAACCACATGCAGTTATGTTAATTAAGAGGGGTCTTTAGTACACATTTGGAGAAACATCTGAATTCCTGTCTCCGTGATGCAGTATAGGGAGTGCTTTATCACATGTACTTCATACAGTTGACACCAAAGCTGGCTGGAAAACAGCTGCCAGCACTACCCTTAGCTCCGTGTTCCCATGGGCAGCAACCTCTCATAGCTGAAGCCACATGCTCCTTCTCAGCAACACGACACATCATCCAGAACATCAGCCTGTAAGGGGAAGCATCAGCACCAGCAAGACAGGACTTTTTCGAGGACTGGGTTGGGTTTTCGCTTGGGTTTTTTTGAGCCAGTTCTGACATACTACAGTGCTAAAGCAACACCATCGATGTTAGTGAATCCAGTGCAAACCAGTGTGTCAGCTTTGGCATTTTCCTTCTAGGAGGAGGACTATCCCTTAACTTAAAATCCAACACACTAAATCTAATTTAAATGTACTAGAAAATGTTACTTAACCAGAAGGCCTAAGTAACAGTTCTGTATCTCGATCACAGGCACAGCACAAGCAGCCACAGCTCACAGTGCCTGTAGCATGTACTACCAGCACCTTGCAGGCTTGGAGAGGAGAGCTGAGGTGTCACTCTCACCCTCTACACCAGCAAATGTTCAGTTTGTCAACAGAGAGAGATTCTGCTAGGAAATGAAGAGAGTAGCAACTCATTTCCATCAAACCCCTGGGCAATAATAAAAAGGGGTTCACTGAACAAGAGCTCATTTAAAATAAGAACAAATTAGGGAACACATAATTTCAGAGGTGTTAAAGGAGATTTGTCTTTCAGCCATAATCAGTGAAAACCAAACACAAACTTGCAGTTTGGCATGGAAAGGCCTCAAGAGAGGGAAGACATCTTCAGTCAGTGTCACTCAGTTCAGGGACCAGTGAATTAGGCTGAGAAGAAGTACCTTCTTGCATAAAGAACAAATGTAAACAGTCAGGTAAAGCAGACAGACAGCTATTAAGAAGCTTCATAGATAACCATCTGGCAGTATCACACACATAAAACATACTAAGGAAATTTCATAAGCAATAGTCCTAGAGCTCAGACACCATAATGCAGTTAAGATCCAAAGAATATGCTTTTACAGTGGCACAGATGATTGTCCATTTATTTCATAAGAGAAGGCCAGCCACATCTGACAACACACTTCACGAATCATTAACACAGTGGAATTCATTTATTGCTTCTTATTCTCAGTATTCACACAGAGAAGGAATTAATATCATCAACCACAGCAATATCAGCTTGCTAAATGGTGATGCATTTAATTTCAGAATGCTGCTCCTGCTAAAACTGACCAAAAACATTGTCCCTCCTGATTACTTCTCAAAACGGTCACTGTAAAAGCACAAAGAAGGCAGGGGCAGTTAAACAGACACAAGTTGCTATCTGCGGCACTGTATGTTTTTTAGCACAGCATTTTGAACTCGGAACTAAAAAGAAACAATTTGAAGCACGTTTCAGTGAGCAGCTGGCAAGAAAAAGGTTGCAATCCTAGACTTTTATAGACATTTAAGCCTGTAGTGCTTCACTCCCACTATTGTTCTAAATGCTGAATAGACACCCTCCACTCCACACACACGTGCACACTCACACGCACTCAAGCGTCACATCCGTGTACTTCACTTCTAATAGTAAACCTGGCAAAAAGGAATTTTATTTTTACACTTTCACACCACCCACTCCTAATTAATGTCAATCAGTGTCTTCTGCATAGTACACACTGCAAATATACATGGCCTTATCTGTGCTGGTGGGGGGTGGCAAAAAATTCCACTGTTGCTAGAAACTGAGTGGGCTCCACATGATGGATTCACACAGAAGAACCTGGAGATGCACATCCCCCCCTAAGGGGTCACTAAAAACGCTCTGACTTTGGGGGGAACGTTTCTGTTGGTTGATTTGTGCTTTTCCCCCCACAGATACGAATAGGTAGTAATTCTGCAGTTCAAAAGAGTCACTGCAGGCTTCCTGAGGTGCAAGAGGGAGCAGGGACTTGCCAATACATCTCAACAGCTGCCAGGAACAGTGGCAGCAGTGGGAGCGACAGCAAGGGAATTTTGCTGGTGACTTCAGTAGAGCCAGTCCATGCTGTTTAGACAGCCACAGATCAGAGCCAGACAATTAAAAGTACTGTCAGTTACCAGGTATGCAGCTATACTTGTGCTCCCCACCTCTCCTGATAACCCACAACATCAGAAGTGAGGGTGGGAAAATCTTGTCCCCCAAACCCAAAGCAGACAAACTTGGTTTCCCAGCACACACACACCACTCAATTCTTTTTATAGCCTGCTTTTCTCTTGGATGCAAAAGTAAATCCAGCTCAGATGATTTCCCTGCCTTAACTTTTGTACAAGAGGAAGACAGAAAGCTAAAAAAGGAAAATTAGACACTTCATGAAATCCGTGATTAAGACACAGAAACTAACAAGACAGATGGGCTGAAACATTCAGGGAGCTTCAGTTCATCAGCCCATGTTTTTCAAAGATCTACAGTAAGCTATTGTCTTCCCCATTTAGAGTTTTTAAATCCCACTTTTTATTGCAATAACACCATTTCTAAACTTGGAGTCCCCTTGCCGGTTAGTCCAAAATAAACCTCAGTATCTACTCAACCAGCAAATGGCCCTAGAACCTAGCGACAGGGTTTTTCTGCCCGCTTTGTTTGCTTCTTTTTTGGGTGCAGGTAATGGCCACTGTTGCTAGCTCAGAGAAGGTGAGCTTTCTGGGGAGGCAGAGAAGGTTGGCAGCAAATCTGGGGGGGAAGCAAGAAGCTGCTCAGGTGGCACCCAGCTGCATCTCACCCTGCTCTGCTACACGCTTTGCTCCCTTGTGTGCACTCACGGGAAGCTCTGCTGTCACTGGCCTTAGCTGGGTTATTACCGTGCAGACAGAAATATGAGGCCAGCTACATAGCTAAATCCTTCTTACAAATGTTCATCTCCTGTGGGCAAGAAGCAGCAGTCAATATTGAAACCTCTGAAATAAAGCACTGATTGCTCCTAGCAAGGGTGGTCTGCCCCTCCACAAGTTCCTTGCTAACAACAAGGACTCAGGCTGGTCTGTTCCCCTCTGCATCCCTCTTGCATCAGAAATTAAGTCCTCTTTTCTGCAGGGTGCACAAAGCAGCCACTAACCCGGGGAAAAAAGGAGGGGGGCAGGGAGAAGGAGAAATAAAAAAACGAAAAGGGAAATCTGTGACTCTGCACTTGGCAAAGCCAGCGATCAGCAACAACTGCTGAATGCTGAGTCACTTCTTTCCCTTCCACCTGGCGAGTGGCTGCCCAGATCCATTCAGCAGAAAGCCTCTTTTCATCAAAACTAGCATAAATCTGGAGTAATTCCCTCTGTTTCAATGGAGCTGCTCAGGATTTACAGCAGCGTGACTCAACAAGCAGAACCCTGACTGTTAAGAGCTACAAATGCCAGGTTTTCTTGCAGGAGACCGTGCTGCTCTGCTCTCGTGGGCCGCGATGCTAACCGTGCAATCGAACCGATGCCACGGCTGGTTCTATTTTTCCTCATGCTGTCACCTCCAGCAGATGCTCTGCGAGCTGGACCTTTAGAGAAATCACCCTTTTTCACATGCTTCCAGAGAATTTTGATAATCTATGACCAGAAAAATGTTTACTAGCTTGAATTAACTTTTTTTTGCAGATTTATCCCCCCTCTCCCAGATTTCATTTAATATCCTAATTTGTTTTTTCAAAGATTTATAAAATCATTATTTTTTAACATCTTGCTGGACTGTTCCCATGTATGTGAACTGTCACTCTGTCTGTGAAACAAGAGTTCAGAAGACGGCAGAAATATCTTCTGTGCAGATGATGTGTGAATAAGCAAGGGATGAGATCAAGATTTAAGGAATACCAATCAGCTTTACCAGA
Source organism: Lathamus discolor (assembly GCF_037157495.1). Classification (NCBI taxonomy): domain Eukaryota; kingdom Metazoa; phylum Chordata; class Aves; order Psittaciformes; family Psittacidae; genus Lathamus; species Lathamus discolor. The sequence goes on from NC_088885.1 coordinate 66,937,459, forward strand.
CAATTATCTGCTCTATTTATGTTCTCAGCTTAAGAAAAAGCATTGCTAGAAGATTTATGCATGCACTTGAACATTTCTATAAGCAGGGAAAGACCCTAAGAAAACTACATATATTCACCCTCCCCAGCATGCAATGCAATGGCAACCAGAATAACAAATGGCAAACAAACACAAACACCAAGCTTTGAAACAGGACTACTTCAACTGAAGACATTTTCTGCTTTACTATAAACATAGCACCTATGCAAAAAAATGCATTCACACATATACTATGATTCTATGATTCTATACGGGGGAACCAACAGGGTTTTTCCAAACAAATGCAATGAGTCTTGTCTGTCCTGGTTAAGTACATGTACAACATTCAAGAATAGGATGTAACTGCCTAGAAGCAGTGGCAGTTCATGTAGTCCTTTCAATACAGAGAACACAGTGTACCGTACAAATATTAATTTAGCCTGAACAACCAGCGAGGTATACAAATATTACACCCAGCTTCAACTGGGGAAGATTGGAGCAGAGAGGAACAACGAGGGGGATTTTCAGCAGTGCTTCAGGGAGCCAGTTCACAGGCAGGGAAAGCTGGGATCTTGCATGTCTGCAAGTAGTTTTGATAGTCTTGCCCTGATCAATTTCCTAGACATGCTGTAAGCCAGAGCCTGAAACTGAAGCCCTGCTTGTTCTTTTCAGAAGACCCAGATGAGCAAACACTTTCTGCATCCCAACTAGTTATGCTGCCAAAATCAACAAGGTGGTGTCCAAACATGGGTACACCCCATGGCACCTCCCAGGTCCTGGTTCCCCAACCACAAGGCCTGGCTGGAATGTACTGCCTTTCTTCCTTACACCCATGCCAGAGCTGCCTCCCCATGGAAATCCAGTGGTGAGAGCTAAGCACACCGGTTTTACCCAGAAGTAGCAACCAGCCTGGAGACAACAGGACCTTGACCCACAACCTGGAAAACAGGAGGCTCAGTGGTTTTGACATGGTGCAAGAAGAGCCACCACAGCCACTTAGCTGAGCAAGAGCAACTGCAAACAGACTCCTGTTGGGTATAACTACTTCCAACAAGCACTGATGGGATAAAAGCAGAGCAAAGCAGCAGGAGTTTCACCAGACGACAAGAACTTCCTAGATTTTTTGAGGAAGCACTATGCTGAAGAAACCCCAGGACTCAACGGATGAGGACAGGGCCAGAGCACAGAATCATAAAAGAGGTTGGGTTGGAAAGGACCTTCATGTCCTTACTTCCAAGCCCCCTGCCATGGCCAGGGGCACCTCACACTAGACCATGTAACCCAAGGCTCTGCACAACCTTTCCTTGAACTCTGCCAGAGACGGAGCAACCTGTTTCAGCATGACGAAGTCCAAAGGGCCTCACTGCATGTTTTGCCTTTTAAGTTCCACCTCTAATCCAAAGGGAGGAAAGAAACATTTGTGAAGCTGAAGAAGCAGACAGCGAAAGGAGAGCTGAAACAATATGGATTTAAGTGACCTGAAAAGAATGATGTCCTTGATCAATTTTTTTTTTTACCACTCCACAGAACAGCAGCAGAGGAAAGTGAAAGGCAGAGAAATAGTTGTCTTGAGGACAGGGTCTATGGCACTGAACATGCTTCTACCTGAAGATAACACCTTTAGAACAGCAGCCCAAACAAAATGATTCTCATAGCAACCATGACACTTAAGACTATTTGACACTCTTCCTCAAAAGCCTTGGGCTTAGCTCTTTACAACTCTGGCAAATATTTTAATTAGAATCTTCCATGCCAGCATCTGCCTCAGACTGATCTTCTGTGAGAAAGTTTCAGCAAAAAAAAAATTCAGCCATCTCAGAGAAAGAAAATTAGCAAATAAAATATGCAGCTTTGACTGTGTTAAATTTACTGCTGCTGCTGCTGTTAATAATTTTTTGAAATATTAAAATGGCTTCAGACTGTGGAGCAAGCCTGAAAATTTAGCAAAAGGGTTATGCTGATCAGAAACGTGTTTTTAGCTCTTCGTGGGGAAAAAAAAAAACAACACATTTGCTTGATTTTAAATCCCAGGGGAGGGGGGGGAAATCAGCAGCTAAAGTCTTCAGACCTTTCATCAGTGTAAACTTCACAACTCAGGCTTCAAGAGAGCTCTAGTACAGGCCACAGCATCTATGAAAGGGTCTGTCCTCACAGGACTCACTGCGGAACAAAAGACTGAGCTCTGAGCAGCTTTGGGACTTTTTAAATCAAGAACCCACAGTTAGTAAAGAAAGATTAAATTATTTCGGTGTACTGTTCTTTACCTGAATACATAGAGAAACAAGGAAGGGACACAAAAGAAGAGAAGGAGCACTTACAACTTTTTTAAAAAAGTAAACCCATAGGAACAGCAAAGAACAAGCACTTAAAATATCCCCACCACAGAACATACAGGATAAATATTTTCTGGTCACCCACCATGCCTGTATCTAAGCTTCATGGTCTGCTATTCTCTAAAGTATTCTTCTCTTTCAGGAACAACACTGAGAGAGGGTGACACTGCGAAGCCCAGCTGCCCTCTCTGTATTCCAAGGCACCTCCCCTCAAACACTCCCAAATGCCATCTCTTCCTTGTCAGAAATCTTCCTTCACAAATTTCCCTTTTCTTTTTTTGTGAACTGTGCTTTCTTTTTTTGTTTGTAAACAAAGAAACAAACAAAAAAGCCAGAACGCAGCAAGTCTCTGCCAGAACTCAATTAATAAATAATGAGCATTGAGTGTTTTTGATCGTTTCCTTCTGTCTCAGCCTCACAAACTGACAGTAAAACAGTGTATGACCCTTTACAGAACAATTTTACTATCACATTACATCTTCATTGAAAATTAAGCAACACAAATTTCACATTTTGAATGGGAACAGCTAATCCAATCTGGTGCAATGTTACCCACTGGGAAGTCCAGAGAGTCCAATATGCTGCAGGCCCAAAGAGCAGGATTTCCAAAGCATCTACCTAGTCATACAGCAAACCCTAGCACAAGCTGCACCAACTTCTCCCCTCACTCTGCACTACAGAAATGTAACTAACACTTGTCAACTCACAGAGCCATACTATTCTGTTGGACTTTTTGCGTCATGTGGATGAACATGTAACTTGACCTTGAATCACAGAATCACAGAATCACAGAATCCCAAGGGTTGGAAGGGACCTAAAAAGATCATCTAGTCCAACCCCCCTGCAAGAGCAGGGTAACCTACAGTACATCACACAGGAACTTGTCCAGGCGGGCCTTGAATATCTCCAGTGTAGGAGACTCCACAACCCCCCTGGGCAACCTGTTCCAGTGCTCTGTCACTCTTACAGTAAAGAAGTTCTTCCTGATGTTAACGTGGAACTTCCTATGCTCCAGTTTACACCCATTGCCCCTTGTCCTATCACTGGATATCACTGAAAAAAGCCTAGCTCCATCATCCTGACACCTACCCTTTACATATTTGTAAACATTGATGAGGTCACCCCTCAGTCTCCTCTTCTCCAAGCTAAAGAGACCCAGCTCCCTCAGCCTCTCCTCATAAGGGAGATGTTCCACTCCCTTAATCATCTTTGTGGCTCTGCGCTGGACTCCTTCAAGCAATTCCCTGTCCTTCTTGAATTGAGGGGCCCAGAACTGGACACAATATTCCAGATGCGGCCTCACCAAGGCTGAGTAGAGGGGGAGGAGAACCTCTCTTGACCTACTAACCACTCCCTTTCTAATGCACCCTAAGATGCCATTTGCCTTCTTGGCCACAAGAGCACATTGCTGGCTCATGGTCATCCTCCTATCCACCAGGACCCCCAGGTCCCTTTCCCCTTCACTATTTTCCAGCAGGTCAACCCCCAACCTGTACTGGTACATGGGGTTGTTCTTCCCCAGATGCAAGACTCTACACTTGCCCTTGTTAAATTTCATCAAGTTTCTCCCCGCCCAACTCTCCAGCCTGTCCAGGTCTCGCTGAATGGCAGCACAGTCCTCTGGTGTGTCAGCCACTCCTCCCAGTTTTGTGTCATCAGCAAACTTGCTGAGGGTGCACTCAGTTCCCTCATCCAGGTCATTGATGAAAATATTAAACAGCACCGGTCCCAGCACCGACCCCTGAGGAACTCCACTAGTCACAGACCTCCAGCTAGATTCTGCGCCATTGACCACAACTCTCTGCCTTCTTCCTTTCAACCAGTTCTCGATCCACCTCACTACTTGATCGTCAAGCCCACACTTCCTTAGCTTATCTATGAGGATGCTGTGGGAGACAGTATCAAATGCCTTACTGAAATCAAGAAAAACTACATCTACCGCTCTACCATCATCCCTCCACCTAGTCACTTCCTCATAGAAGGCTATAAGGTTGGTCATACATGACTTCCCCCTCATAAAACCATGTTGGCTGTTCTTAATGACCCCCTCATCCTTGATATGCCTAGTGATGGAGTCAAGAATAAGTTGTTCCATCACCTTTCCAGGGATGGAGGTAAGGCTGACCGGTCTATAATTACCCGGGTCCTCCTTCTTGCCCTTCTTATAGATTGGTGTGACCTTTGCCATCCGCCAATCCTCAGGCACCTCGCCCGTTTCCCACGACTTACCAAAGATGATGGAGAGTGGCCTAGCAATGACCTCCGCCAGCTCCCTCAGCACCCGTGGGTGCATTCCATCCGGACCCATCGATTTACAGATGTCCAGATTGCATAGCTGATCCCTAACCCAATCCTCATCTACCAAAGCAAACTCCTCCTTTGTCCTGACTCCTTCTGGGGCTATAGAAATCCGGGGCCCTCGGGGAGAGTCTGCAGGAGTAAAGACAGAGGCAAAGAAGGCATTCAGCACCTCTGCCTTCTTTATATCCTCTGTCTCCAGGGTACCCACTTCGTTCAGCAGTGGGCCTATATTGCCTCTTGTGTTAGTTTTATTTGCTATGTATTTGAAGAAGCCCTTTCTATTGTCTTTAACCCGACTAGCAAGATTGAGTTCCAAGGAGGCCTTAGCTGTCCTAATTGCCTCCCTACATCCTCTAACAACTGTCCTATATTCCTCCCAAGCGGCCAGCCCCTCCTTCCATAATCCATAGATTCTCCTTTTCCACTTGAGTTTGCCCAGCAGCTCCTTGTTTAACCACGCCGGTCTCCTAGATCCCTTACTTGACTTCCTACTTATTGGGACGCTCCGATCCTGAGCTTGGAAGAAGCGGTCCTTGAATGCTAACCAACTATCTTGAGCCCCTTTACCGCCTAGTACACTTTCCCATGAGACCTCCCTTAGCAGTTGACTGAAGAGGCCAAAGTTGGCCCTTCGGAAATCCAGAACTGTGGCTTTGCTAGGTATTCTATTCCTCCCACACAGGATCCTAAACTCCACCATCTCATGGTCACTGCAGCCAAGGCTGCCATTGACCGTCACCACTTCGACCAAACCCTCCTTGTTGGCGAGTACTAAATCTAGCAGCGCTGCTCCCCTAGTTGGTACGTCCACCATCTGCATTAAGAAATTATCATCAATGCACTCGAGAAACCTCCTAGACTGTGAATGACTGGCTGTGTGAGTCTTCCAGCAAATATCGGGGTAATTAAAGTCCCCCACGACGACTAAGGCATGTAGTCGCGAGGCTACTTCCAGTTGCCTGATCAAGCAGTTCCTAAGGATGTGTGAATCCTGAGGGGTAAAAGGCAGGAAAGGAGAGGACTAAAGGCATCCTATCCCACTGCTGTAACTGGAGACTCAGGGATGGGAGAAGTAATACTTGTAGTCAAAACTGGAAAATGGGAAAAATGGAAATAACAAGCATTTGGAGAAAAGGAAGAGGGTGATACCTGCTGGAAAGTGTTTGGTCACCTGGAAAAAAACAAAGACTGACTGAAGAACACCTTTTGCTACAGAGACAGTGTAAGAGAAACACACATACAGAGACAACTACAGAAGCTGTTTCCAGCATTTTCTTTAAAAGTAGTGGCCAGGAGAACAGATTTCCATTCTGCCTCTCTTGGTGTAACTTCACTTGATGGGAATATGCCATTTTATATCAGCCATACACCTGCCTCCTTCATTTATAAGATACAGGAGACAAATCCAGTATTAATAATACATTTTTATGTCCGGGTGTTCCAGAGCACACCATCTGCTTACATTTGGAAACTGCAGTGAGGTGCCCACCATACATACTAAATTGCCAGGATTCCAGAAGTGAGTGAAAAGTCAAAATTTCCATGACTTCAGCCCTAATTTGACTAACACCGGCACCAAGAGATCTCTATCCAAAGCATAAACGCATTTCTTATGAACAGCTTAAATGCCAGTGCTTTAAAAGGACAATTAGTCCTGTATCGTAATCTCTCTAATGAATAAAATTCAATCACATCTACAAAGAAAAGTAATCTGTTTGTTGGCACATAACTGAAAGGAAGCAAATAAGAGCTCACAATACTACAAGACGTAATGACAAATGTAAGTGAAATTACCCTTTGAATAATTTGTGCATGACCTGTAAGTTTTAGTGGGCTACAAGGAATACAAACTCAGCAGTTCCATTTTGCTTTCATACCAGTGCTTTAATTTTTTACATATATACATTTTTAATTCATACTTACTCTCTTTTTTAAAGACTTTAAACTGCTTTGGGTGCAAGGGAAGGACTGAATTTGACCTCTTCAATGAATCATGCATACAAGCTCTCAAAAAACGCATGTGGACAATAAAATAAAGAGGACAACTTTCATCCCTTGCCTGTTTAAGATACTGCTGCCTTTCAGGCAGACAGTGAATGCTGCATTCAAGTAACAGAACATGGATTTCTCTCAGTAACTGCAGCTATAATTGTAGCTACTGCTTATGCTGCTTCCATCCTATTAGTGTTATGACTGTCCAAAGCGTAACACTCAACTAAATTGCTGTAATTTCTGATAAATGCCTACTTTTTTTATGTCACATAAAAAAGAAAACAAAAAATCCACCTTCAGAATGTTACCCCTTTCCTCTGTTACCTTATTCTGCTTCTCTGGCACCAATATTAAAAAGCAATATAGCTTCCCCTGCCTTCGATGTCTAACAACCTTTTCTTAAACCAAAACACTGATTCAGTGGATGTTCTGCCCACTAATACAGATAACATGCCTTTTCCAAATCTGAGTCTCTTAAGGACAATGCGGGGTAGCTTTATTTGTAATCATTCACCAACAAGTATCTCATTTAGTAACTAGTAAGAATTGGCTTTTAGCATTTTCCTCTGCTGTATGTGGTATTTGCATGTGGTTACTCCATATTACGCAAAACAGCGATCAAAATAAACGGCCTGTGTTGCCACATTTACTCATACATGGAGTACGTATCTTCGGCAAGGCCACATTTTGCTTCTCATGTATTTTCATTATGATGAAATAAGGCATAGGCATGAAAAATCCATTCCCCTGCATGGAAATAGCATGTTGGGCAGAGTGGCAGCACTTAGAAACCGGATTTACCGACTCTCATTTCCCTGTGCTGACAAGAAGAAAAAACTCCTGCACAGTCAAAATGCTAGACAAATTGTAGCATTTAAAGCAGTGACTCCTCCTAGGTTTCAGTCTGTTTCATTGGAAAGCAACTGTTTAACAGTGTTATTAAGGTAGCACGCCACGATTTATTCTTACTCGTTTTCAGCTTAAAGTATTTTTCCTCTTGCATTTCCTTTTCTTTTTCCTTTTTTTTTTTTTTGTTTAAAGGAAGGATGGCCCAATAAAAAATTAATGAAAAAAAAAAAACCAGCTCAAAATACAATAGCTCGATTTTTTTATAGGGTCAGATAAAGAGATTGAAAATGTCCATTAAATCCAAATGCTACTTCCAGTCTTCCTTCTTGATCACTTACTATTTTGCATATTTTCCATTATACCCTTGCAATAACAGACAGGCCAATTATACCACACTTAACAGATTCATGCTATACTACCATCCCATACTTCCGATAGTTGTCTGCATTCTTGTTACCCCGTCCCAATAAGCTGTAAGAACTAGGAAACACACTTCGGTGTGTGGCGCTGTGGCATTTTGGCAAATTTAAGAAAGACAAGAAAAGGGAAAGGGGAAAAAGTAAGAGAAGGAGAACAGGAGGGAAAGGGAAGAGTAGCACTTAGTCTTTAGCATGGGAAGGTACGCCAAGAGGACAACCACGGTGTTTCACAGTAAAGCTTAAGAGGTCTAAAAAGTCTGAAACAAGCAGGACGCTGTGAACTGATCTAGGAAGCTGAGCACCTGCTGTTCCTACTGCAGCTACAGAAAGCAGATCACTGCCTTGCTCAGGATCAAGCTTTCTGAGTCACAGATCATCGTCCCTCCATCACCCAGCATGATGAGGGCTGTACCAGTTGTCATGCACAGGTGCTTCCAAACCCCTTCCTCAACACCACTGCATGCAGACACTCACCTACACTGGTTGGCAAGAGGCTGACCACATAGACACTTTGGCAAGCATCACTCAGCTCCTCCACCCTGACACAGAGGTCAAGCACAGCAGCAATAGAGAAGCTGTTGTTCTAGTCATAAAACACTGAGTCTAGAAAAAGTATAACCATAACCACCTAATGGAACTAAACCCAAGTCATTTTCCCCCTCCACTCTGAATGAGCATGAAGTAACCTCAGTAACTTAACTGAAAGAAGTCCGCTATGAAGTTACTTCTCAATACTTGCAAAGTTTTTCAAGCATTATGGGAACACCTGAGTGTGTGTGTGTCGACCTGTGCATCTAGCCAGCCTGCTGCTTCTCTTATTGAAATCAGCTGCCCTTAATTTGAACAGTAGGAGACCTGGGCCTTTTCTACTGCTGTGCTACTTATCAGAGCTCTATAAACGTCACACCTTTATTTTATTAGTGAAAGACATATTTTATAAATTAACAATAAAAGCATTCTTGTATGGGAGGTTTTTTGGCCCCTGTTGCGACCCTGAATTCTTGAAGGTTAGATAAAGCGGTCTGTAGAAAGGAAGAGAGGAAAATGCTCTGCAATATCCTTTTAAAGAGCCTCTGCAGTAAAGACAATAAATAGTTGATTTGTTACATGGCTTTGAGGGCAGTCACGAATGCAAAGACCACACTTAAATGAACCTGTTCATGAAAGGAGCAGCAGCTTGTCCAGTACTGTATCTACATTAGTTAACTCTTCTTATGATTCAAGTCCAAAACTTCATATTGTTCTATTTCCGCCTATTCCTCTGCTCTAGATTCCCTTTGTGACGCTTTTATCAATGGAAAATCGAGGGAGGGGTTTCCAGCTGGGAGCCCAACAAAAAAACAGGAGGTTCAGTCTGGTTTTCTCACTGGTGCTGCAAGAGCCATTTCAGCACCAATAATAAAAGAAAAACTACACAAAGAAAGAAAAGACATGACCTGAAATTATTTTATCATCATAAATGCTGCACTGCTCTTTATTCTCCGGTACAGTTAGTCTCACACATTGCCACAATAATTTGCTACCTTGAACAGAGCTCCTTGCAAATAACACTTATTCGTGTTAAGGGACAATGTCAGCTAGAATTCCAGGGAAATGCTAAGAAAAAGTTAACAGCAGCATGGGTCAGATCTGCTCTTTGTTATGCCCTTGCAATTTTTAACAGTTACAGCTGCAATGTCACAATTAAAATAAACAATAAAATACAACAGCCTGATTGTGTCCTCTGCGAGAGGTGGGAAAACATGCACAAACACAAGGGAATGTAAGTGGCACACTGGGAGCTGCGCAAAATGGATTTAGCACAGGCACATCTATATGGTTACACCTGGGGGTGGCATTACAGCAGGCCTAGTGCAAGCACAGCAGCAGCCAGTTGGGTGCTTACATTAGACTTGTAACCTTAGAAGGTGGTTTTGAAAATGAAATAATTTGCACTAACGCGATTTTCAAGGTAAGTCAATGGGTAGCTTTGGTCTCATTTAAGACCAGAAAAGGCTAATAATCATGCATTGGAACATCATGGGACCACAGACCATTCATTTTGGGAGGCACTTTATATAATAACAACAGAGCTCACATAAATGTACAGGACCAGTGCTCCACACGTATGATAGGCTCTTTGAACTGTTGAGCTATCTACTGCAGCTATTTTCATACACCACCAAGAAGCCCCGACCACCACCATCTTTTCAAGCAAAAGGACAGATGCCTCAAAACCTCCAACAGCCAATTATCCCGCTATTGCAGACTCTGCAAGTGTCCCAGATACAAGAAAAATCTTTCTCGCACATACACTGCCTGCATGAGATGGCTGTTCAGGGCACTGTGCCTGTAATGGCTCTGCTGAGAAAATCACCTTTAGATGCAACAGAAATCAAGGCTGCTATCACTGCAAGGCAGTAGCTATCACCCCAATCACCTAAGCTTGGAAAAGCTGCAATAGAGCAAGAGCAGCAAAACTGAAAGAAAAATACTAGATGCAAAGGCTGTCTGCTTAGACCTAGAGAATACTTAAAGATATATCTTGTGATGGAAGAAAATCAGCAGTCATAACCATCAAATAGCCTGAGTATTCAGAAGGCACCTGAGAGAGCATGTTATGGTACCCAAATTCCCAGATTTCAGCCTGTTGGACAACTTCTAATAATATTTTCAAAAGGTCATATGGATTTCAGGTACCTAAACCATAAAAAAAAAGTTAACTAATAAACCTTGAAAACTGACTGCTAGCATTCTCTGAATATATATTCCAGACCTGCTATGAAGAACAAGTCTCTGGGTACCAGATACCTGCCCCATAGACATTCCTACCAAGGGAACAAGATGCCAAACAAGAGTGGATGCAACACTTGCAATGTTTGCGATGATACTGGCAAGGAAATGTCTTCATTCCTAATGCCACAAAACTCAAACTTTTTTAAGTAAGCTGCTGTAAGCCTGGTATCTACTCCATTTTCAATTGAACTTTCTTATTGTGGGTTATGTCTTTCCTAAATAAACACACAAACTTCATCAGTGGCTATGGCAAACCCATGTATCCAGGTTATGTCTCCAGCTCCAACCATTTACTTTCTTTTCTGCAACATACAGAGAAATTCTCATTAAGTAGCTGAATGTGAAGTACCTCATTGAGAGTTAAGGAAATGCCTAATTCAAAACTAACTGAAGGGGCAAACTATGTGCAGAAAAAATTAATGTAAGTTGTGTGAAGTCATATGAAGGAACTAAAGGAAGTTTATATGATCCTAGCACACAACGACCGGAACATGTTACAGAAAAAAGGGACAGGAGAAAATATCCTTGAATATAACACTTCTCAGCTCCAAATCTAGAAAACAGAAACCGAGTAAGTGCCATTAATCAAAGCCAGCAAGGAAATTTCCATACCATTTCTGATCACCACTCTACTCTGTCTAGGGTCTGATCTTTCACAGTGACCAAACTCTGAGAAAAAAAAGACAGAAAATTACAGAGAAAATAAAATCACCACACCCACAACTCAAACCTAGTAATTACAAGCCAAAAAATGAAGTGGGCGAAAAAATTACTTCCTGTCCCTACAGGTAAGGTTGAAGTCCTGAAGCACCAGATATGAGAATAATTAATTAGAGACCAACAAGTTAAACAGCCTAACAGGGTCTTTTTAATTTATTAAATATATTTTGCTTTAATCACATTAATTTTTCAGAAATGTACAATAATCTTTGTAGTTTAAAATGACTTTGTATTCATTTTTTAATGGAGAGTATTTTTATTCATCTAATACATTATCCTTTCACAAAAATTATCATACTTGACTACAAGTACTTAATGAGGCACTAATTAATGCTCCTATTTCTTACCATTTAAAACTGCTTTGAGAAATGAGGTCAGAAACCTGCTTTAACGCAAAGATACTTCTCAGAAGCTAAATGGGAAGGGACCCAAAAGGCACCTATCACTCTTCTTGATGGAAGATACCCCCTTTGAAAACTGAAGCCCAACACGACAGTGATCCCTCTGGATTAACTTGTTGCTAGTCCCTTGCACAGCAGTAGTGGGAGGATGCTGGCCCAGCAGCATACCCCTCTTCACAGCTCATGAACAATGAGAAGTAATTCTTCCACTTCTTGTTTAACAGGGAAAGTTTTACTTTTTCCACTCCCATCAGTGGGCAGCAGGGAAGCTGCTGCCTCTCCCAGGGAACACAGCTAAAGGGTCTGTCCTATTACAGCATGCTCCAGAAGCCGCTTATTGCCCGTCTTGCTTCTGCCAAGTGCCCTGACACAATGACAGGCAGCTCCACCTCCTCCGCCCAGAGGGCCCTGGCTGAGCCATGGCACCCTGCCAGTGGCTTCAGCCATCCCTGAGCCTCGCCAGGAACGTGGTAGGTAAATTCGGATAACAAACACCTCCCAGAGCAGGAGTGGCCACTCTGGACTCAAGCAGCTGCTGCTGCGGGTTTAAAGAGCAGAAGCAAAGACCAAGCACAAGCGTTTCTGAAGCTCTCAGGAAGTTTGCAGACACCCATATACTTCGCTGCTGCGTTTGCTCAGCACTGTATACTAAACACAATTATTGAAGAGCAGCTCCACGATGGGAGGAGGGGAGGACAGGAAGGCTTCCTTTTGGCACAGCTCCTTCAGAGTTCAAAGAGTACATATGGCCTGCAAACACAGTGCAGCGGAGAATGTAAGGATTAAAGGACGGATCGGAGGAAAATGAGAATGCAGCAGGGACAAGCAGTGATGCTCTGGATCTGCAAGACTAGAATTTTAAATAAAGGAATGGTGGGGGGCATCAACACACACACACCCCACCCCTTATTTTAATTCCACATCCGAAGGGAGGGATGGATTGTAGGAGGCACCCTGCCTGAGGGGAAGACCTCTGTAGAGCAGAACCTGAGTACTTCTGCTAGGGGCACAGACCCCAAGCCTACAGCCTTGACCAGGCAGCAGGACCTGCAGGACTCCGCTCAAAGAACAGGACTGAAAGCAGCCAGAGATAACAGAAAGGGTACCACGAACACCTCCCAAGAGGCAGGAGGGGTTTATCTTGGAATAAACACATGTATACAGAGTGTATACTAAGCCTGCAGGGAGGGACAGCATGTCTGCCCACTGAGTTAGGTGCCTGAATAGCACAGGTCCTGATTTGCCTTGCTGTGCCTATGTAGCCACGCAAAGGGAGCCACATGAAAGTCAGCAGCCTGTGAGACAATGCCTGTACCCACCCCGAATTCCAAAGCCTGCTTGTGACCCTGTGTTAGTTAGGGTGGAAACAAAAGCCTGTTCTTCCCACTGCAGGGCATGTCAAGCACAAAAATAAATAAATAAACAACAGAAAAAAAACCCTAAACCATCCACAACAATTTCTACATAATTATTACACAACAACTGCCCATAATGAGAGAATGAATTTATAACCACACACGAGCTATATTTACCAGTGGACTGGTTACAAAGCAAAACAGCAGGAAACCACAACGTGTGCCTTCATATTAGCTCCTCGGTGGTGGTGCAGGAAAGGGCTGCCCGTACAGCAGGGCAGGCTGTGCAGGTGAAACCCGGGCACACTGGCCAAAGGGGAGTGCAGCTCTGTGGGGACGGAATCTAGACCTAGCAGGGCATACAGATGCCACCAGGAGTTTAAGGTAAGCTATGTAGAGGTAGGGCTAGAAAGACCTGATTTCAGGGTTTAAATAGTTGGCCACTCAAACAAAAATTGAAGGGAGTCTTGCCTCCCAACTTTCCCAGCTTCCAGAAATTTTGATTTCTAGAGGAAATTTAAAAAAAGCAACACAGAAAACGAAAACCATCCCACAACTGGAAAGCACAGTCCCCAGGCAGTCAGGACCCAGGAGGTGAACTGTTCCTGCCCCTTGAAATGAACAGTCACCCCAGGAAAACTTTGCACTCTTCTCCTGGCAGCTGTTCAACAGTCGACCCCCTGCAAAATGGACACAACTCAACCCAAACTGGGACTGGAGGGCTGTTTCATGAGGAGGCCTGATGAGGGGAGCAGCCAAGCCCCAGCTGACAGCTCTTTATCACAGGGGAGAGTTGATTTGGGCCTGTCTACCAGCCACCACGCCTTGCTGAGCTCGGGGTGTTCACAACCTTCAAACACTGCTTTTCAGGCACAACTGGCCAAAACCGCCTCACAGCTTTAGAATTTACTGGAAGCACAACCAGGCCAACAGACTTGAGGAAAGACAGGCAGCACACTCGTGAGAGCCCCATCTCCTCAGGCTGACGCCACAGGAGCAGGCAGCATCCCTGCTGCGAGCAGCACCCCTGACCACCTCCCCCTGGCTGCTCATCCCCACCTCTCCCTGTGCCAGTACAAACCCTCATGCTTTCCAGGCTGGTGTGAGAATGATGGTGAGATAGATCCAGGAACAGATCCTGCTGAAAACATAATTTTTTTTTTTTTTTTTTTTTAGGGATTATTTTTGACTTGGATCCTTTCCCAGACCTGGCTCAGAGCATGACTACACAACGCTTATGTCAGCATAAGGAAGTCATCTGATGAGCACCCAAGGGGGGGTGGGCAGGATTACTGCTGTCGCCATCTCGGCCACCTTAATGAGCTTGTAAAACAGTGGCCTACAGACAGCAGGTTAAAAAGTCACAGAGCTTTAGTTAAGAGAGGAAGGCAGATGAGGAAAACCCAACACAATGCACACATCTTACCGACTCGCTGCCATGTCAGGCAGCTGCCAGAATACAGCAAAAGCACAGGGCCTTCCCTTGAGCAAAAAGGACCCTTTGCTCAGCTCCACTACAGCCCCAAAGCAGAAAGGCTCTCAACATACACCCAGGGAATATCTTGCTCCCTGTTAGTTCCTCAGCAGGATATGCAGAAAAATATGCACCTTCTAAACCACTGGTATCTCAAAACCATCTGCTCTCTTATCTTTTTGATTAGCATGCTCCCCTGCCCTGCTCTGTCTCTGGACAGGCACCAAACAGCCTAGCCCTAGTTCAAGGTGGAAGCACAAAAGCAAGGCAGGGAAGGTGAATGGAGAAAACAACTCTCCTTCCCCATGGGCTATGGGTGCAAACCCATCACAGCAAACAGAATAACCCTAAACACATGCTATGATGGAGACAAAAATCCATGATCACTGCTTCTGCTGTTTATGCTGACCATCATGCTATTTTGCTCTGGTGGCAATCAGCAAACCTGTCATGAAAAGAAAGAATGCATTGGGCTTGCTATCAATCCTTGTAATTCCTGTCTGAGTACAATCATATAGTCTTGAAATATAGCCCAAAAGGGCACCACTATTCTGTAACTTAGCTGCTTTTGGAAGATGAGTCAAAAGCAGTTCCATACACTTAGATCTCTTCTTGAGGTTGTGGACAATTTTTCCTGCCTTTACAGCCACATTTTCTGATTCTTAATGTATTTTCTTTCCCCTGTTGCTGAAAGAGCCACACAAATAAAGAGAAATCTGACTATCCCAGGAAATTATGTAACTGACTATACACAGAGGGCTGTCAAATATGCACAAAGTAAACTAACTGAAATAATATGATTTTTCCCCCTCTAGTATGCTTCATTTATAGTCATTGTAGGTGTTACACGTAACAACAGTAAGCGGAACTATTTTATACAGCATTTTCCATATTCAGACAGCTATTCTACGTCCGCCTGTGCAGCAGAAAGTTTCTATAGCTCACTTTGTATTATGGCAACATAGCAAGGCACCTCAAATTAAGCCTGGAGCAGCAACTGTTCCCTAGAACCAGGGCTAAAACCTAGCCTCATGAGTGGATGTATCTATAGAGTCAGACCAGCTTTTTCTCCCCAACAAAGTTTGAACATTGCCAGTAGCTGGCAGGCAGCAGCACAAGCCTCTGATGGCCCAACTCTTGCCTCTCAACAGAGGCAACCAACAGCATGAGCAATGCATGGGGTAACCCCAAAAAAACGCTATTTTGGGATGGCAGACGTGCTACAAAAGAGCTGCTATACACTACAAGGGATGAGCTCCTGCTTGCAAAGCCTTGGAAAAATGCTAGGTAAGAAGTACGCATTGCTATTTAGCACAAAGCTTGTGGGGATGAGTGGAGGTCTTGATTGACAGCACTGCTCCCTTCCTATTGCTCATAGTGGGAAAGAAGCAACACTCAGTTGAAAAAACAAAGCAAACCATGAAAAACACTCAACTCACACCATATCCAAACCAAACAATAAAAGACAAAAATAAATGCATCCCAAGCATCCACTGTATTTTATGTTCTTTTTCTCATCAATTACAATTCCTGTGATGTTAATAATATGTACAGTGACAAAATAAACTCAGAGGACATAGCAAGATGCACACAGAGAAGGTCAATGCATGCCATCAGACAAGCATGACATGTCACACTCAAAAGATAACACACCCAATGGATTAAGTATCATTCAGTACTAGTCACCATATTACTGCATCCAAAACTGGATCCAAAAATACACAGGAAATCACATATTCCAATCATGGCTAAAACAATAGTACCAAGCAAAATACATTATATTAATCCAAGTGTTATGACAAATTGTCCATTTAGCTGGCAAACAGAGAAACATGGCCCTGAAAAAGGATCATAACAACACTGACCTAACAATTGTTAAGTGTTCATATTCAACATACATTCCAGCATAGTCATAAATCAGGTATTGCTGAAAGTAGGGAAGATGAGAAAACAGGTTGAAGAGTTAAATGTAAATAATAAGGAAAAGTCGAAGACCTAAATCAGAAATGTGAGCCAAGAAATATGTGCACAAGCATGTGAAATTTAATACAGTTCCTAATTCAGGTATCTCAGATCACACCTGTCTTTGTTTCTCAGGCCCCAGTTTCAGAAGTTTATTATTTTTTTCATTCACGGTTTCAGAAGGACTGCTGTCTCTTCAGCAGTGAAGTTCCTCCCTCCAATTCACACAACACAGTCCCACTGACTCCAACCAGCCTATGGTTAACTACAAATACAATGGAAAAATTTGAGGTAGGTTATTGCCTTTATTTTCCCTTTTTTTTTTTTTTTTTTAATGTGCTATTAGGTTAGTTATAATGAATATCAAATTAATACTTCTCTGAATTAACAATTAGGACAAATAAAGGCTCTAATATTTTACAAACCCATTTGATGTG
Organism: Lathamus discolor; assembly: GCF_037157495.1. NCBI lineage: Eukaryota > Metazoa > Chordata > Aves > Psittaciformes > Psittacidae > Lathamus > Lathamus discolor. The sequence goes on from NC_088885.1 coordinate 66,954,495, forward strand.
AAATACTAGATATATGTTCTAGGCCTCAATTTTTAAGACCTTTATTATTGAATTCTGACTTTCATTCCATTAGCACTCTTGGTTTATTAACATAAAGCAAAGCCTTGTTAATTTGTAATAATGTTTAGGATACCTACTGTAAATTAATGGAAAAAAAATCAATAAATTCATCAATCAACAAAAAAGAACAGAAAAGAAAAAAGATAAAATACATTCTGTTCTATTACTAAACGATAGTTTAGAAAATCCTAAATGGTGTTTTAATTATTCATGCAATATCTCTAATGCATTAGTGAATGCGATGTATAGCATATCCACTTAAAAAAAAAATAAATAAAAAAGTATCTTAGGTCCCAGTTCAGGAATGCGGTTCCTTTGCGGAATACAATGGAGGCATCTGAACACCTTCTTGTATTTGATTCTACATACTCAAGTACTGTCCTGCCTTGGATTCAGAATACAAGACTACTTACTCCCAAGCACGTCTCTGCTGAGTGCAAACCCATACATAAAGTCAGGCAATGTTGTACAGTCTGTAACAGACCACACAACATAATCACAGGGCAGGAACCCCTCTCCACCACTCCTGCCACAGCCAACAAGCAAATTCCCAAGTTGCAGCTTGAAAGGGGAGGCAATCCCACATCTTGACATCCTACTGAAAAAATGAGGATAAAACAATGAGCTAGTGAGCATCTTTGCAAAGAGAAGACAGGGTGTAAATTCTGCCTTGCTGAGCCACGCCTCCTCTTCCACCAACATGCAAAACTTGGTGCATTTTCTGTACACAGCGCTATTCCATTCTCATTCACTGCCATGTTCAGGCTGCACACACTCAGTAGCTATGTGTAAGTAGTAACAATCATTCCTGTCCCAGGAGAGACACCAGTATCACCAAGCAAACTGCAAAACCCATGAGTGAAATTCTGGGTAGAGGTGGAGTTTTTCAAGTGATAATGGTAACCTCCAGAAGGGAGGCTTAAGCGCACAGAGCTCCACAATTACCGTCCTTTTCCGTATCAGCAGGGCATAATAAAGGGTTAACAAGCCACTACTGCTTACATTATTTATTAATCCACACCTCCCTTACTTAGCAACTTCCTCCTTAAGTCCTGGCATCTCTTCTCCACTTCCCTCACCATTTTGGGTCCTTTTCCTCCCAAGATTATCACCTCATGGAAGTTCCTCCTCCCTGTCCACTGCCCAGAACTCAGGCTTTGTCCTGGCTCCCTACAATGCTCCATGCCTGGACAAGCTCCACACTCACTCTGAATGTATTGCTCTCCTGCTCTTCCATGCCTGCGAAGCAAATTTTCAATCAGCCACCCTTGCATGCCAGGATGAGAAGCAGTGCATGGAAGCTGGAAAACACATGAGCAAGCTCATGAGTAACAGCCACCAGGAGAGCAGGGTTTTGTCACTAGAAACCCAAGGTGGAAATGCTGTGGGTCTTACTTAGTTCAAAGCCGAAATGTTTCTGTCTAGGATGTCTGTTTGTATCTCAAGTCACACAGAAGCCATTAGTACCAATAATGTGTCATTACGGGGGCGTCAGCAGAGACTCTGCAGCTAAGGTTAATTTGAGATGCATAATTTAAAGCAGAACTAAAATCCCTCCATTTCACACTTTGATGACTGAATTCAAATCATTCTTCAGATTTGACACAGCAGCTCTTAAGGGGACACTTGCACTCATCCCTTTTCTCCCTTTTTCTTTTTTCAAATTTTACAAGCTATCTACTGCAGAACAAAAAATGTTCTCCCTTTACAATCACTTTAACCTGGTTTCCCCTCACATTTCTTTTCTGCAGCTTCGTATTTCACACATTCATTCTGACATGTTAGAATATGCCTGATACAGGCCACTTCTGCGACTTCAAAAAACACAAGACTGAGTTAAAAATTTCACTCATCATAACCTCAGTGATTTTGCAAAGAACAGCTGACAACACTGCTTATCTTGAGCATACCACATCACTTAGGTAACAGTAGTACCCACATAATTTTCTGTCCTCAGAAAGAACTCTGAACATCCTGCTAAAATGCATGAGACATAATTCTTGTTTTTCATGCAGAAAACTGAGGCAAAGACAGAAGCACGCTGTGGTTCAACAAGTGCTTCAAGCTCGTCCAAGTCTCCCAAATCTACTGATAATTTGTTTTGTCAGGCGACTTCCCTGAGCACAGCTGATAAAACACAAAAAATAATTAAGCAAAACGTCATCACGACAAAACAAAGCGGCATGATAGGGAGATCTCCAAGCTGCTCATGCAGAGATGCAACACTTCTCTATCAAACGCCTTCTGCCTTTTACTGTGTTTTCTTCAATAAAGCTCATGTAACATTACCAAAATGCATAGAAACATACAATGACTTTTATCATCTGACACAACTCGATTTTGCTCTGAACTTTCAAGAAATCACAGTTCAAGCACACAGACATTCTTTGGAGAACTGCCCTCCATGCTAAAAATGGCAATGGAATTGCACAAGGGGAAAGGGGAGGGAAAAAAAAGGAAAATTCCAAGAAATCTTTGACTCATTGTTATTCATCAGGTTTTTGGAGCAGAGAATGGAATGCCATCAAGCTGAAACTGACAGTACTATTTTCTGAACTCTAAGTGATGTCAATACTTCACAAAGCCCCAAGTGCTGAGAAAATTTTTCTCTGCAAAATTTTAAGAATGACTCTCAAATTTTATTAGGTGGTGGTGGTGGAAGAACCCAGACCTAAAAGAGGCACCTGAAATTAAACTACGTAGGTGTGCTTTTGAACACTGAGATTATTAGGCTTCACAGCTTCGTGCTATCTGTGACTCAGACTTGGCGCCACGGGTGTCAAGAGACCTGGGACCTAACTGAAGGTCTGTAAAAACCTGCTGCTTTGTGTCTTATCTCTCTTTTTTTACTATATAGTAAAAAATTCACCCTCAAAGACAGACCTCAAAGGAGGTTTTTGCACTCAGTACAAACCTGAATCATTTTAGTCCACAGATTTTACTGTCCAGTTAACTTTCACCTAGCAAAGCAGATTTTTCTGCTGTTTAATTCTTAAGGTTTTCAGAACAACATGATGTCTAACAGCTGAAATGGCTTCAATAAAGTTCTGAAAATAACACGTACTCTGGCATGCCAACACACTATTTTTAATTGTAGCTCATTAAAGATGCAATAGAAGAAGAATTACATTCACTTCCAGCACTGTTCCATCAATGCAGTGAGATAATCATGCTGCTGTATCATATATAAAGCCCTGTTTATGTGTAGTGGTTTAGGTAATCTAATGGAAAGACAGAAAGCAGTGATTCACTCTTTGTTCTAGCTGTTGATGCAACATGGCTTTTGCCTATTGCAGGGCCCAAGCAGGCACACAGGGTGACTGGTTTCAAACGTTAGTAAAACAGAGACCTGGAAAATGAAAAGAGACAAGTCAGTTGAAAAGCAGAACGAAAAGAAAAAAAAAGAAAGGGGGAAAAAAAAAATCAATCTGGATTGCAAATGAACAGTACTTTAAAGAGCAGAGTACAAATACAGGCTTCTGAGGTGATTTAAACCAAATGCAGACTGAAGCTGAAGTAGTTTGGTGAGTCAGCACAGTGAAAAGACACTAAAATTACATGCGAGAAAAGTGCAATCCTTTTTGTATAACACACTGTATATTATTCCAGATTTACCAGAAAAAAAAGTCATTGTCTCCTTTGTGTTGTGCTGCCTTCATTCCCATTTGGTCTCAACCTCTGCCTTCCAGAAACAAACTGCATGCAGGCTGACTAGCTGTGAACTCTGCTGTCTAAGACTTTCATTTCTCTTTCACTAAAATTTCCTCTCCAGACCATGGCAACATTAATAAACAATCACTGGCATGAATGCTACTGACCACCTTCCACGACTACTTTCCTCTGGAAATAAAAAAATAAATTAGTAGTTAAAACCAAAACTGCAGAGAATCATTACAGGCTCTGACAATGATTAAGAGCCTCCCAGATTCTGCCATCCCAGAGGTTTCAGCTACATACAGCTTTGTGCAGACCAGAATTTCAGCACTAAATATTCTCACCATCAGTCAAGGAAAAGCTTAGCCTCGTATCTGCCTCAAACATTTCAAAAACTATAGCCATTTTTAAACTTACAAAGCAATTTTCATCTCCATTTTCATCTCATTCTTGCCTCATACTTTCACAAGAACGTAATTCTGTGAAAGCCACAACAATTGCTTGTTCAACGGAGACTGCCACTCTCTGAAGTGCTTTCTGTGATAGATTTGTAAGGACAGACGTGGGTAGAAACGAATAATCCAAAAATATCCACAATAGATAATGAGCAGAGTCTAGAAAGAAAAAAAACCCCACCACGTACTGCAAATGCAGCCCAAATTGGAACAAATGTCTACAGTAGCAACAGCACAGGAAGAGCAAAATGTTATTGTACATTACTGGCATGCAGCCCGTAATTACAAAAAATACTGCAGTATTCCACAGTAACAGCGTAAAATATTATCATTTCAAACAAAGCAGCTGCAGCACTCTGCCCACAGCAACCACGTTGCAGAGAGCCACGGGGGGAGAGGGTGGCCGGCTGCCGAAGGACTCCCTGCTGCAGAGGGTGAGTGGCCACAGGGTCAGCAAGTCCTCAGGACGGCTTCTCCCACTCACGACTCCACCAGGGCACAAAGGACAACGGCGCAGCAGCAGAGGGCTCCCACACGGCTCCAGCAGAGCCCTCTAGCAGAGAGAAGCACACTGCTCGCTCTGCATCTGGCCTCTCACTGTAGTGTGCCTTCTGCCAAATCGCATTTTCACTGTGTCTCAGATTCATTAAAATCCTGCCCGTTCCAGCTCCTCTGTGCTAACCCATGATACCTGGCCCCTTCTAACACTATCCCAACAGGTTTTAACAGTGGGCTAGCAGGAGGCTCCTGAGCATCAGCTGACATACACTGAAGCTGCAATGGCTATCATTTGCCTCCCCAGATGCCAAGCAGTTGCTCTATTACCTATCAGCAAAACAAAATACAATCTGCACAGTTTATTGGCAATGCTCTTCTTGACCACTCCACCCAAGGACTGCCAGCACAGAGCAGTCACACCAGGCAAACAGAAACACACCAGAAGTTACAATTAAATCCATCTGCTAACTGGCATGCCCAGCACACAAATCAGTAGTCCTATATAATCATTCACAGAAATAACATCTATCACATTTGGTTTCTACATGGATCATGAAAAAAGACCAGCTAAGGAGCGACATGCTTTTTCCAAACTTTATGCACTCAGAGAACTAGCAACCAAAGGAAAAGAAATGCACAATACTGAACAGTGAGATTAAAAGAGAAGGAAATGCTGCTCAAACGGAAGACACTTATTTCTAACTCATTTCCCTGTTTTCAGCTGGGATAGAGTTAATTTTCTTCCTAGTAGCTGGTACAATGCTGTGTTCTGGCTTTAGTCAGAGAATAATACTGATAACACACTGATGTTTTGGTTGTTGCTAGGGAGTGCTTACTCTAAGTCAAGGACTTTTCAGTCTCATGTTCTGCCAGTGAGGAGGGGCACAAGAAGCCAGGAGGGAATAGAAACAGGACACCTGACACAAACTAGCCAAAGGGGTATTCCATACCACAGAACATCCTGCTCACTGTGTAAACTGGGGGAAGTTGGCCAGGAAATACCAGTCACTGCTTAGGGATGAGCTGGGCATTGGCCAGTGGGCGGTGAGCAACTGTATTGTGCATCACTTGTCTTTCTCACGTTTTATTTCTCTTTCACTTTTTGTTGTCTCCCTTTTCATTACAATTATAATTTTTGCTACATTTTATTTCAATTACTAAACTGTTCTTATCTCAACCCATAGGTTGCACCTTTTTTTCTGATTTCTGCAGCAAGCAGCTGCATGGTACTCAGTTGCCAGCTTGGTTTAAACCGCAACATTCCTGCTTCCTATACAGGCTGCAAACAGTACACATTCTCTGAATGAAACTGCAAAGCCTGAGCTTTGCCTCAGCTGTCAATGCTGCCTCAGGTATTGCACATCTATCTCCCCACAGTCCAACAACTCTGAAATACACAAACACTTCTGGGCAGTATCTTTTAGAGGTGTTCGAATCATCACAAAAACTGTTTTCATACTGCCAACCAGAAAGATGGTGCTTTTACGAAGGAGCAAATTAACTGCCATACCTAAACACCTCTGAGCTCACCAGCATTTTTTATCTTTCCCATGACAGCTTTTGCTTGCCAAACACAAAGGAGGCTGTAGTACATATATGCAATAAACTGCAGTAATGCATGCAGTAGATTGAAATACTGCATTCACTGGCTTACGGATTCAGAGTCCCACTGGGAGTGCTGCAGATCTACATAAAGATTGGGTGGCTGGATTTGACTCTCTGACGTATGTAACAGATGTGTAAAGTAACACATAACCAGATGCCTCTCTAGTAAGTGTACAGCCAGAGACTGAAAAAAACTAAAAATTTGTGTCCAAGGGCAAAGAAGAAGTAGGAGAATAAGAGCAGTGTCCCATACCTAGCAAGGAAATAAAAGTTTAGGCTTTATGAATTTCTTCTCTACATACAAGAAACAAATTTTTCATGTCTGTAATTCAGCTATGGTATTATGAGAGAGGGTTTCTAAGCAGCTGGGGAGTCCAGCCACTGTGATCTAGTTTGCTCCATGCTAGGCTGATCAACTGTTTCTTGGTGTCAAGGTCCAACCTCTGAAACCTCCACTGTGACTCCAAAAACCTTCATCCAGAAGGGGAGTCTGACCCCTCAGAAGGAAAACTACTCTGGACAAAAACCATATGGCTGTGTAACAGTAACCATCACAGAGGCCCCTCTCCACTCCCTGAATTGGTGCATCCTGTTCACAGTGGCTTGGAGAAAATAGCTGGTGTGCTTCCACAATAACCTTCTAAGGCAGATGAGAATGGTGGGTGAGGAAAAGGCAAGAACTTGTTTAAAAGCCTCAATTTAAAACTTCTGGGTGCTTCCATTTTATGAAGTAAGTTAAAACCACTAAGAGAAACTGTGTGAACCACCGACTTCAGATCTGGATCCTGCCTCTTGCAAAGCTGCAAAGGCTTGGATCCAAGGCTTTGGTTCAAGCTCTTATCTACCGCATACTAAAATGACTTATACCATACGTCCTTTACAATAAATAGCCTCACGGTAAGGAAGCACAGTATTGGCATGTTTCATATTTACATCACTCTTCTGAAAGCCAATGCACATGGTTTAAGGAAAGAATTGGAAATACTACAGCTTTCAAATACTTTGCCTTATGTGGTTTACAGCCAGCATAGTCAACAGCTATGTAAGCTTCATCCATTTTTATGTGGCGTGTTAAGCCGGGCAAGTCCCAGGTAATGCCCACCAGGGCTGAGCAGATCAGGCACGTCGGCAGCAGTACAGGCACAGCCACATCCCACCACGGCAATGCACTAAGCTGTGCCACTGCACTCTCCCGGCTCCCCGCAGTGAAAGTCTCCATTCTCCATCCTCACCACCTCCTCTTTACAAAGGCTCACACACGCTTACAGAAACAAATGAACAATTCCATTATGTGCCTGGCAGCCTGTGCACTTTATTTCTGATTCACAATAGAGGTGCCCCATTGAAAAGATCCATATATGGGGGAGAGGGGGAGGAACGACTGAAAAAATCTAAGCAAGTCTCCAGCAAGCACACATATTATCAAAGCCTCATTTCCACTTAACACAAGTTGCTTTGGGAACTAATGCAGCTGACTTGAGGGGAAAACACAAACAAACAAACAACCTCTTTTTCCATCAGCTGGGGGGGGCGGAATCAAGCCAGTGCCATCTTTGTTGAAGAGCTCCACGAAACTAATGATTTAAGAGAGCTGAGGAGCATGGACGGGGGATAATTTGTGACTGATCACTGCTATCTGAACGTGGCACACTGACAGCTAGAAGAAGAGCAAGAAAGAAAGGCAAAACAAAACCAGCATGTGTTTAATCTGGGCAGGCTCAGTCCCCTGTATTCACTCCCAGTGAAAAACACAAGAGAAAAGAAAGTTGGTCCCTTTGGGTGCTCAGCTCAGCACCCACGTAACTCCCTGGCACACACCAAAGGACCTTCTGCAGGCACACAAAAGGGGGCAACATTTATTCACATGATGAAAAAAAAAAAAAAAATCAAGAAAGGGCAGGAGTAGTGCTACAATTTAATATACCTTAAAATGAGTCTTCTGCCACCAAAGAACTTGCCTTTAATACTCTGCAAATGAGTTCCTCCTGCACTCTCCAATACAAAGAAAACTAAAAAAGATTCAAGTTTTGTGACTGCAACAGAAAACTGATCAAATTATTATAAAGACCATACAGGTGCTACAGAGATACCTTCCCCTGAACTTCAACACACGCTTCCTCCAAGAGCAACAAGGAGGCAGCTGTGAAAGGAAAATCATACACATTATTCTGGTCTGACGTCAATGAAAAGAATACAGGAATAAAAGCATTTGGATTTATGCTCTGCAGAGCTGAGGAGGAATGCTTGCCACCAGAAGAGTGGGACAGAGAGAAAGCAAAGGCAGGCTGAGAGTGATCACACATGGGTCACTACAGTGCACTCCTACCTCTCTCACCACTTTGAACAAGACTGTCACCCTATGCCTGAAACATGGCTCACTCCAGAGAGGAAGACATTTCCCCACCTGAGCCATACAGCAGCAGTTTCAAGCAGTACCCCATTTCACAACTACAAAAATCACCTCAAGACTTCTACAAAGAGAGTCTTGTATCCCTTTTTGGACTCACAGTCCCTAGTGCAAGATCTGCACATAAAAAGGAGCTGGCTACACTGATTTGCAGAAGTTTTCAGATAAATCAGTACAAATGCCTACAGGACTATTACAATTTCCCAAGCAATGGCTCTTGCCCACTAACCAGAAAGGAAATATTTAGCTCCCTGAAGTGAGCCTGTTGATTTCAAAAGAAACTTAATAGCTCTATTCCTACAAAGCAAATAGAGAGCAATCACCAGGGGCCGGCTGTGCTCTCCTCTCTTCTGAAACATGGTAAGCAACAAGGGCTGCAAATGCCACCAGCCAAAGGGGTTTGATATTCTGCACATTTGTGGGATTGTATCCTCTGCTTCTTCCATTTTCGGTGGGTCTTTTTGATTCTGCAGCTTTCTTACAGCAGTTTTGTCTCTTTCAGCACACTTGTGGGGCAATAAAGAGTAAATAACTTGAAATTCTTATTTAAGAAAGAGGCTGGTGGTTTTAGTTTTCATTTATGCAGCATTTTCAGTGGTTAGAAGTTTTACAACTCTAACATTTTCTCTTTGCTAGACAAAAAAAAACCCAACTGGGAGGTCATTCTTTTCTAGTGAGACATGAAAACAAAAAAATGACGATTAGAGGGAACAGGTGAGCTTTTCCCTGTTACTCTTGATTGCCTTTATTAAAAAAATTATTAACTCAGGACCACACAATTCCACCTCACTCAGGGAACTCTTAGTTCAGCTGCTATTCAAACATCTAAGTGCAATCTGCAACTCTAGTTATGAAATGGGACATTATTTGCTTTCTACATTTAACTCTACTTGTTCAAAGACACACTGATGAAGCAATTAGGGCAGATATATTATTAAAGTTTGCACAGAATTTACAGCCTCTGTTAAAAAGTTTGGTATTTCAATGAGGTGCTTTAACATAAAAATGAGGACTATATATTTAATACAAAAATACCACTTACGAATGCTGTAAAATCAGATGACTCATGACATTATCACCAACAGTAAGATAATCGTATATGCATTTTTCTGGCTTTGCATTGTATGTTCTTCAATAGCTTTCTTCTGCACAGTTCACATATAACACAGACTCTAAACTTGGAAATATTTAGGCCCATGCCTAACTTTTCAGGGAGAACAGCATCATTGATTTAAAGAGCGTTTAGCCCTTATAAATGTTAGAGCGATTGCCTGTTTGTGGGATTAGACCTCATGGGGCCCATTTTCAAAAAGATAAGTGCATTACACACTTTTGCTGCTGTTTCTGGGTTTGCCATTAAAGTTCTCTCCCTCCCTCTTCCATCTGTTTTCATTGCCTTCAATAGAAATATCACAACACTCTGGGGTAAATAATGATTAATTTAATTACAAACTAACTGTAACTTTTGCAAGACCCTCCAATAACTTACCTCGAATCACGTAAGTGTTTCAAGATGCAATTGTAAATTTTCTTTTTTCCCCTTTTCTCACAGGAGGTGTTGCAGTCTTTTTTTTCTGATGTTTTGCATTAAAACACTCCCTGTACTCCAGGATCTTAAATGAAAACAAAACAAGAAACACTCAGAATGAAAATGTCATTTCAAGCCATTGGTGGGTGTCTCAGGGGAAATCCCTGACCTTTCTCCAATGTATATTTCATTATCTAAACCAAGTGTGATAACTCCCCACAGCAGAAGCAGCATGAATACTCTTCTGTGGGCCGTCCTTAAAAAAACAGCCCCAAAATCCCCTAAAACCAAAAACACACACACCAAACCACAACCCCACTATTCTAGACCACTCAAAACCATGTTACTTTAAAGACCTGCCGGACAGTACACTACAAAATATTCATCTAAAGCACAATTCACTATATACCAGACTCCACAAATTTATGAAGGTGAAAAGAAAGCCCAGAGATACAAATCAGAAAAAAAAAAAAAAACAAACCAAACCCATTATGTAAAATATCAAACTCTTACACGGGAGAGCAATCAGCAGTTTTATTATAATTACTACCACTCTTGTTATCACTAATAATATGTATACAGCCAACTCCCTAAATCTTCACTAAGTCACTGTAGTATTTCTGTAGTAGCGGCGTGGGGGAAGTAGTAGCTGTGCTGGAAAAGCAGCGCAGCATTAGCACTACAAAACCCAGCCCGGCTGACGAGAGAGGAAGGAAGGGAGGAGGAGCGACAAAGCAAATGAGTAAGAGAAACTGGCAGGTCTGTAATACAATCAATTTTGACATTCTCCACCATCACCAAAAAAGGTCTGAATGAAGGGGTTTGAATTTTCAGCGAGTGCTGCTACCAGAAGCCTTTCTCCCCAGCCTCCATTTCACCCTCCTCCCTCTCCCATACCTGCAACAAGGCAGGACAGGAGCTGGCTGGGTACCTAAGCCTCCAAACCAGGCTCTGTCAGCAGGAAAATCCCCTGGCTATGAGAAGCAAACACTGCCAGACAGCGCAGAGTTCGCCTTCCCTCTGAGAGCACAGTCTTGCATTTGCATGGCCCCTCCGGATTACAGGCATCCCAGTTATTTCTCTACAAACAAATTTTCAGACCAACAACCATATTCATTCTTGCTCTGTAAAAAGTCTGAAAGACAAACTGTTCCCAGGGCTACACCTGTGCCTATCCCCACCAAAGCCAGCAAACTTTCAAAACACAGTGAAGAAGAGGGGATGTGACCTTGCAAGCCTGTAAGCCAGATCCCTTTGGTTTTCTTCCTCAGCTAGGACAAACAGCACCGAATAATTTTTACACTGCTTTTAATTAAGAAACAGAGAGACTATCCACAGCCTCCTGTGGCTGTATGTGCTTCAGAAAAAACAGCTTTTCCAAAAGCAGTCAGAAATTCGAAAAGTACAGCTTTCAACATCACTGTTTATTCCCACACACCCCCAGAGAAAACAGCACAAAACTCTGAGCAGGCCAACACAAATAAGGGGGAAAGTGGGCTTCCCTTGACACCTGCACAAAGGCTGTGCCTGCGTCACCGCTCCCCTAAGCTGCTTACAGTACAAACAAATCCAAAATACTCCATTTAAATTACTCTGCTCCCCGACTCCACCATGCCTGTTCTCACTTACACGGTGTTGCTGCTTTCAAGGAGCCTGCTCTCACTCAACATGAGTAAAGGTTGCAACAGCTAAGCCTACAGACTTGCAGGAAGAGGACAAAGCCTTCTAAAGCTGCGACACAAATCCAGAAGGCTGGAAGTTCAAAGTGAAATAAGGACAGTCTGCCCATGACTCATGCCACCTAGAAACTATTCTTAATTTAAGAAAGTGTTAAAAGGATTATTCTATGGAGTGTCACTCTGCTGAACCAACCAAGTTCTGCTTCTCATTTTTTTACCCGACACAAATACAAGGTGGCCAGGGATTCTATTTTAAGATTAAAATCAGCATAAAATCCTCCTGTTCTCACTTACATACTTATAATTTTAATGCTCCATTTAAAGAGAAAAAAATGCTCTTTGAGGGACAGATATCCAGCTATCCCCCAGGATTTTTGCATGACCTATGGGCAAATGCTATATGACGCTTCCTGAAGGGCTGAAATAGCTCTGAATTACACTTGAGCTTCTACAGGGCAACTAAAGTGTAAGAGTTTGGCTCCTAATGCACACTGTCACGTAACCCCAATATTCCTGTGCCTCGGTTTCCCCTTCCTGTACAGCAAAGATAAGAGTATTCCCCCATCTCAGAGGGCTGATGCAAGGAACACAACACCCGTGCTGATTTAGTGGATATAGTGGATAATCTGGTAACATGGACAAAGTTATAGATCTCTCAACTCACATGAGGCTGAAACTTGACATCCACAGAAAAAGGCCCTATAAACCAAAATGAGGAGTGAGTCATCAGCCTGGCCCTCAGAAACCGTTCTGCTGGACAGCCTTTTCGCTTGTACAACTCTCATCTCTTGGGTGCTCCCAGCAAGCGTGGGGGAGACTGAATGGATTCACTGTAGTCACAAAACAGTTTTACAGCTGCTGAAAAAAGACCTATTGTAGCCCTGCATTCTACTATCTCGAGTAGCATACATTAATTTGCTGTACAGCTTCCATTACCCATCTGATCCTTACAGAAACAGAAGCAGCAAATCAGGGTTAGACAAATAAAAAGAGTTTTAACTGTGACGGAGAAAATTTTCTGGTTTGCTAAAAAAAAAACCAAACCCGAACCAAACCAACCAAACAAAAAAACCCCAAAAAATCAAATCAACAACAAAGAAACCCAAAAAAAAACAAAACAAACAAAAAACCAACAACAAACAAACAACCCCCACCCCACCCTTTAAACTGGTTCTGCCCTGCTTTTGGGGGTTTAGTTTGTTCATTTTGCTACATCATGACATTGTGAGCCAAATTTCACAATCAGAAAGGAGCTGCAGCCCTGCCATACGCATATGTGCTCTTCCTGCTGTCACTGTCCACTCATGGCTTACACTCCTCTGCATTTATGGTATTTGCTCAGTAACCTGAATGGTATCAAAACCAACTGTGAACTCTTAATACAGAACTATTCAGTCGCACGTACAAGGCCTCAGTCAACAGTCACATAATGCTGGACTTTGCAAAAACATGTAAGTAGATTTGACAGCCCCCTTCTAAATGTCTTGATTTTTCTCCATGGTGTCTGTCGAGTCAGGGAGAAAGAACAGTCCTGAATTACACACATTCCTCCCAGCATTCAATTACTCCACTCTCCCCCTTCTGGAGAAATGAATGCAGCTTCAAACAAATTAAAGGAGAATTTTGTCAGCTCTTTCATTCTTGCTGGTGCAATAAATGAGGTGGTACTCAGCTTCTCTAGCCCCCAGCAGAGCCAAATGAAGTCTCACTCTGAAGTACAAATCTCCCTTCCTCCTCCCATACACATACACCATACACAGCATTAACCCCGCCAGCTGCAAAGAAGCAGAATTTGGTCAGAGTCCCCTGAAAACAGCAGCATATCACACCTGCAGAGTGCTGTACTGCTAACCCCCAAGCATTTAATGATGGTCAATCAGCACACACCTCCTCAAAACACTATGAGACTGGACAAAAATTCACAGGGTCTTTTTTTTTTGCCTTCTGGCTTCGTAGCCACTGGAATGCATGAGGTGCTGTGCTGGTCGGCGCTCAGAACGCAGATATATTTTGCTTTTCAACGAAAGCTGAGACAGAGAATACCCCTTGCTTTGGAACCTCAAATACCACAAGAGTAGCAGACTGATAAAATGCACCAGTGGGACCCCTCTTTTTTCCCAGCCTTCCTTCCTTTTACAGCAGTGCCTCTCTCAAAGAGCTGATGGAGCTGAACAGACGGAGCTGGTTTTCCATTCTAGTCAGCTTGTACATTTCCTAAGTTAACACAGCGTGGCTCTGACAAAACCTGATAAAAACCCACAGCACTGGAAACAAAGAATCAAGTTAAGAAAGAAATTAAACCCCAGGAAAAACTACAAATAAAGATATGATAAGATCTCTGCTCATACTTTTTGATTTGGGCAGGCTTGTCTACCTCCAAGCTTGGGCAACAGATGGGACTGCAGCCTCCCTTGCCGACCTCAGGCAAGCAGGTCTGGGGTGGACCTGGACAAAACCACTGTAGTACTATCACATATGACAGTACAGAGCCAAGACCAGAACAGAGCAAAATGGATTGCTAAAATATGGCCTCATTAGGGGACTAGCTATGAAGGATGGAGAAATGGCAGCATCGGGCTCCCTGCACACCTCCTGTCATCGGGACAGGAACTGTTTTCCTCACATCTCCCAAGAACAGGCCTGCTGCCCTCCCTTGCCTCTGCCTAGGATCTGGCAGGTTCAGACACATGTTCCCACCTGGTACTGACTCTTTTTCTTGCCTTCTGCTTGTAAGTACAAACTCCATAAATTCCCCTCGTTTTCTGAACAGCCAAAGAGTGCCTGTATTGCATGACTTCTGGAGTGAGGACTGCTGGCCCACCCTCACTGCCGCCATGCCGTGATGCAGCCTGCTTATCATTTAAAGGTGACGCAGGACCACGCTCTCTCACCTACCCAGAGAGGTGTTAGGTGTTTCCAAGCCATAATCACCTCAGCCTACCAGGCACTGACCTCAGGCTCTCCCTGGCACCTTAAGTGCCTCCTTATGCCAGTGCCTGAGCAGAGCATGAAGGCCAGAGCGTCTTGACTGCACCACAAGTCAGCAGCCTTGTCCTGTGGCAGGGGACCCTGTCATACGAGTGCTTGTGCTCGCGGAGGCACAACTCTCCTTCACTCCCAGCTTCTGAAAAACAAGAGTGCTAATGGGCAAACAGCTGACTACCATCCACTCTCACTGACCGAGGTGGTCTGGACAGTAACACCCTGTTGTAGAAGTTCAGCGTGTTGCACATCAAAAGCAGCAGATGAGTGTATCTCTCGGCTAAAGTGCAAATATAGTTTAGGAAGAGATTATTAAGAAAATTGCCCAGAGAAGCTGTGGCTGCCTCATCCCTGGCAGTGCTCAAGGCCAGGCTGGACGGGGCGCAGAGCAACCTCGTCTAGTGGAAGGTGTCCCTGCCCATGGCAGGGGGGTTGGAACTGGATGATATTTAAGGTCCCTTCTAGACCAAACCATTGTATGATACTACGAAAATGAAGTAAGGCATGATTTGCAATATCCAGATACATTCTGGGTTCTTCAAATGAAGGGCTCTAAAATAAAAAATGATTTTTTATGTTCTCTAGGAGGACAGGTCTTGCATTTTTTTTCCTATTCCCTTCTGCTTTACTTACTCAACTTACCTGCCTTCCAGCTATATGAGGTCAGATTCTGAGATTTAGCTGTTTGCTGCCATATATAGAAACAGAACAATCAGTATTCCTTATACATTTACATATCTCCAGTGCCACAGAGTACAGGACACCGGCAGAAACCTGTGGTGACCTTTGCTGCAGGAAACTTTGAAGGCCTGACCATAAGGTTTTTTTCAGAACAGAAATTTTACCAAGCCACAACCAGCTCGGCACCACTGTAGTTTGGTCTTACTTTTTTGAGATCAGCAGGACTATGCCAGCAGCTTGGCCAGCAACCTAAATCTTCCAGGAAGAGGAAAAAAATGTCCTCTGCCTGAATTCAGTGAGTTGCGTGGCTACAGAGCTGGTTGGCTTTTGTAGCCAAATCTACTCTTTCAATCAAGGACAGACAAGACACTGAAAAAGACAAAGCTTTTGTGTAAGTCTACTAGTCTAGACTTCAAAAACAAAAGCAAAACCCACTGTACAACTGCTTCTGTCATCTCTACTTGTACTTTCTTTCCTTCAACAAAAATTGTAACATGAGCATTTCAGCAAATACCAGGTTTGGTAGTAGGCTCTCTGGGCTGCCAACTGTCAGATCCAGAAAGCAGCACTGTCACATCTGCCAGACTGACTCTCACACCTACTCGCTAAGGTAACACCATATATTTTTCAAGTCATGCTAACAATAATATGACATTACATCTCACCATACATATGTTCCTCCTCTGCCTTAGGACATACACCAAAAAAAGCCTACACACAGAGGATGCCCAGCCAGTATCTTATGATGAACAATAACCTCAGTTCAGTGTAGTATCTGACCACTCTCTTTAACCTAAGGGCATGAACACTGTCTCCAGTGACACAACGCTCATGTCAACAAGTCAAGCACAACCTGCTAGACAGGGGCCATTACTGGTTAAGCATCTAATATGCACTTGGCATTGTATAAACTCCTTAAAGAAGTTATAATCCTTCTTTCAGTAGAAGATACCTTCTTTGCAACTTCTCAAAAGAGCCTTCCTTCTCTGCGGCCTACTCACACCAACCTTCCTCTTTCAGTAGTAACTATGAAGAAAAGGGAAGAAAGAACATTAAGAAAGAAAAATTATGAAATGTGTTTTACTAAGTGGTACAACTACAAGATTAGATCACTGAAATACACGTTCTTTCCACCCCTTCATCCCACAAGGTCTCTCTAGGGCACAGCTACCTTACTGCTTTCATTCAGATTAGGGATGTAGCTTTTAAAGCAAGTCTCCAGATAATCCATCCTGCCTCGGTTTTTAGTTGCATTGTGGGGTGGTCCTGAAGTATATGAACCAAATCTCTCTTGGGAGGAACTAAACTAGAAGCACCATGTTCTCCAGAGCAGGCAGTCAGCAGGACCAGACTGCTCAGAAGTAAAAACAACCCTGAAATGTGCCTCTTATGCACCTCAGGTGCCAGCACCAAGTTTTTCACTATACGGATATTCTCTTTTTGGTCCACATTACTTGCTAATGTAGGCATAATCATAAAAATAAAATATTCTCCTGTCATTCATCTTTATGCCACCAAATAAGATAATCTTATTATATTCTACTGTAATATTGCAACAGTGTAATAGTGACAACAGCAATGGCATCTTGAAGTGAGCAATGTAGAGAAGAATAGATCAAAGTAGTTTCAGCTAACCTAATTTCTGTAGTTTTACAATGAGTTCTTCTGCTCTTTAAAGTATTTTCCCTTCATCCTGTACTAAAGTATTAAGGAATGGTTATAAAAAAGTCAGAAAAACCCAACTGTATAAAAAGACAGAAAAATGTACCACCTTCCCCCCACTACACCTCATGAAAATAATAAACTTCAGACATTAGTTGTAAAAACTGACAGCTGGAAATTTTAGGCAGTAGTGCTCTTTTACGGTGACCATGTTGTCATCTGAGCTTATGTCCAATATCCTCTGGTATTTTTTCTCACAATGGATCTTATGTTCTCTTTCCAAATTTCGTTTAAAAGACCAAAAATCTTGACATTTCTCATAACTGAAGTAACAAGACAATCATCACATCTGTTTTCAGTGCATGAACGGTAAATAATCCTATGATGTGACATCCAACTTTCTCAGCTACCTTTTGCCACCTATTAAGAAATACCTGCTGAGCCTGCGGAGGTTTGCAGGCTGCATGGAGGTCTGCAGGCCACTAGATAAAAGCTACCTGTCCACACAGTCCAAGATACTTATGGAACACATTATTAGGAACAGGAAAAAGAGCTTTTCCTTGTAAGCTGTTCGCCCCTAGCAGCAACAAGAGCATAACACTCAACAGTTTCACTGGAACACTTGCAAGAAACACCTTGCAATGGAAACCTCCTTGGGTTCTTGGTGCAGGAAACCAGTTAACCTCATTGCTCCATCTGTTCAACTTCTGTCAACAGTTCTGGACCTGGCAGCAAATTCACAAGCAAGAGTGACATTGACCACAGTGCCGAAGACCTGGCTGAGGCCAAGGGAAATGCTTTCCTAGTGCTCGAATACTTCTTGAAAGCTTCTCCCTTCATGTGCCTTCCACTGGCCCCCCATGCAGTACACATCTCTGAGATCACTGCGAGCAGGAAGCCCAAGTGCAGAGGAAGTATGTGTAAAATTCACAGTCTCACTTCACCACCACTGTCCATTTTCATGAATGAAATGGGCAAAGTCAGCAGGGGAAGCTGGGCCCTACCATGACTGCTACCATGCTGTTTGTCCTCTATCTTCAAAGCACTGTGGAATTATATTGATTTCCTTCAAAGATAACTGTTTCTATGTATTAAACCAGCCAGAGACATGGTTTCTAATGCGGTCAATTTTTAAGACAGCACAGCTTTGTGTCTAATTCCTTGCTTTGCTTTTTTGAGTGCCATCTGAGAAGATCCTGGACCTTTAGTAACAGTTCTGTGCATTTAAACTGCATTCACTAGTGACTCTATGCCCAGGACAGAAAACCTGAGTGGGCTCTAGCCTCCCAGCCCAGTTGCACAGGGCAGCACTATGTTGTATCTCTCATATAGCCCCGGTCACATCACTTTGTTTATTTGCCTCAGGCTCCATTTGTTGCTTGTAGAACATGGGAAACAGGAGTGAGGGTGCTGTTGGTTTACAGCAGAGGAAAGCTGTAAACCTAAAATACTACATTTATTAGGAAAGTGTGGGAGAAGTAGAGAAAGTTAGGATATTCTCCCTCCTTAGAATACCAAGCAATCCCATAAGGAGTGGAGTGCATTAAGGCTGTTTTCCTGTGGCTTTGCCTCTCATGGGTAGGTGACCCCATGCACAGTAAGACACATGCTCTGAGCAAAGCCAGCCCTGTGCTGGGAGCACTTGCAACAGCTCACACCCTAGTGTACTCTCACATCTATGATAACACAGGAGAGCCTTTCCTTCAGAAAGGTCACCAATTGCTGTCGTCATCCTATATCCAACTGCCTGTTTCACAAAACTGCTAGGAGTTCAAGGATTTTGTGATCTCAACCTGTTAAATTTAGCTGGAGTGGCCAGAGGATTCCAACATTATTGCAGAGAGACTGATAGTGTCTGGCCGATGAAAAATGATGTTGAACTGGCAAAAAGGGTAATCAAATGGATCTGACGTTAAAACTGGGAACTGCAGTGCCAGTTCTGCAAGATTCATTAGTATCAAATCCAAGCAGTCTTGCCCAGGGAGGTTTATTTTACTTATGCTGGTTGGAAACACAGCTTTACTTTTACTTACTGTGAATAAGCATTCTGCTTATGAATAATATTAGGTACATTTTCTGGGGAATTAAATTTTAATCTTTCCTCTGTTCCATTTCTTTAACACATTCCGTTTACTATTGTAACTTGTTTGTGATATTACTAAATTGCAACTACAGAAAGTGGGACAACATTTTGTTCCTATGCAAGACAGGAAAAGTGTATCTGTAGATTTAGGTAGAGATAACAGATTCAAATCTGCTTCAGATGACACAGGACAAGTAGGTGTCTGGGGTTTTTGGGGAGAGGTGCAATAAAGAAAGGGTTTTTCCCCTGGAGGATCAAAACACGGTAGATAATGTCAACATCAGGAACAAAGCTAAGCTTATGGAACATTCACAATCTTGTACCCGGCTATGAATGTCTTGTTAATTTTGGTGAACAGAGTTTGTAAACAGAAAAAAAAACCCAACCTCTAACTTATTTAGGATATTGTACCTCTTTGCGTATACACACATGTACTAGTGTGGGCTGCAGTGCAGTCTAATCTCTCCAGCATTAAGTCAGACCTAGGCTGAAACTGCTTTCAACCTCCAAAGATTTGTTGTGACAAAGCTAGCATGCAAGTTTCATTTTCTAGCACCAAGCAGTGTCAATTTTAATATTATAAAGTCTTTTCCAACATTCCTCGATCTTATACCTAGGGTTTCTCTTGGGTGTCTACAGCTAGTGACTGCAACACCACATAACTTTCCTATGATCACTGTCCTGCAGAAAATGAAAGTAACCCTTCAGCCAGTTTCTGCAGGATGGCCGAGGTTTGCAAAGGAAACAAACTGCACAACTTTCTTTCAAATGGGAAAACAGACACCGTCCTGCTTTCAGTAATTGGTGTGTTACTAAAAGAAAAGCCAACGATAATCACATAATTTCTTTAAAAGCAGTAGAGCAGTGTCTAAAAAGCTACAGACAAGTCCGGTACTAGACCATGGACTCACGTTTCATCCTAAAATGCACATGCCTCAACACATAGGTATATTTTTAAATGTAATATAAACTAGATTAATCAAGGTAAGGCTTTAAGCAAAAATTAAAGATTTTGAAAGTTGGCAAGGACCATTATTCTCCTTTAAGGGTTATGCTAATTCATAGGACAGGCCACACCATTTCAGCCTAGGATCCCCTCTGTAGGGAATCATCCTTCCACTGTATATGAGTGAGTAGCTTCGAGTTCAAAAATTTGCAGCATAGCATTTTCACAAAAACACCCAAACTCTATCGAAAGGTTTCATCCACCCATGCATGGACTACTTTTCTAGGCCTTTTCACAGTTACTACCAGGATCTTGTCATTATCTTTAAAACCAAACTGTTCTTCATTGTGAAAGTGAACCGTTCCCCCTGCTCTCTCAAGTTCCAATGAATGTGATTTTCACCAAGCATTGACACATTTGTACTACAGAAAAAAGTTTAATTAAAACAAACTGATAAAACCCTTCACTCCCATTTGATTATTTTTTGTTCAGAAGCACTTTCCACGTATCTTAAAAGCTTCCTTAAATTAATATCTGCTATTTAAAATTTGTGCATTTGAAAAGTAACAGCTGATTTGCAGACAAAAGCATGAGGTATTCTAATTTATCTTTTTTGAGCACTGAAGATTACTGGCATACATGAACAAATGGATGTGGATTCCCTCCACTTCAGATCCCATCAACATCATGAGCAACCCACTGGAAGCAGGAAAAGACCTGTAACTTGGAGGGTTTC
The DNA here is from genome assembly GCF_037157495.1 of Lathamus discolor. Classification (NCBI taxonomy): domain Eukaryota; kingdom Metazoa; phylum Chordata; class Aves; order Psittaciformes; family Psittacidae; genus Lathamus; species Lathamus discolor. Next base: position 66,975,471 of record NC_088885.1, read on the forward strand.
TGCATCACAAGGTTTTGCTGCAAAATCTCTCTATCTGAATAAGCCAACGGGGCTTGCTCAGGCTCCAAACTATTCATGTGCTTAACTTCAGGGGCTTCAGGAAGTGAGCAGAAGCTCAGATTTGCAAGTTAAACACCCGCACAGCCAGAATTGTAATCCAAGCCAGTCAGCAGTACAGCTGTTAACTGTCTGGTGGAGTCAAACATGTCTCCTCTCCTCCCAGCTCTCCCTCTCTTTGTATTTCCAGAAGCAAGAAGGAGGATAAATAGGCCTTCTACATTAGTACTAATCACCTGTTAGTCACAGTAGTCTGAAAGGCAAACTGACACATCCACTTATTTTTACTGTTTCCAGTATTTATAGAATTATTTCTCCAGGACTGTGAAGTAGATGCCAGTTATTACTAGAATCTGGCATGCAGAAGCTCCTGTATATGAGAAAACATCATCAAACAATATGCAGCACATTAAAGGAACTTTTCATTTTCTGCCCTAATACTTTGTTTTTATCTCCTGAAAATATTTACCACACCACCTGATTATGTTTAACTGCTTATGTATTTTGAAAATACAAATTATGCCATCAGTCATTAACTGTATGACAGTAAACCTGCAATTACACAACCCCACAGGCTTGCACAGTGCACAAAGGTAGGCACAATCCAGCCCCAAGTGTCAGCACAGCATGAGACTACCCAGTCTTTACTGAACTTAAAGAAAACCCAGGAGATAGAACAGCTCACGTCATGCTCCGAAGAGCAAAACTTGGACCGGCTCTAACCCTGTGCCAGAGGGAGCTGAGCTATGTCTCCAGTTTATCCCTGCAGGCAAGGTGAGCAGAAGTGCTTGCAGAGGAAGAAGTGACTGGCAGACTTTCCCAAGTGTATAACAATGCTACTTTAAGACTGATTTCTCAGAGTTGCGCATCTACGACAAGAAGTTACTGGACCTCAGTCCTATGTTAAAACCTACCTTCATTCTTTCTCTTCCCTCTCCTACAGTTTGCTTTTGAGCTTATGCTCCTTATACAGAGCAGCACTGAAGATCTGGTCTTTTGCGTGTGTGTAGAAATATACACCCAGGGTGTCACCCTTCGCTGGGAGGAGGGGGATCCAATTCTTCTGGACTGTGACAGCTCAATATAATTTGCCCTATAACCACTGAGACTGACAGGCAACTTAAGGACATTGAGAAATCTGCCCTTAAGCTTTTACACTCATCCTCAATTCTATCTCTCCTATCACACTTAAAGCCCCTCCCTACACAAAACTGGCAATAACATCTGCAGCAAACTAGTAAGCAGAAAAGTAAGAGATTACAGTGTATGCATAAAATTCACGCTGCTTGGTATTTATTTCCAGTCTCATGTAGCTACCATAACACAATTAAACTATTCCCCCAATGCTAAACAGCTGGTTTCCTCTCTGTTGATGTGATATGCTATCTTGATTCACATGACACTGGATTCGCCCAAGGCTGCAACTCATTCACAAAGCTAGCACAAATGCCATGTCCCATTTCAGATCCAAATGAGGCTTTAAAACATTAGCCTAAATCTGCATAAGCCTCATGCCTGACTCATTCAGGGCAGAGACCATTGTGTGAGCAAGCCTCTCTGCGTTCAGAAGTCCCAACCTAACCAGTATGAGTGGCATGAGACAGGTAGCCGCAGAGGACTGCTCTTCTGCATCTCCTCATGATGTAGAAGGGAATGGCAATTGGTCCCACACAGATCTGCATGGTGCCAGTGATCTATTTATAAAGCTCTAGCGGGCTGAAACTGCATAGAAACTGCAACCAACTTTTCAGCTCTCAAACCGAAGAGGGGTGGATGTCTCTAATTCTGATTCCCATGGTGTTCCCTGCGAAAATGACAATCATTTTACTTCTGCGTGGGGGACAGCTGCTGGTGTGTTTTGTATGTCTTTCTCTGTAACACCTTCAAGATTCTTACACCTTAAGGATTATCACTTTGTCACTGAATTTTAGATTCCACATCTGTCATTTATAATACGGCCACCCAAATAAAATCCAGGATAAAACTTCTCCACTAGGTCAAGTTAGCCAGTAGGCACTATGACTTTCTCCCTTTTTTTTTTTTTTCCTCCTTAAACACGATAATAAAGAAACAACAAAAAAAAAAAAAGTCATTTAAAGTCATACTATATCCAACTGTCATTTGTAAGACTTTACTGTATTATTAGTCAGAGCTTCTGGTGACAATATAACCCACAAGGCTGAAACTTGAGTGGTTTATACATGTCATCAGAGCCTTAGATAAAAATGCCACCTTAGAAAGTGGGAGTATTTAATTTTCTATATTACTTTTGTACTAGTATAAAGCATTCACTTAATTTACATCAGTGACTTCTTAAGGTATTTGCAGCTGTTTGATCTTCTACAAATAATCTAGTTCTTTTTTTCAGATCTAATAGTGCTGAGTTCTTTAGGGTTTGGTTGCTTTGTTTTGTTTTGGGTATTTTTTTTTCTTTTCTCTATTTTTCCACACCAGAACACAGTGTTGCAAATGCAAAATTGTAATCCCCACCCACCAAATACCAAATACTTTTTATGAAGAGGCATGGATTAGTTATGTTATTTGGTTAACAGCTGCATGGTGTAGTGGCTGGTATGAGGTATCTGTATAAACACATGTCCACAGGCTGTAAAACAAATTTTCAGTTCCTGCAGAAAGGCTAAACCCCACTGAAAACTGCCTGTGAAAGAATGCTGTGACTCAAATTCACCACAGCCATAGTTGTGGACATTACAAACAGTTACACAGTACCAGTAATTGTGTACCATAACTTGATTACTGACTTTCCTAGTATTGAAAAAGCTCGTAAAAAACAGACTGTTATCAGACCAAAACATGTAAGAGAAAAAAATAAAAACAAAAAGTCATTGGAGTGAAAATTAATTAATTGTATAGGAGTTTCCCATCAGCTTGTATAGCTCCACTGCATCTCTGCTGTATTCATGGCTTGCATGTATGTGCATGCACGCACAGATACATACACACAATTTCGAGAACTTGAGGACAAAGAAAGAAATAAGTTTTATGAACAACCAACGAAGTAGAAATTGAAGAACTGATTCAGCAAACCAATTAACCACATAATTAATTTCCGTTATCTTCAGTGGAGCTTGACTACAGTTGAACTGTTTTGCTGAATGAGGGTCCTCAAAATACAGTGCTCCTCAATCCATTTATCTGATCATGGCTTTATAGGTGGAAAGAAACACTTGAAAAGAACTACAGGTAAGGAAATGCTCAGGTTTAGCAAACTAGAGCCTTGTAGGAAGGAGTTTTACTAGTTAAGAAAAACTCCATAGTGGCCTCGTAAATTTTCATCACCTCTAGCAGTTTCTGAATAATGCAATGGGCTTTCAGGCAGCTGTAATCTGCACAAGAAGTTCTACAATGTCTCAGCACTTCCTGGGGACTCGAAGCAGTAGGATAGCCTTGCAACACAAGCAGAGATTAATCATTTTCTAATGCACAGTAATAAATAATGTATCCCCCACAGTACATAAATTAAAGCTGTAATTCCATACTGATCCTGTGATGACACCAGAAACCCAAGATGGAATTTCAGCCTCGTTATGACCAGTCAGGATACACATTATTCCTAAAATGATGTTCTGAGAGTTGATAATGAACTGAGAAGTTCTGAAGGCATTACCAAAAAGAAGCAATGTGTAATTACAAGCAGAAAGCAAAACTATTAAGTCAGATATTGTTTGCAGAACTTGCTAAACTTAGCAGTGAATCTCATCCCTGAAAAGCCCACTCAGCAGATTTCTAGCAAAGCAAGTAAAGAGCACTACTACTAGCAAAACCCTGAAAGTTGTTCTAGTATCACAGAGCAATGCCTCCATCATAGTAAATAGAAAGAAATTACATGCTAAAAATCATGTTTGTACATTACAGAGTCCTTAAAATGCTGAATGCACCTCCTCTTACAACCACACACAGTATTTTACTCACAAGGCAAACAAGTATCCTACAGGTGCACCATGACAACCATACAGTATCAGGAGAAAGTCACAAATCTGCATTCCCATTTGGAAAGAAAGCGACTGAACAAAGCAAAACATTCATCATGACAATTGTTTAGTCCTTCCGATGAATAAATATGTGGTTTACATACTGTAAATGATCTAAAAAGCTTTCATGAAGAACATCGTCCTAATATTTTCCCTGCAGATAACTTCAACAAACTTTATTAAGGCTCTAAAGAGATTTTACAAGTCTAACAACAAGCATTCTAATGGAAAAAAGTTTTTAAGTATGACAACAGGGAGCCAAAACAATCATCTATCTAGAGTTAACTGCTATATTCAGCATGGTCTTAGCAAATCCCTCAAGATTTCAAGTAGGCCTGGAACCAGTTTGCTTTCAGACACAAGAAGAAAATAACTTTCTGACCATCTTACACAAACAAGGCATGAAACTTTACAGGATCAGCTGTGGCCTGAAGTGGCTAAAGTTCTGAACTTTTTCACACAATATTATTCACAAATTTATCTCTCTCCCCACCTTTTTTGATAATGTGAAATTCTAAAGTCATGCTCACTCTCTCTTGCTCTCCCCGTTTACATTCAAGCTTACAGAGCTGTAGAGAAGAGCAAGGAAAGGGAAGCCTGAAAATTATGAGGAAAAGTCAAAGGAAGTGGTGCAGGAAGTTGGTATTTTTAAAAGCTGAAAATGTTTAGGCCTAGAGTAACTGGTTTTGAGTATCTGATGATTCCCCACAAGCCACCATATTATTTGTTCCTTACCTCCCCTCTTTCCACTTCCCCTTTTTATAATGTAACATAAAGTGTTCAAACCTGAACACCTTGACTTACATTTCCTACATTCATATTTGAGCATCTTAACAGCAACAGCCTTGTATTCAAGGGGCCACTCACCTGGAGATACTTAGTGATTCTTCCATTCTCTTTTAATCACTCTGGTAACTAGTAAGAGTTAAAATCTGAATATAACTATTTATGTCTCTACATCTGCATTTAAGGACACCTGTTTTCCAAGAAGACATTTTCTCCCCTTTCGCCTTTCATGACTATCCATACAAATAAAAAGGTATCAAAAATCATGAGACAAGGACAAAGAAAGGAAGATAATCAATGCCTAAAGCTCCATGCCTCCATGGTATCACCTCTAAATAGCAACTTGAAACCTACTCAAGAGAATTACGTAAGTCATGACTCAAGAACTAAAGCAATGAGTGTCAAAATATTCAGAGAGACAGTACCCTCTGCTCCTAGTAGTAAAGAAGTAACTGCTGAGAATATGTAGTCCTTGCACTGTAGATAAAAAAGCAGTAAGAACTTAGAGATCCACAAAATCACAGAATGGTTTGGGTTGGAAGGAATGTTTAAAGATCATCTATTCCAAACCCTCCACTGCCATGCGCAGCAACACCCTGCACTAGATCAGGCTGCTCAAAGTCATCCGTTCAAAATCATCCACACAAGCTAAAGCTACACACTTCAGTTAACAGTAGTACCGTACTAGAAAACCTTCAATCAGATGTGATCTCAGAGGCTTGTTATATCTCAAATACTGATGTAAGCTCCAGAAAAAGTAGTAACATAATGCCTGAAGTATGCGTCCAACTGCTTTTACTCAGCGCTCAGAGAAAGAGACGGTTTTCTATAGGCTCTATTCTATAGGCTCTATTTCTATAGGCTAGTAGGTTACATTGCTCATGAAACACTGTTCATAAAGAATGGCAATCTAACAGAGACTAAAAGGTGACCCTGTAAATAAATGTCAGCTGCAAAATTGAATACCTCTCCTGGTCTGAGCTGAACAAACACTGCTATATTGACAGTGTAAACAAAATGCTGAGAAGAGAAATAAATCTCCAGTGAAAGAGAAAGAAGGAAAAAACTCAAGAAGTAAGGAAAAGGGAATGTGAGAGGGAGAGGGCACAAACTTAGGTTAGTGTAACTCTGACTGACCAATGCAGACTCTTCTCATGCTCATCACTACACCATCTGTGCTTGCGTATAAATGGGTTACCTATCATGCTATAATGTTCTCTTTCTTTGTGCAAATGTAACTTTCACTTTTATATATTCCAAAGACTATGTGACTTATTAATTCAGAAATTAATCTAAAATAATGCTTATATAATACACACCAGATTGATTCACAATCTCATTGCACTAGTCATACAAACGCATACTATAAATCAATGTTCAGAACTCCTTCCTCTGATCCGGGAATTACATTACAACACTGGCACTGTAAATTTAAAGACATCATGTACACCAAAGTCTGAGCACTAGCCTGTTAATTGGTTTTCCTTCCTTGCTCATTAGCTCAGCACACAACACAAGACATGTGGGTGAGGACTCACACCAGCAGCAGCAGTAAAAATTTCAGTGCTTGTAACCCAAGGAGAGGAGCAGGACTTCAGGACTGTGTAATTACAAGAAGGAGGAAAAAGTATGATTAATGAGTCCCTATGCCTGACACACCACAACTTGGAAGAAATGCCAGCACTTGTCACAACAAACTGTGTGGCGAGGACTTCCCCACCAACACTATACCCAGTGATGTGGGTTTTTCACCACAGAATTCTAATTTCCCCCCTGGAAAAAGGAAGTTGAAGGAGGAAAGTCCTTTTTCATAACATTTTTAAATTATTAATTCTACTAACTTAAAAAGACTCATGGCTAATGAGCTGCAATACAGGCATTAAGAATCCAAAAGCAGAAGCTCTTCCTGCCCATCCAACTATTGATGCTGATTTGCTTCTGACAAAATATAGGACAAATGAACACACTGCTAAAGCATACTGTGTTAATTATTCTGTGGTGCCATGTAGTAACCCTGATGGAAGTTCAAACTAATTGTGACGGATACAGATAGAAATGGTACTATATATAGTTTAAATTTGTATTCAGTCAAGTTGCAGCCATAGCATGGGAGGACCGAGTCGAGAGGCTGCACTACTGCCTAAATGATACCATCTTATGCTATTAGATTAAGTACTCCCGTGAGCTAAAACATTATAGAGGGGTAAGGTCCTGAAAAGCTATTTGAATGCTGTTTTGTAAACTTCACTATAGCTCCAATTCTCTGTTATTGATACCAACTTAATGAACCGGTTTACACTGCAAGCCCACACCAGGCTTAAAAAGTCAACTGGTTAGTGCACAGCGCTGAGAGCACCATAGGGAGCGCAGACACTTACAGACAACAAACAAACAAAGCCTTAATTTAGAGGAAAAAATTCTGGCCTCTGGAACGGCAAGAACGGCCCTGAGGTAGGAACTGGGAGTACATGGATAAACAGAAGCAATGCTATAGTCTACACAAGAGTGATTTCCAAAACTCATCCTCCCACAGCTTTACCAAAAAGCAGCTGGGTGAGCTCAGCAGCAGCAGCCAGATGCTGTTGAGTATCCCTGCAGGGCCCTGAAACCAAGTAAAACCCTGCTCACTGCTCAGCCCAGCCACACAGGACACCCATGCCCAGCCTACAGCCCATGGGCTACAATGCTGACCACCAAATGCCTGCTCCAGCCTGCCACCCACTGGCACCCATGAGCCCTCCAGCATCATTTGGCCCTGGGGAAACAGCACGGGCAGGCCCATCCCAGGGTACCTCTGCTTCAACTCCTGCAAGCCCACAGCACGTTGTGGGATGCAGTTCAAGCAGGATTTTATATCCAGCCTCTCTGAAGACAGCAGATCCCACATAAAACTCCACCTGTCAGAGGAGGGTCGGGGCTGAATCACTGCAGCTCAGACTCACAGAGGTGACACAGTGTACACCTAAATGTGGACATACCTAAACGTATAAACTGTACATATAAGCTTCCAACAAACCCACATTCACGTGCATTTACAGCATACGGTCTTATTTTCCAGTGCAAAAGTTTTGTTGCCTCACCCACGCTCCCGACAAAAAGAAAAAAATAAAATTAACAACTCTCCATTGGCTTCCCTCAATCATTAATCACATCAAACTAACAAACATTCTGGCATCAATGCTGTTTAAACAGCTTTCTCTCCACCCAAAATCCACTGGCAAATATTTTCACGTATAAGATGACCATCCCACAACCCTGCTTTTGATAGCTTATCTAAACTGAGTTCTCCAAGCCAGCACAGTAGAAAGTTCCTCTTTGGGAGGGGGATTGCAGGAAAGAAATGAGAGAGGGGCCTTTAAGATGAAATAAAAATAAGACTCCCTTGATCCCACCATGCCACGGCCCAGACATTCTCCCTGTGGGGGAAGAAAATGTTTCTTACTGCAGTGAGAGTTTTTGTAACATTTTTTCCCTTTATTTTTTTCCCCCCTGTGCAACTTTGCTTCCTGAAGAATGCTTCGTATAAAAGACATGACATTTGGCAACCCAGCTCTGCTGCTTAGTGAAATTCTTTGGCAAGTGCTCTACGTGCTGACTGCATTAAGTACATGAGTTTACTTATTTATTTATTTAGCTAGGCAGAAGTCAGAGGGAGCAAGCCATACAATTAATGTGCAGCATGGCACTGCTCCATCCAAAAAAAAATGGGAGAGGAGCTGGGGAGGGAGGGCCTGGAGCCTCTTCTTTTGGGAAACCATCAAGCACGGAGAGCTGTTTCTCCAACCTCAAAGTGTTGCTGCTGCTCTGGGGCATACACAGTGATTCTTGGATCTCAGGCATTTAGTGAACATCAATTAATTAATTAATTAAGCCTCAATTCCACAACAAAGGCAGGTATCATTACACGCCTATTTTGCATACGGGTAAAATGAACCACAGAGTAAACCTAAGCCTGTGCCGATCTCACCCAGTGTCCCGAGGCAGAAGGTACACTACCTTGCTCTTGCCGAGGCGAGAGCCTCCCAGCAGTGACCAGCAGGAGGGAATGGCACCAGCCGCCTGCACACCCACACTTCCTCTCTCACGTCCCAAGTGAAACCAGAAAACAGAGAAGTCTCCACATGCCACCATCTTGCAAGGATGCAGCCATGGCATGTGACTGTGAGGCACACAGACCTCCACCGATAAGCACTGATATCCTTTGCAGCACATCACGTGCCCATGACATACCTCAGTGCCATATGCAGCAAGTCAGGGACAGCACCATTCATATGTATCATCCACAGGCATGTTCTCACAAAAGCACAACATCTAAGGGTCAAGGACTTGAACAAGCAACCCCCATTTCCTATTCAAATGCCATGCGTTGGGCAAGGAGGGCCATATATTTGTGGATTGGAGTTATGGAGTGTATTAGTTTAGGCTTACAAGAAAACAAGATGCTTCTCAGAAACAATGTAATATTTTGCTTATGAGCACCATCAGCCCCATTTATTTACACCAGGGACTAACAAAGCTTGGCAGCACACCACCAAGGACACCCAGCAATAGCACATTCACAGCACCATGAAGTTTTCCAGGGAAACAGGAAGGTGAGATGGGAATGGGAGAGGACGTAACATACCCGCCCAGAGACCAAAGCCAATAGCTAGCCAGTCCAAGCTTGGAAGGATGAAGCTTCTGTATTTAGCCATGTGCCCCCCTGACATTTTCAGGTCAAGCTGCTAGCAGTGAAGGGCCTGATCTATCCAAGGCACACACACCACAAGGGAATGCTTGAACATGGCCTGGTGCCTTCCATGGGAAGGAGCTACCAAGTCTCCAGCCAACTGCAGATCAGGCAGAGAAGACTTTTCTCCATCTCAGAGAGCTGAGAGAGAACTGGAGAGTCTGCTTGATCAAGTGGTGCTGCTTCAAGGGTGCAGATAAATCTATCGTGCACTTAACCTTTGGAAAAGTTTTAAGCAGCTTGGTCTAAAAAAAATGTTACACATTTAGCACTGAAAAGTGTTTTCTACACACGTCTAGAAGAGACAGTTGTGTGTTCTCATCATTTGTGTGCCCCAATGAAAAAAGCGTAACTTTGCTCCTAAAAAAGAAAATTGACACAGCAATCTAAACATGTTTTCCAAGATGAGTAAGAGGAAAACTTTTTCTTTCTTTAATGAAAAAATCTGGCATTATCCAGAAGTTTTAAAACTTTTTCTTGGAATTTCTGTCCTTCATTTCTAGGCTACATTCTATGATATCAAAGTAGTTACCACAACAACAGTATACAAGCCCAATTCTACAAGGTTTATTCAAGGCAAACACATTTTAACCAGACTGCCGGTTTTAGCAGAAGTTCAATGTGACCAAGGGCTCAGGACAGTAAGATACAGAACTCAGCATCAGTTTAACTCTACAGCAGTCTTTGCCAATCATCTGACCTCAGTGGAGCACGTACCTTTGAAAAAGGATTTATGGATCTCAGTGCTGAAAAGGGCTAAAGGGACACAAATCTGTCCACAAAAAGATCACTGGGGAAATTCCCTTCACCTGAAGCAAGGAAATACCAAGCTTCAGTGGCACAACTCAGTCCTCCTCTTCAACCTGAAGACATATACACTAGCACTTCAAGTGGGGATTTCAAGCTTGGTGTAGTGTGTTACCAACTGGCACACAGAATGGTGTGCACAGAATCTAGGAGCTGATTCTGGAATTACAGGCCAAGAGCAAGCAAGGAAATCCGCAGCACAAGCTGTTTGAAGCTGTGGTCTCTCATTAGCCCAATATGCTGGCAAATTTGAAGAGGCTTTGGATCTGTGTGCATATACTAATATCTACATATGAAAGTGCACGTCCCAGTGCAAAATCTCACACCAAAACATTAACAAATTTTATTTTAACAGAAGAAACAAGTAATGTATTTTAGAGCAAGGCTGGCAATCTCAATAGCCTCAGGTGCAGAGATGCTATAAGGATTCAATTACACAGCCTAAAACTTAGTTACAGATGGTTTACTTGAGGAATCACAAAATCATTAGGGTTGGAAGGAGAAGGACAAGATTATGATAGGAAGACAAGACATGGAGGTAAAGGGTAGGCTAGAACAGAACACATGAGAGAGGGACAAGACTGGGTTGTTTTTGGCTTGACACCTGCCAAGTGAAAAAACAAGCGTGAGTCATAGTAAAGGTAACTCAAAGTGTGATGTGAGTGCACTGGAAAGCTGAGCACACCACACTGCATGAGTCAGCAGCACAGATAAAAAGAGTGATAAGAAGCAGCAGATGGGACATGTCTTTACTAAAACAACCCTACAGGGCACAGGCGTCCTTTGCTCTAATGAAGTGGTCGTGCCAAGCTCGTGCTGGCTCATAAGCTTGTGATACCATGAATCAAAGAACGCTGCGCACAGTCAGAAATGCAGCAGGCAAACAGGTGCTGACAGATCCACGTGCAAAAAAACACTGAAAAGCAAAGCAACAGCAACCCCACCGCCATACAAACACACCCTGACGAGCGCTCTGGGACACCACCCTCGGAACCACTCAGTCAGCGGGGTGGGGAGGAAGAGAAGGGGGAAGGAAGCTGTCACTGGGATCATGGCATTCAACTGGGCTGACAGCCAGCTTTTCTGTTCCTGCTAGTCAGACTCTGCCTTCCTGGTGGGTGCCAAGGGCAGGAGGCTGCAGCACTGCAGCCCCCCCAGCCTCTTTCTGCCTCATGGAGCCAGGAGGCAGCCACAGCCACACAGCTCATAAGCATTTCTAGAAGCCAAAAGGGTAACTAGGGCTATTTGTGGAACTATACTCCAGCATACCTGCAGCTCAGGTGGCTTTGCAAAACACCAGTTTAAAGCTCCACCTTTTAATTGAGGATTCCAAAACCCGTTTTGCTGTGAAAGCAGAACATTTAGCCTCAAGAGACCAAGCACCATGTTCTTGGATAGCACAAACCATACAGTCATACACGAGGCCGCATCACCTGTGAAAAGCAGCTACTGCTCTGACCACATAAAATGACCTGCAATGGTGGTTCTTCAGTGTCAGGAACCCTACTCATTGCACTTTTGAACCTAATCAGGAAAGACGAGGGCCCTCTGTCACAAGCTCAAAGAGGACAAAGATGTAAGGCAAAGCTCAAATCACCTTTCATCTCATTTCTTGGCTGAGGTAAAATTATACTCTGCCTGAGAGGGTATAAGTAAAATGCTCTATTTTTAGACACAAGATTCTGCTTCATCAGGTTCATCCAATTTCTAAGAAACAAACTTTGGCAAAGGTCTGCATTTGAGGGGCATGAAAGATAACTTGTTTCATTTTCTTTTAGTGCAGCTCATTGCATGACAAGCATAAATCTAGAGCAAATCTGCTTTAGCCACATATACATGCCAGCTGTTTTATTCGGGAGAGATAGTCCCTACATTCTAGCAAAATATATATATATATATTTCACTTATCCCAGTCTGTCCTGCCAAAATAAGCATGTTGTGTCCAAGTATTTCAATGGAGTTAGGAGATGTATCTATTCCCCCTGCTCCAAACATCCTTATATATAGATTTCAAAAGCTGGCAGGTATGCCGAGGAAGAGCAGTTGCTGAGCCTAACACACTCTGCACAGCAGCAGATCTATTGTAACAGATCAACAGGCACAGAGAGAGAGAGGAAAGAGCCATACCCTCCTTCTTTACACACGTCCTTGCTTTCAAATGCAGCTTTATGGAGATAATGACAGTAACTGCATGTCTAAAATAAAGCTGGACTGAGAGCCAAGGCTCATGCAGGCTCATTGACAGCAGAGCTTTCCTCTGTACTTTGGTCACAGACTTTTCTAACCCAAGCATGTCCTTCCAAGAAGTAGGTAGAGGAACTGCTCTCCTACGGACATTGTAAGCATTAGTAAAGGGGGAGGGCGGTCAGCTTGTAAGAGAAACAGTGAAGTTAACTTTTCATTTCCTGTCAGTTTTAATCTTGTCTAGAGGTTTTGCTAGCTGCTACTTCCATTTTCTGGCCTGCCTGCAGAGGAACTGCTCTCTTTACTCATTCGCAGAAGGTCCCTCTTAACTGCCTGCACTTAGTGTCTCTGGTACTCCTGAAATCCACCCAACCCTGCCCACCATCCACTGGCTGCAGCAGTAGTGAATCAGTCTGCAACCACAAATCACTGTGCTGACCTCCCTCTTGTACCTCTATAAACAAGTGTACTCCTGATTACAGCTTCCACTCACAATCTGTTTAAAAAACAAACAAACAAAAAAAAGTTGAAATGCACAGGATTCATGGAAGTTGATGCACAACTTTTTTTTTTTTTCTTCAGAGTCTAATCTTCTTCTCTTTCCCCTTGAAGGGTCTGGCCATGCAGAAACACCCTTATACCCATTTTAATGCTGATTTTCACACTCCATGGGCTCTTTGATTTTCTTTGAGCTCATGATGCCAGTGCTTCTATATATTCTGCAACCGATCCCTGAAATGCACTGCACAATTTGCACATAGACACAAAGTGTCAACTAACCTAATTAGCGACAAATTGTGATCAGAACTCAGATGCACGCTCAGTGAGGACTCCTTTGTCCTCAGCACGGAAACGTGCTGCACCAACATAACTCCCACCACAGGGCTCTTGGGCCCTCACCACAGAGGCTGCTGAATGGTGACAAACCATCACTGATAGCTCTGCAAAAAGGTCTCTACATCTCTTGGCCACAGCAATATACACACTTCTGCACATCTGCTTTCTGAAGAAGCTGTCAGATGCACACATCCATCTAATCCAAGATGTAAGACACAGCTAGGCAAGGATGACACCCTGCATCAAAGGTGGCCGAGGATGGATGTCAGGCTGGGAGAGCAGAAGGCAAAGGTGTAAGCAATAGAGCACAGAGCTCACATTGGTTAAGTGTTAACCAGCACAGTAGGTGCTAGGCGCAGTAACTTCTTCACATGTGAACTCTGACCAGAGACAATGACAGCAAGTGTGCACAGCAAAAGAAGTCATAGCTAAGACAGATGAAAGTGGGGGAATCACCTGATCCTTTGCTGTGCACATCTCTCAAGATTTATCTCAGCACCACATCTTTAATTCCATTCCCAGTTTCCAAGAACTGGCCTTCATGACATGCAGTAGGCACAGAAAATTTGTCTTGCAGCTTTACTTGCAGCTCCTGTTTGCAAAGCTCCCTAAGAAGAAAAGCACCAGACTCCCCAAGTGATCAGTGTTATCACACTTGATCCATATGTGCCTTGAGCTTGCTGCCCCCGTGGGACCAACAGCCATTGCTGCCTTTTCCTCGGAGAGATTATGTAGCACAGCAGAAAATAACTGACTGCATTCCTAAAATCTCTCAACAATGCTCAGTCTCACTTCCTCATTTACAACGGGATGAATTTGAAAGACAGAGCCACTTTTGCAAGATCCAAGAACGTGACAGGAACACAACAGCAAAGCCTCAAGCCATGTTCCTCTCCCCAGTCTGCTCTGCTACGCTCTTCTCTCCCTCTGGGCACAGTGGAGCGAGGTCACCACCTCCCACATACCGACTAAGATATAAGTGACCTCTCTCACGCATTTACATGTGTAAATTAAGACATACTTTAAACTAAGTTGTGATGATCCATATTACATTTAAATACTGAATCTATCAAAACCATTTGAAGTCAGGTTGGTTTTTTTAAGTCATATTTAGAGCAGGACATGTTTACTGCTGAAGTCTCAAAGACAAATCAAACCTTGGAACTAACAGTGGTTACTGACTACACTTCTTAGACCAGGACTGACTGATAAGCTTGCAGTAGCAATTTCTTCTGGCAGGCTAGATAGGGTAACTACATCATTTCAGTGCATTTAGCAGGCTGAGTTGAATACTTATAAACATCAGAAAGGAACTGGAAGTTGTAAAAGTAAGAAAATAGGAGTTCAAATAATTTCTTAACAGAAGTGACGTGCAAGAGTTCAGGATCCATGATCCACAAAACTCTTATCTAAGATACCATGACAAAAAAATAAATTGACTTAATAGCTACAATTAACTGTTCCTTTTAAAAATGGCTTAATTTTAATGCAAAACAAGGGGGTTTTGTTTTGGTCTTGGTTTTTCTTTTGTTCCCTCCCATTTCCCAGCTCCTATTTTAAGGAAGCATTTAGTTATGTGACAGAAATGTTTCAAAATCTCTTCTTGTGCATTTTTGCTGAACGTTTATTTTCATGTGAATGTAGCCTGATAAAAGTCACATGCAAAAATATAATCTAGTAAATAGTGAAAACATAGAACAACTACAGGCCCACGGAAATCTATCTTGCACCAGATTGCTGGTGGAACATCTGTAGAAATATAACATAGACTAAGTTTAAAAAAAAATATATCATTTCAAGTACTGAAATCATTCCCTTCTTTAAGGACCATAATTAAAAGGAGTAAAAGCAAAACAAATTTTAGAAGAAACCTTATTTTAATAAGGTTTTACTGCTTACTGATTTTAATCACAACTGAAAGCAGCAATTTAAGTCCCCCTGAAGAACTCTCCACAGAAGTAGCAGTGCTGATTCATTTCTCATGAGATGGGACACTCAAGATCATGAAGAAGAATGTTAGTTTGCTGACACATGGCAGATACATAAGGACAGGCACAAATGCACACCAGCATTTCACATTTAAGAAACGCAACAGGCTAAAATACATGCACATATATGCACAAGTGAATACATGCCCTCATTCTGTTATCACACTCAATCGGGACACAGACCTGCATAGCAGCAAACTAGAAGGAGGAAGGTTTCACAAAGAGGTATAGTCCAGCAACTCTTGAGAACTCAGGGCAGTTCTTCCAGATGCAGAAGCACGAGGACTGGCTCAGCAGCAGGTTTCTTGGCATAAGCACAGCGCTGCATGGCCGGGGACATGAACACGTGGTGATGTCTGACTGCTCGGAGTTAGCGTGGATCCTGCCAAGATTACTATAAGCCTTGCTAGATCCGTGCTGGGCAGATGGTGACTCTGCACCATTCTCCGCCAGTGCTCCTAGTCCCAGGATGACAGTGACAAAACACCGCTCAGTGCTTTCAAGCCTAGAGCTGCACTAGGAGACAAGGAGCCTGGCTGCTCTCACCAGACCCAAACTTCCTGGCCCTACCAACTCATGAACGTCTCCTACATGTGTCCTGCAGAACCTCCGCCACCTAGGCTGTTCCCACAGACCGTAGCAGCACAGACCTGCTCTGCCCTGCCCTGCCCAGCAAGGGGGACAGGGGAAGGTGTGTTTCAAAATGCTTTTTTGTTCTGCAGCAGCACCTGAGTTAGAAGGCTTCAGGGGACCTGCAGAAACTTGCAAAGTCATGGACATGATCCTCCACAAGAGCAAAAGGAGGAGGAAAGTGCTCATGGGGATACCACAAGCCATTTCTCAAGTCAGGAGGTTACACTATCGGGAAGAACCTCCCCTTTCCCTCCGTGCTGCTGCTCCTATATGCTGAACGGCAAACACGCAGGGAGATGCAACCATGATAGCTGCAGGAGCTGCCAACGTGTTTTCTGGCATAAAGAAGCAACAGACAAGCTTGAGGTTTGTTCTTCAATTGCTATCTCATGCACTTAATGTAATGAGAAAATGGAGAAGAATAACTTATGTATATAGATAGCAGTGAGGTAATTAAAGCCTAGTTCTTCTCAGCTTGCTCCCTGACTCTACCTAAAAAAGCTACATAAGTGCACGAACATTTAGGTCAAAAGTACATCATCTCTCTTTTACAGCTCTACTGTAAAACGCCTATGCCTCATGGAGTACTGCTGGCTTTACTACGGCCACACTGTGTATTAGTGAGTACTGATTGTGTTTGCACAATATTTCAATAAGCACAGCCAACCAACTTTACTTCCTCTATTTCTGGATAGAGTAATATATTTACAGGAACAGCCTTTTGAAATGTTCCAGTAAAATTAGTTTACTCAGATTGCTTCTTTAAAAAAAACAAAACCAACAAACTAGAACAGAGAGCAGAAGGATAATGTCACCACTCTTTTGTGCATAAATCAGCTGTCTATTTATCAGTGATATGCTGCAATAACAAATTGCCACTATCTCTGGAGTTATGTGCTGGGTTATTTGAGATTACCTAAGTCCATAGGATCACAAAAAGTAATAATCTTCATTATTTCCTGGGAAATGACCTTCAGAAGCATGTGTTCCACCTCCTTCCCCGAAGCAGCGCCCAAAATATTCCTGGAGGAAGTTTGTCTGTTTTATAAAAACCTCCAGTGACGATGCTTCCATGGCTTTCTCAAAGGCAAATAACTACAGCATCAAAATACCCTTATCACTTGAAAGTTTTCTTAAGTGTTTACTTAAGCCTAGCCACCTCCAAATTAAGTGCATTTCTTCTCATCCTAACCCCTGCAGTTGTGCAGTACAATTTATTCCCTTTCTCCCTGTAGGAACCTTCCACATACTTGAACACTTCTATCACGTCTGTTACTGGCCTTCTTGCCTGTAGACTAAACAATCCCATTTCTTTCATCTTCTTTCCCAGGTCATGCTTTCCAAATCTTTGATCATTTTCACTGTCTTCTCCCTGGATGCCATCCAACTGGCTCTTGACTATGTTGTGCCCCAACCTAGATGTTGAGCCATTTCCAATACTGAGTGGAGTGGATGGGTTATTTCGTGCCTTTTCTTTACAAACCCTAAAACAGTGGTTTTTTGAGGGACAGGGATGTGTAAACCTTGTTCCTTGTACAACTGTATGACACCCACAGTCTCAGGTCTATGATTCCCTTCACATGCACTGTACTGCACACATGGATGAGGCCCGGAGGAGCACCTTGCAGGTGCTCATGATGGAGCTGCAGGGCCTCCATCTCCAGGGCTGGAGTGGAAGCAGGGAAGGGAAGGATGAGCTGCCCACTCAGCAGAGCACTGGCAGCCCAGATCCCAGGGGACTGGAGAGCAGGACTAGCTGCGGCTAGTTTTTGTTGTGGTCTGGGAGCCAGCTGTGATTTTGAACACCCTATTCAACTAAACCAGGCCAAATTGCCTCCAGCACAGCCCAATTCCAGCTCACAGACCTTCTGTAGGACCACTACTGAGTCAGCCATTCTGTATCTTGTGTCAAGCAACTGGGTATTTCTATCCCTGTACGCTGCTTCTAAGTTTGTATCCTGGTATTTTTCAACCTAAACTACCCCTCCACTTAGCCAGGGCAGGTCTAAACTTTAAGCCTGCTCTCCAAGGAGCCTGCAGCCCCTTCAAGCTTCTTATCCTATGTAAATTTAATAACTGCCGTCTCTGCTCCATCAATCATTTCAATAATGAAAACAGTGAGTATTACCAAAGCCAGGACAGACCCCTGGGGAATCTCACTCACTCCAGTCTTGCAGTTTAACAGCAAATCATGAATAACTACTTATAGTGCCAGGTGAAATTCTGTGCACCCACATTTCAGACTGGCTGATCAGACACCCAGCCTGCTTCAAAGAAAGCATCCAGAGCCCCCTATTAAAGAGTGAGTCATTTCTATCAGACAGAGAGGTCCAATTATATTGTCACAGGTGCTGTTGGAGAGTCTTTGCTCAACACTGCCATAAAAAAATAACGCATGCTGACAAGAGGAACATGAGGGTTAATAACCAAGCTTTAGGCTGACAGAAGAACTTCAGCTGAACTGAGACAGCAGAAGCCTGACTTTGCTTCCAGCAAGCAAGAGGCTTGGAAGAAGCCAAATGAAACACAGTACAAAAACGACAGGAATGTTGTACCTGTCATCAACTACTGCCGACCTATGAGTTAAAGAAGATACTCTCACAGAGGTGTGGATTTGGCTTGGGTTGGTTGGGTTGGTTGGGTTTTTTTAATAAAAATCAAAACATTTTCTTAGTTCTTCCAGATGATTTTTGAATCGCATTCCTTACTTAATAATTGCATTATTGCTCCTTAATAGCCTATCCTACTCAGGGATCACAAACAAGCCAGACAGATGGCAAAGACGTCTTCATGGCTCTCAAAACCCATATTCATGCTTTAATCAACCACAGAAAGCATCCCCAGGGCCACACCAGCACCAGGAGAAGCAAGTGGCAGTGGCTGTTGCCTGAAACAGGAAGAAAGGATAAGCTCCATGGAAAGTGAAAGGTGAGGCAGCTTTCCAACACTGGCTCCCTTTGCTTGCCAAAATAGCAATGCCCTGGCCACGCCTCACTCCAACTTCTGCGGAAGATGCACTTGCTTCCCAGGAGGGTTTACTCTCGCAATGCAGATGTGCTTCACCGAGGCTATCGATTTCTGTTGTGTAATGCAACCCAGAATTAAACAGTATACGCTATTTGGTGCATTTTTCAATAGCAAACCGGAAGTTACTGTGGAGCTCCATGAATGCTGCCAAGAATGTTAATACTGTCATTTTAGCAGGAAAGAATACATTGTATCTCCCTCCTCCCACAGCTTACTCTTGAGTTGTAATTTTGCTAAATCCTTTTGTACTTGTCAGTAAAATACAAAGTAGCACATCTGTGTAACTTATTTTCATCTTTGGTGCCTGCAGGTATCTCCAGCTCAGGACCTAACAGAGCGGCATCAGT
Source organism: Lathamus discolor (assembly GCF_037157495.1). NCBI lineage: Eukaryota > Metazoa > Chordata > Aves > Psittaciformes > Psittacidae > Lathamus > Lathamus discolor. The sequence goes on from NC_088885.1 coordinate 66,994,858, forward strand.
GGCAGGCACAGTGTAGCTCTGGGAAGAACCTGGCCAGTGACTGCACGGAGGTGCCCAGAGTTCAGTCATTCATCTCATGGCCTACAGAACTGGGGTAAAGAAGAATAACAAAAATCAGCAACAGAACCTGCAACTAACCATTTCCAGTCCCTTGCATGAACCAGGAGGAACAGCAGGGCAGATGCTGAGGCATACTTTGAATACAAATACACATACGTTTAGATTCTTCTTATAGTTTCCAGAAGTTGCACAATGCCACTCCTCTTTAGAGGAATACAGGTCTTTTCTAAAATACAATAACCCAGTTTTCCATAGCAGAAAACTCACCAAGGGAACACTGTTTGCTCATACCAGAAATGTATCCCAAATTAGTCATTTATAGCCTCATTTTCATTGACAAATAGTATCATTCTTTTCTGACAAATATCAGTATGTTGAAAAAGTAACAAATTAATGCTTACAAACAGGTATCAAATAAAGCAACTATCAATCATTGCAACTAAATTTCAATTAAATCATACCTCAAGTAAAAGAAGAGTGAAGTAAAAACAAGCTATATAATCTGAAATCAAAATAAAAATCTGCCTATCACACCAAAGCAGAGTAACTCAATTCTGAGCACTAAAGTACCACAACTTGTTAAATGACTGGTCAGGTAATTGTTACATGCAAAGCTCCAACTATGCTAAATGAAGCCAAATGTAGAGATTTAGCAAAGTACTCATGCATGTGCTAAAGTGGAGCTGTATTTTAAAAACATTTTTTATGTGACAGAGAGCTTAAAACTCTGGAACTGTTCATGTACACCTCTACAACAGTTTCTTTTTAAGAGACAGGAAATATTCAGAAAGTGATCTGCACTGTCCACATTTTAATACTACAAATCAAATGAGCATTCAGCCTAAGCTGAATACGTATTTCTGGAGACACATCAGAAAGAACCCTGAGGATTAGTCCTGACACAAAAGGATGAGGGAGTTGCTTGCTGTCATCCTGCCAATTTTGCAGAACAGAAGAGTTAGCAAATGAGGCATGAAAAGATGTGAGCAAAGAAATTCATACCTGTGAAAAATGCAGCAATACTAGGTGTGCAAGAAAAGTACAGTAAGTAGGATCAGGCCCAATCACAAGAACTGCTGACCAGCTGAAAGTCCTTTTGGCCTCAGCTGGAAATACTTAGCACCCTTAAGGCTAGTTAAACTTATAAGCCATCCTCATTTAATGCTATAAATTATATTTGAATATTCAGCACTTAACTTTCTAAGGCCCTGACATTCAATCTGAATCAACAGTAAGACAGCAGCGCTAGCTGAAACTCTAGCAACATCAAGAAAATCTTCCTGCGTGCCTTCATTTCTGTCTTTTACTGTATAGAGTTTTCTCTTTTTTAATTCCTTAGCATGATAGCAGTATCAAGTATACCTAGCTTACTGCTTACAAAGCTCATGTTCTGAGCTTTGAAAATCTCAGCCAATGCAGCTGGTGGCTTTCAGAGTCCAGTGACAAAGGGAGAGTGTTATTCAAGCTTGTAGGTTCATGCACACACATGTGCGGAGAAAGTGAAGAGGAAAGAGGCACACTGTAATCCTCCGAACACAGCAACCAACCACATTCACTGCAGATGGGCAGTCATGTTACAGAACTACAGAGTTGACTCAACATTACCATGTCTAGCAAGGTGGGCTGACAGGTTTCATACAGCAAAGGCTAACTCTAGGGGAGGGGAAAAGCTGAAGTGGAGTGCCGCACCTACCTGGAGATACCTTAAAAGTCACTTTAATTAATCTGATACATAAGAATCAATGAAAAAATAGGGAAAACAAATTAACTGAGGAACAAAAGGCTTAACTTACTAAGACACCACTTTAAGAGGTTTTCCCACTTTCCCCGCTGTAAAGCACTTCTGAAAAGTTCAGCCACTGAGCTACTGCTTTTCTTGACCTTTTCACTGAAAGAGAGCAGAGTAAAAACAGGAAAGAGCTAAAATGATATGCAATAAAGATGCTTCATGTTAGGAAAGTCTTTTGAGTCACTGTTGCAAATTCATTCTGTGTCAGATTTGCCAATACAAAAGAATCACAGAATCATAGAACAGTTAGGGTTGGAAAGGACCTTAAGATCATCTAGTTCCAATGTTTGCTAAAGACCATCTATCAACAGCACCAGCACTCAAAGCATGCGTATTGTCTCTCAGCTGTTGCAGCAACACCATACGATGCAGCTATTTAGCATTTGCATCTGTTGCTAGTTTTCCACAGCCAAAAGCTCACTTCATATCCTATGACTAATTCATAACGCCCTGAGCCCCAAAGAGATTTGCTCTTCTGATTGCCCTTTTCTTAACAGTAATGCAAATAAACATGGAAATAAATCTATTGTCTGAGGAATCCTTCCACTAATTTTGTTCTTTGATGGTTTGGTTGTTTTAGTATAGCTAGGAACCAAGAGTAAAGTGGATCATAGCTTAATATAGTGTGTGGCTAATCTTCCTTTTGCCTAATGCTGGTACACTATGGCCCAAATACCAGAGATTTATTTGATGCGTACATGCTTTCAAGCATTAGTAAACAAGTTACAGCTCATTATGAAAGAAGAGCAAATCCAGACAGTTGTGAAGCTCTTTATGTACTAGACTGGCATCAGCAGTGCAAGATACTTACACCTGCATGTGTACTAGCTTTGTAATTTTGGAGACTATTTCACCAACATACACATTTTTTAAAAATATAACTAAAAGTTAGGCTGAGATCACTTCCCACGTCCTGATGCACTGCTGCCTGAAGCACGATGGAACTGGCAGAGAGGGGCACAGTATTCCTTTTCTCTCTTTTTTTTTATTAATCAGTTTTATTCCTTATAGCCAAAAAGAGGAAGAACATATACTACAGCCTCATAAATGTATACATATTAATTCCTATCAAAAAAAAGGCTTCTCTCAATTCTCATTTCTTATTCTTCCATAACTTTAAGGAGTATGCTACAGAATATGCAGATTTACTCTACCAAATACAGGAGTGTTTTATTTACTAGACCTATCAAATGAATTACTATCCTACATTCTGTAATTAAAATGTTTTTGTTGTTGTTTATGTACAAATTAAAACAAATTGGTCCTTTAGAAGCTGGTCACAAAAGCAAAATATTCAAGATTATTTTGAATAATGAAGTCTTAATTCAGTACATTGGAAGAACTTAAGTGCACAAAAGTTACTTACACGTGTCAGTGCTCCCTGGGTAAGAGACCTAGTGCGAGTCTACAGTATTTTAACACACACAGGCAAAACCCACCCAAGCTGCACTGTCAGGCATCAATAAGCCATTCTCACAGCATGGTGCATTTTTTCTACCTAGCAGAAGAAAATGATCCCATGCTCACACACGAGCTTTAGAGCACAGTACCTAACTCTCTGCCCTCTCACATACATACATGATTTTCAGCAAGTCTCCCAGTGTTTCTACTACACGCACATACTCCACACATAGGCTACAATTGGACACCACCAGTCACTTGCCATCTCTGGCCTAGATTTTATCCTGCTCTCTGCTGAACTTGAGATGACTCAGGAACAGTTGCCTGTTTTTGCACCCACAATAAATGTAGAAGCCATGACAGAGGTAGAAAGAAAGTGGGGGCTGGAGGGGGAAAGAACTTTCAGACAGCAATTCAAAAATATCATCTACATAGGTGTAGAAACATACGCTCCTGGAATGAGCTGTTCAGATGAAGCCTCAAACACTGGATGTAAAAGTATATGCCTGTGAAGGAGGTTCTGTGAGAACAAACACATCACTGACTGAGTGATGCCAGGATACCACAAAAAAACAGAGTAAGAAGAGAGGATGCCAGTGTCTCAGATAAGCAGTTATGGCCATGTTTACTTAAACTGTTCTGCTGAGTTGTTCCCATTTCAGGCAGAAAACTCTGATTTAAGGAAGAGACTTGCAGTTCTGTCTGCATAGTCTTTTCTTCCTTCAAAGCATGAAAGAACTTCCCTTTTCAAAACCAAATTAACAAAGTTTATGTCCAAACCCTCTCTGTCCCAAAAATCTCAAATCTGAACTCTATTAAAAGCTGTGTTTAGTGCAGCCAAATGCTTCAAGAACATATTTAATAGCCTATAATGTTTCTAATGCCCTACTGCCTGAAACCTATGAAACGGAAAGCCAGCCAAGCACACCCACCCAAGGGCAATGACTGCTATGGGGAAGACAGTTATCTTCCTTGGCTATGGCTTTCTGCCACCACTGGCATGACTTGACCAGGGACTCTCCAGCTGCAGAGAGCAGGCACACAGACCACCTCTCTGGCAGGAGGATGCCTGAAGGAAGGAAGACAAATTAGAAATGAAAGCTGTGCCAAGCATGTAAACATAATGCTACTCCTCCAAACTTGTGGTCCTGCAGTTTTATGGGTGTGTTTTGTTATTTGATTTTATTGGACCTTCCTTCTAGCCTACTGCTTCCCTCATATCACTTAGGCTTCCTCCCATCCATTCCTACCTCACATCCTTCACACTGGAAGATTTCTCAGATCACTTCCCCAGTTCAACTACTAACAAACTTGAAGGAAAAAGTCCCTTGACACCAGTGGGGACCAGAGCAGGCATCTGCCCTGAGCTCAGGTATGAGCATCCAGAACACACAGCAGTACTTCTCCCTACTCAGCCTAAAAGACACTTGGGAAAAGAATTTTGATGGAGATTTCACACTTGCTGGTCATGACACTGGAAAACAGAGTTTATGCTGTTGCCTGACAAAAGAACCGCATGTTCCTCTATATAAGGTGTACATATAGGAAAGTAAAAATACCTTTTCTAGTAAGTTATGCAAAGCAGAAACAGCCTCCTGGTACTATTAGAACCAACTGGAAGCTAAAATAATGCTAATTATACAGTTCACTTGAACTCCAGCAAGGCTCCATGATTCCGAGCCATCCTAGCATGAAGAACACTGCCTGAGCAAACACCCCACTGGGCACACCCCTGCCACCATGCATGGGCAAGGCCCACCAAAGCACTAGGAGAACACAGACTGGAATTGGGCAAGACCTGCTGCTCCTCTTCTGTCACCTTGCACAACAGCACCAACGGGCATGAGACAAAAGCAAGGCCATCCCCATCCAAGCAAGAATTTACTCCTATATGCGGCACAAATCTGTGCTCCATATCAGACTTTCCTAAGCATCAAACCTCTTGCTGAAGAGCATTTTCCACTCTCTTGCCAGCCTGACTGCTCAAGATTAAGCAAAGATGCAGATGACTCCACAGCTTGTCCCACATTATCATGCCAGTGGGTTGATGTGAATTTGCAACAAAGCAAGTGAGGCAGCACACTCTGGTATGAGCCAGGCTGAACTTTCAGGACTGCTTTCTCTTGTTTTGGGCCAATCTACCAGGGGTGCTGTGAAATCTCTAAAAAACTGTCAGAAATAGTACAAAAAAAAAAAAAAAAAAAAAGGAGGGAGAAAAAAGGATTATTTGCATATAGCTACATAATGAAATGAGGGGCTTTCACTTCCATGCTTCAGTATCTCAAAAATGACCATGGGAGTATTATCATATACCACAAGGTCTCACGAATGGATGGACAGTTGTGTTCCCACAAACACTGACAGTAACAGCTTATCCCCTTTTGTAGTGAAAACAAGTAGAAAATATTTCCCCCCCCAGGATGATTTTTCCTGCAAACTCTCAAGTTCTCTGAAAACAGCCATAACTATGACACTGCTCACAGAAAGTTTGGGAACTTTAAAGAAGATGTTGTATGTTAAACACTAATTTAAAATGAATTCACTAAGCTACCCTGCAGTCTTTTCAAAGTCATCCCACTTCAACACTTTATTAGATCAATAAAGAATTTTGGATATCAAAAAACTGCACATATATTTGAAGAGAAAGACAAACGTGGACAGGAAAGAAGCAAGAGAATGACATGAAAATGAAAAAATACAATTAATAATCCACAAAACCATCAGCGCACCAAAATGATAACTTTATGATCTCACTTCACCTCTGGAAAGGCAGAGCAGGCTTTCAATCTTTTCCCATTTGCGAGCTCCCTAAGGTTTTGCTGGTAAAAGCAAAGCCCTCCACAGAGCAGTGGGGTGCCAGCTGACAGTGAGCTAGCTTTCCTGAGTCACGACTCTTCAGAGGCAGGCTCTCAGCCAACCGGTTCACAGACCACAGCCTCCGGTCACTATTGCCACCACAGAGTACAAACTAAAAACCACCCTTACACTGCAAACCAATTAACCAATGTTAACCAGCCACGCTTGGCAGTATGCAACCTTCAGGGAAGACTGCAAGTTGCATTTTCCCTGCAGTTAGGCATGCATGGTGCAACACTGTTGTTTCCATATACCATGTTGTATCCAGCTACCCCAAAGCGGCAACACTCCTGAAGGACAGAAAAATTGGGTTATAGACATTATGCAGCATTTGGAGTGTATTTTAAAAACCTTCAGGCTTAGCAATTAAATCGCCTTAATATTTTCTGGGTACCCTGAAACCGTGCAGGTGTGCAGGTTCGCAGGGAGCCCCCATATGCCTCATCCTTCTAACTTATGTGCCAGCTGCACCATCAGCATCAGGCACCTGCTCTCAGGATAAGCCTGACCCTGCAGCAGCATGGAAATGCTGAGGAGCAGCTGCTGCTCCGAGAGCACTGACACATCATGGTCTGGCAAGCAGGGAGCACCTTGCTGCATGTCCACATGCCACTGCTCCAGGGAACACTGTGGGGCTGGTGTTCAGGAAGGCATGCAGGACAGGGGAAGTAGCCAGCCTTGAGCATGCACCCACGGGTGCTCAGGGAGACATGGGTGCTGGGGTTCAAGCCAGGAGCTAGCCCAGGGCCCTCCCTGACCTCCGGAGTTTCAGGAAAGGCTCATCAGGCTGTGCCACCAGCATCTCTCTACCATGCAGCTTGCTGTAGGGTGGGGAGGGGGCAGGAGACACCCCTGGTAAAGTCAAATGCCTAAAATGCAATGGACTTAGTTAAGGGCTCGTGGGATACCTATGGGGTAAAGCATAGATATAACAAATGCATTTCTATTTAGTTCTCTTCATCACACAAAAATCCAGTGACTACAAATCAGCCTTACTGAAACACCACAGCAAAAGGCAGGCAGGGGCAGACAGGAAAAATTACAATCTGTTTGCCTCAACAGCACACAGGCAGGCAAAGCCCCAGCTCTCACAGTTTCAGGTTAAAGGCCCCTAGCACTGCCACAACTCACCCCACATCTCTGAAATGCTCCCCCCACCCCGGGAAGGAGAGATGTCTGTCTACTCTCCCAGCATTTGAATCCCTGCTCCCAAGGGCTCACATGTAATTAGGCACCCTGTGACTGGAGGCATAAGCAACTTATTTTGCCTTGGCCAAGTGGTGCCAGCTGAAACATCTCCGGATTGAACTTACACAAGGCTCTCTGGTCTGGCATGCACCTCTTCCAAGCTGCCTCTTGATTTTTCTAAAAGGCAGAGCAATAAACTGCACTCGGGGAAGCAGAGCATTCAGTTACAGGCTTTGGTACTCCACACATATTAATGAACAGCACAGCAATAACATTAAGAAAAAACCCTAACTTTCTGGGTCACAGTCCTGACTGTAAGGTTTAAATCACTAGCTGAGAAACCAACTCCCCACCTGCCTAGCGATTCAGCTTTGAAAGCAAATATAAATACTTATTTAGCGGAGGGAAGTTGTGGACAGTTACACCTCGGGGTATTTCCAGAAATGACAAGTATTTTAAAATGCAAATTCACAAATTCTGCAAATTCTGCAGCATACGCAATTTGAATACCTCGTGTACATCCTGGCCACATACCACATTGCTAGCAAATACCACAGCGCAAACAGTTTTTCCAAGACTACATATATCCCCAGTGACACATTAGACTGTAGTTTTAAACAATAACACAAAGATAAAAGCATGTTGTATATGGCATGCTTCAGAGCAGTTACCATATGCTCTGTAAATAAACTATGATTAATAGGGCCCTAATGTACAGTAACATGTTGGCCACTCACAGCTCCATGGAATATTATTCTATTCACCATGAAAATTAGCTGAGGATTAGGCATATGTCACGATTTTTCATTCATATCTTTAACTTGGTCAGCTCTAAGATACTACTGTTGCAGATTAGGGGGGGTTTAGTATTCTTATACTTTAAAGCTCTGATCCTAATTCCACCATTAATTTGCACTAACATCAAGGGAGCAGGTTCAGGAACTACATCAGATTAATTTTATCTTAACAATTTACTTTTGTGTGCCTAAGAGCAGCTATACAGTTATAGAGCATTAAAAAAAAAGGAAAGAAAAAAGATTCATTTAACCTATTATCCTACCACTGATAGTAAATGTAGCTGATACTTCGGGAAACAGTTGGAAAAAAAAATAGAGGAAGTATAGTATGTAAAAAAAGTAATCTGTTTCAGTATGATTACTCCCAGTTTGGGCTATATTTTGCAGCAGTATAAAATCAAGATGCTTTTCTAAATCTTGCCATTAGGAACAGACAGTAAAATAGATCTATAAAATCCAGCAGCAACTATTCTTCTAACAGGCCAAAGCATCCTGAGGATTTTATTTCCTTGGGTTTTATTTAGAACACAGGTCTGGAGAGTCAGGTGAATAGCTGGTCACAAAATAAAATGTCATTTAGTAGTTACAACCTAACCTAAGGTTGGGGAGATTCACCTTCCATTCTTTGTAGCTCTACAGGCTCCCCAAATCATCAGTATTTGTGCCTGGGCAAAATGACTTCAATACAGTAACAAACTGGAGTGCTTCCAGGACATTTTTCATCCACTCTGTACATGCTGTGAATCACCTTACGAACAGCACAGCCTTGGAGAGCAAGATCTCCATGTGTCACTACCTTGTCCAGGTCTCCTTAGTGAAAATTCAACAACTTGAGGAAGTTAAAATGTCACTGTCATCAACAGGTTTGTGTATGCACATACCGGGTTTGTGTATGCACAGCGGCAGGAGGAAGGGTTTTGCATTTCTTAATAGAAGTGCTGTTATTTCAGCCTTTGGAAAGGAATGCTAGTGACTGCCAGGGATCCGGGATTCTCCAACATTCCCCTGCGAAAGGTACCTCAGAGGGGTTGTTTCTGCATAGGTTACCACTGCTAAGACACAAAGGCATTTCAACAGTTCTAGCGACCTGCACAATTCCTCCTCCTACCTACAGTGGGTAACACACAGCTAAAGGAAGCTGCCTACGCTTGGCAAAGCAGAACGGTGTCACTTTGACATAAATATGTTGCAGCACCTACAACTATGAGTACATAAATATTTCAGAAGGTAAACTCACTTGGTTTTGTTTGGTTGTTTTTTGAACAAATACCTATCCTTTTAATTTGTCTGGTAAGCAGTTTGTGCAGAGAGGAGTATTATAGAGTGCAAAAGTACACTAAAATTGCATTTGCATTCTAAAGACAGAAGTTACCATTAATGACATCTGAAAATAAGAGAGCCTGAAAGTACAAAATACATTTTTGAAGGGAAAAAGAAGTCATAACTACCAAAACACTTCCAGAATGGAGGCTGACAAACTTTCCCTTCCTGTCCCCCAAAGAAAGAAAACTGCTTTAACTAGCTTGCGCACAGCTAAACAACTAGAATCAAACTGGCACAACCCATGCTGGCAGTATAATGCCAAAAATGTGCTCTACGTACTGTGTGATAAGGAATTTTGGAAAGCAATACACCTATCAGCACTATCAGCAGCTAAGTGACTTACCAAATCATCTACATAACAACATAATTGCCAAAAGCTATCAAGAGATTTATCAACAGTAGGGTACCATCCACAACAACCCTGCATTACACAGAGTGACAGAACAGAAACATTCCTGTTCCTCAAATGGCCTTGGCTTTGGTTGGCCTCCTTTGTAAAGTATCTCCAGTAATTCTCACCGGTCTCTATTTTGCATGCTTTTAGGGGGAAATTTGTTACACTGCGAATGAAAAGCAGCAATGGTCCTTGGGCTCCATCACATAGGTAGACTGCAACTTACTATTTGTATGTGAAGTGCTGTATTCTCCTGATCTCACCACACATTTTTGTAAGAACCAGTCAAGCCATAATGAATTTACATTAAGGGACTGTGCACACACTCATCTGCACAAAGATGTGGGAAGAGCATGCTTGCCTTTTAAAACAAATCCTCATCCCTACTTTACGCTTAGAAAAGAAATTAAATTAGAATTAAACTTAGAATTAAACTTGGCTAGGGATGTTAAAGATAACAGGAAGGGATTCTATAGGTACGTTGCAAATAAAAGACAGACTACGGACAATGTGGGCCCCCTCCGGAAGCTACCGGGAGAACTGGATACCCTGGATTTGGAGAAGGCTGAGGTTCTGAATGACTTCTTTGCCTCAGTCTTCACTGGCAAATGCTCTGACCACACCACCCAAGTCTTGGAAACCAGATGCAGGGACTGTGAGAATGAAGACCCTAGGCCCACTGTAGGAGAGGATCTGGTTTGAGACCATCTTAAGAACCTGAACGTACACATGTCCATAGGACCTGATGAAATCCATTCACTGGTCCTGAAGGACCTGGCAAATAAAGTTGCTAAGCCACTGGCCATCATATTTGAAAAATTGTGACAAGTGAAGTTTCTGATGACTGGAAAAAAGGAAATATAACCCCCATTTTCAAGAAGGGGAAAATGGAATTACAGACCAGTCAGTCTCACCTCTGTGCCTGGCAAAATCTTGGAGCACATTCTCCTGGAAGGCATGCTAAGGCACATGAGAAACAACAAGGTGCTTGGTGACAGCCAGCATGGCTTCACTAAGGGGAAATCCTGCCTGACCAATTTGGTGGCCTTCTATGATGGGGCTACAGAGCTGATGGATGGGGTAGAGCAGTTGGTGTCATCTACCTGGACTTGTGCAAAGCATTCAACACTGTCCCACACAACATCCTTGTCTCTAAATTGGAGAGACATCAGTTTGATAGGTGGACCACTCGGATAAAGAACTGGTGGGATGGCCACATGCAAAGAGTTGTGGTCAATGGCTTAGTGTCCAGCTGGAGACCAGTAACGAGTGGTGTCCCTCAGGGATCGGTGTTGGGACCGGTCTTGTTTAACATCTTCGTCGCTGACATGGACAGTGGGATTGAGTGCACCCTCAGCAAGTCTGCCGATGACACCAAGCTGTGTGGTTCAGTTAATATGCTGGAGGGAAGGGATGCCATCCAGAGGGACCTCAACACGCTTGTGAGGTGGGCTGATGCCAACCTTATGAAGTTCAACCATGACAAGTGCAAGGTCCTACACCTGGGTCGGAGCAATCCCAGGCACAGCTACAGGTTGGGCAGAGAAGAGATTCACAGCAGCCCTGCGGAGAAGGACTTGGTGTTGGTTGATGAGAAAATGAACATGAGCTGGCAGTGTGCGCTCACAGCCCAGAAAGCCAACCGTATCCTCGGCTGCATCAAAAGGAGCGTGACCAGCAGGTCGAAGGAGGTGATCCTGTCCCTCTGCTCTGCTCTTGTGAGACCTCATCTGGAGTATTGTGTGCAGTTCTGGTGTCCTCAACATAAAAAGGACATGGAACTGCTGGAACAAGTCCAGAGGAGGCCACGAGGATGCTCAGGGGACTGGAGCACCTCCTGTATGAAGACAGGCTGAGAAAGTTGGGGCTGTTCAGCCTGGAGAAGAGAAGACTGTGTGGGGACCTCATAGCAGCCTTCCAGTACCTGAAGGGGGCTTTAGGGATGCTGGGGAGGGACTCTTCATCAGGGACTGTAGTGACAGGACAAGGGGTAACGGGTTAAAACTTAAACAGGGGAAGTTTAGATTGGATATAAGGAGGAAATTCTTTCCTGTTAGGGTGGTGAGGCGCTGGAATGGGCTGCCCAGGAAAGCTGTGAATCCTCCATCCCTGACGGTGTTCAAGGCCAGGTAGGACAGAGCCTTGGGTGACATGGTTTAGTGTGAGGTGTCCCTGTCCATGGCAGGGGGGTTGGAACCATATGATCTTAAGGTCCTTTCCAACCCTAACTATTCTATGATTCTATGAAATGCCTCTTTAATAAAGCAACCTGTAGCCAAATCTTCATGTTGCAGAACTTACAATACATGTAAAGCAAGTTTGAGTACAGATAGTAAAGACAATATATCACTAAGTGCCCTTTCTTGAACCCACATATATTCATGTATTTGTAGAAGTCAATCTAAACCACTTTGTAGCCCTGTCCTATTAACCTTTTTGAGACAGACTTCATCAAATAGCAAATGGGGGAAAGAGGGGAAGACAGAAATAACAGGAAAACATCTCTTTGCTTAAAACTTTACCTGAATAGGGATATTCCCAAAACTGGATATAAAATGTCCAGTCCTGACACATAATTTTGCTCCAGTTTTCATAAGGATTTTTTTCAATCTATCTGAAGGGCTTTAAAACTTTTGTGTCTTTATCTGATCAAAATGCTGTCCTTCCTCCTGCAGTCCTGGCATCCTTTGTGGTGAGACTGTTTCAGTATCAATATTAATACTCAAATGTCAAGCTTGTGACACTACATTTCCTACGCTATTTAAAGCATTGAGAACAACTATTATCTGTGAAATATTAAACAGAAAATTTTTTGCTACCTGCTTACAATTTCAGCAGCCCTAGCTGTGACATAACAGCATTTACACCAGTCACATGCAATTTTACAGAGAGATGTATTGTTCAGCTTTTCTAGCAGTATTCATACCTTCCCCCAAATTGCCTTTTGTTGTTTTCAGCAAAGCTACAAATCTCTACTTTTCTGGAGACCTGAATATCAATTGAATTGATAGTATTTAGTATTTCAGACTTTTGTTCCATATACATTCCCCAACTGATAACAACTTTAACATACAGTGTAGCACTGAGTTCTTTTTTTTTTTTTTTTTTTTAATATTTATGGAATAGTATTTTTTTTTTCCTTTTTTAACCTTACTGCTCTTAAAATGAAGAATCTTTCATTTTTGCCCCCCCCCCCCCCTTTTTTTCCCTGTTTCAGTACTTACTTTCTTTGGCAATTCTCTAGACTGTGGTTACATATCCTTGGCTATTAGGGTTATTTTTTTTATAACATGTAGGTGTCTTTACAAGCAACATACATTAGAGCTGTGCAGCTGAGAATGCATCAAATTGCCACTCCTTCCTACCAAACCGAGAAAGTTTTGAAGAAGCTTTCGTATAATAGTACAACCTGAAAATAATTAATGCCTACTGCTGGATACAGAAAGGTGCCTATTAATCAGATAGATATGTTTTTCTCCTTGTCAAAGAACAGTTTTGTGAGGAATGCAGGAAAACCACATCAAGCCTTCCATTAACAGATAACACTACAAGTTACATATCAAAATGAAATATCCCAAATAACTCAAGGAAAGCTTTCTTTTCAGTGTATGGCTGTACCATGCCATGAAGTACTTCAGTATCACTGTACAGGTCAGTTATTTCCACTGCTCCCCCTCCCAAAACTGGAGGCTGATTTCAGAATGTGCATGCTTCTTTCAGTCTTAATTAACTTCACTCCTTGAGCCAAAGGGGTCTGATCCTAACCCTCTGAAAGTCAACAGGAGGAATGCCAGTGGGAACAGGGCCTAAAACAACATGTCTACAGTAGTCAACAGCTATGAGTTATATAAATACTTGCTAGTACCTCTATACTGACTGGTCATCAACTTTTCCATTATAAGCCTTGTACTTGGGGATGTCTGTATGCTGGATGCTATCCATACTTCTCTCTAGCCAGCTGAAAGGAATTATTTTTTTAGTGATACAAGGCACTCCCTCTCCCCTGGAGCCCTGCAGACAATTAATGGAACCCTCATTTTTCACACAAATCAACAGGAGCCTACCATCTTAGGCTGAAACCCAGTTACCTGCTTTGCTACAATGTGCTGTTGCAGTGTCATAAAAGGAAGACTTGGTTTTGTTTCAGGAAAATAAGGGCTACCAGCTTTTTCATGTAGTATGTCATGATGTGAAATAATTAGGGCAAGAAATGCAACAGTGAGGTTTAAGCAACAGCTTATGAATAATGTGCCCTGCAACTCTTCATCATTCTGTTTACACTGCGCTGAGAGTTATAAATGAAGTAATAAACAGCAAAATCTAAGCTGCCAAAATAAGAAGCCTGTCACAGATGCTTTTTAAAAAATAGCAGGGGTAACACTAACATCAAAACCAGTATTCTTCCCACTCCAGTCAACGAAGCCATCCTTGAATTTGATCTCCTGTTGCACCCAGAAGGACAGCTGTGATTTTCTACAGAGCCACAGCACTATTATAGCTGAACTCATTATTTTAAAGTGTTTGAAGTACCTTGAGCATGAGAGAAGATACAGAAAAACAAATTCCATTGGACAAAATGCAAGTCATACTAATGTTAATTAATTCACACTCACAACAGAAGATGAAGATGTTCCAAAAAAACCCATTATGGTATATTCTGAGGATAAGTACTAGAAGCAAAACACAAAACTTGGCTTAGTTTAACCAAGCTACCAACGCAACTTTATACATCTTTCTAAAATGAGCCCAAGTCTTCCTTCTCCTTCCTGCTCCTGATGGCATGCTAATATAAGGCAACCCAACTACACTGATCAAGAATCAGTTCTAGAAGTAATCCTCCTTCTTTCTGCAGAAATCAGTTGTTAAGGGGACAAACATTATATTTTTAGGAGCAACAGGAATAAAATGTGAGTGGAACTGCTTCACGCATTAGTTCAGTGTCTAGATGAAGGAACAGGCATACATATACATATTGCTCTGACCTCTCACAGTAAAATATGACTGTTCTTTCCCTTGCAGGACTCCTCCACCTCTACTCATTCATCTTCAGGTCTCCCAAGGCATCTGGAAGCTGAACCACACAATGGACAGGTATTTGCAAAACGGTCCTACCACTTTCCAACCTCTTGCCCACATAAAATACAACCCTGCTGAGAAGAATTTGCTCTGAAGCACCAGAGCACAGTGCTCTGCAGGATCTGGGCCAGAAACATGACAAACACCAGTAACCACCACTACCTAGGTGAGGTGAACCCTACATGGAGGCTATCTCACAGGAGGCTCTTTCTCCAAAGCCAAGGCTTCTCTGAGGTTTTATCTGAGGTATGAATAAGCAGAGTTTATAAACTTATGTTGTCAGCTGCACAGCTTTGGTCTCAGTAGTAACCACAATTTCTTTCGAAGTCCTGAACTGAAGAGATGACCCCAGTGAGCATTCACACGTCACAGCTTTTCTCAAAACACAAGATGACAGAAAAATAACAAAACCAAGAAGCCCAGCTACAGAGTAAATGCCAGTCATACATGCCACAAAAGCTCTTATTTTCCATGCCCATCCAAGAACACAAATTGTCCAAGGACTGAATACTGGCTCTCCACAAAGGACCTCCAAGCCCATCAGTGTCTCAGCTCCCTGCCAGCCTGCCGGCTCCAAACAAACAGGCACTTGCACTTAACAAAACTGCTCTCAGCCAGCTACAACAATGCACTTTGCATCCAGACAGCAGTTTCTTTTCATCACATACCTACTTGTACATGTCTCTGTAAAACACACACTTGAAAACTTCACTAGCATGAAACGAAATCAGTGGCTACAACTGGAAAGCACCCTGTTGCTAGCCAGAGAGGAAGAACATGCAGGGCGATGTTGTATGGCTGCCAGCAAGGAGGAGTTCCAGCTTCAGGCCTTAAAACCACTTGGAAAGCTGTTGCCGGGCTGATTACGTCCCTTCTGAAAGGGTAAGGCTTCAGAGCAGTGTGTGTTGCAGATTAGACATAGGGCACCCGTACCACCAGCAGAAACTGCAGATCTGAACTGCCACATGTACTCTGCAAATAACCCTGGTGCGTACTCACAGCGTAACATGCCTCTGAACTCCACTGTTATAAAAATAATAGCCATTATCAGGGAAACCGTAGTCCACGGGCAGTGACCACAATACGTGCTGAGCTCCCCCTGCAACGAACCAGTCCATAAGAAATACTAAACACCAAGTGAAGGATGTGGTAAAACTCCTACAAAAAAAAAAAATAAAAAAAATTAAAAATAAAAAATAAAAAATAAAAAATAAAAAGAAGGGCAGTGTCTCCGTGAAAAAAGGGACAAATTGGCATTTGCAGTGTGTACAAGATGTCTTGATACACTTTCCTGACTCCTTTCCAGTAACTAATCAAAAAAGACCATTTAACAAGCAAACAGGTCTTCAGCACAACAAATAATAAAAAAGAGAGCAAAGCTTGTGCTATTTAAATATCATGAAACATTCCGCTAATCATGCACAGATGGAAGTACAGACGCTTCTGCCAGACGCCTTGTTCAGAAACTTTGCTCTATTTTTAATTATTTGATGCACAGAGGACCTGTTTGCTGATTAAAAGGGCACTGCCTTTAAAAGGACTCCATCAATATGGAGTCTAGTCTTGTTTTTAATGGAGGATTGTAAAAGTAGTAACTCATACCTCCGAGCTCCCTGCACCGATTTTTATAATCTTATCAGCACGTGGTTGTTTTTCTTCATATGCTTCTCTCACCTTGGGAAACTGTCCACATACAGGAAAAGTGAAACTAACTATACTCAAGCTATTGTTAAACACAATGAGTAAAACCATGTATATTTTGCTTTAACATCCTTCAGTTTGTATCTTTTTTGGTGTTACTTATAAAAAGAAGGGGTATCAATTTTCAGATAAAAGCATTATTTTTTGACAATTTTTCATTCAGTTAAAAACCTAAGGTTTTTGAGAAAACATCACCTCCAAAATTATCAACCAAAATACTTATTAAATTGCTGTGGTGGTTTGTTTTTTGGTTTGTTTTGCTTTTTTTTTTTTTTTTTTGTTTGGTTTGTTTGTTGTTTTGTCTTTTTTTTTTTTTCAATCTACTATAACCACATTATCATTCCAATAGTCAGTTCTTGGCAAAAACACAGTGATAACACAGAGACACAAAAAAAAACCCAACCAAACACCCCCACATTTTTTCCACTTCACACCTTCTGTGAACTTCACTCATTCAGTGGGTATTTCATTCCTGTACTTCTCCATAGCAGTCCAGGAATTTTTCCCTTGCTGAATAGCCTCACTCAAAACACATATCATGTTCAATTTCTTTTCTTTTTCTGAATGAAGTGCTTTCCAAACATTCTTTCTTTTCTTTATCTATCTTGAAAGTTTTGCAACCTGTTACTACAGAACTCTGCCACTGGAGCAAAGTCAAGGTGTGAGAACAACTGGAAGTCCAAGGAAAACTGCCCAAGTTGTTACTTTTGTCCCACCGGTAGGACATGTGAAAAGTGTATTATAATTTTAAAACTTACTAACATTAACAGTTTGAAGTTCTGCTATTAACACAGTAGAAGAATCCTTAGATTAGCAGACCAAATGATACGATAATAAAGTAACAGTGACCCCATTATCTTATGAACAAATGGCCCAAAGGAGGTGACTCCCAGATCATGCTCAGGTGCAGAGAAAACAACTGAATGACTTATATTTTAATTACTTTTTTTTTTTTACAATGCCAGCACGTAACATTATGCAAGCAAACATAAGCAACTGATTTGTTAGAGACCAGCTGACAGGCCTGAAAAGCAAGATGCCTGCTGAAGAGACACTGCAGCTGAAAGCCAGGGACCGAAAATCCAATGTTTGGCCAGGGAAATGGGCACCCACAGTGAAGCTTCAGAGCAGAAATAAAGGGGGTTTTCCCATGGACAGAGGCAGAAGGCTGTATGGAGCGAAAGGCTTGTCCAGGCAGATCATCGGGGCTGCAAAGCTCAGAATTCAGCTATGACTAACAAGGAAGGAAGGGAGGTAGATGAAGCAAAATTCAAATTGGCAGTTCTGCAGAAAATTACAGAGGTATTGAAACCTTCTGAGCAGAAATAGATTTTAGACACACAGAAACACACACGAACAAAATCAAGTTGAAGAAAGGGCCAACACACCATCAAAGTATTGTGCAGGTAAAAAACACGGAGAGGGAACTGTACAAGTAGGTCAGCTATGCAGCAGCAAGAACTGCTGAGCACGAGAGAATCTTGGTAGAGAAGGGGGTGAGAAGAAAAATTAATTGGCCAGTAGTAAAAGAATAAAGTCTAGCAAAGGTTAAAATGTGACAGAAGGATGAAAGGGCAAAGCACTGCTTGGGCTATATAAAGAAAGGTCATTCTAATTCACCAATACATCCACCTGAAGCACGAGAAGGAAAGAAGAGAGATGACACTTGACCAAGGAACAGTTTTCATTCCCTCTTCACCTGAAGGAGAAGCCAGGCAAACCCTCAACTGCTGTACCTACCAAACTCAACTCCAAACAAGCAGTGTCTGAGCAGCAACACTGACCTGCCAGCAACAGCTCTGAGTACAGAGGGCCCGACACACTCCAGGACCCTGAGACAGATTCCATGCTCTGTCACACCAGATTTACACCCACATGGCTCCATATAAACCATCTAAGTAAGTAAGGGAAGTGGGAACCTGACCCCTTACTCCACTGCAGCCTTTGGCCTAGTGCCTCAGTGCGACACAGAACATGCACAGCTCACACTGAACAAGATAAGGAGCATAAAAGCCCTGGTTACTGCAGCACAAGCTGCGCAGTACTACTGGTTTCACAGAGGCACTCTGGCTGAGCTATATGAACAGCACCAAACACTGCAGCCAGCCAGCTGACAGCTCAGATGAACGCGCTTCATAGCAGAGCTGCACACGTACCAGAAGTGTGTCTTAGTTTGCATTTCTTCCATTCCATACAGCCAACGTGACATTCAACAAGTTCGACTCCTGAGGCAACAGAGGCGTACTTGACTGCTGCTGTTTTATGTATTTCATCTGCTTACTATAAACCTTCTACCTTCCTCAATTTTCTTTAGGGCCTTCTCTGGCTGTACTCTAGCAGATAACAACATCTGGATAGTAGTGTCATGTAACAAATGTCACGGTTCCACTCAGGAATTACTTTAATTTACTCTGTCACTACACATTGTATACCCCCTGAATCTGCTGCTGAGCTGCAACCAAAATAAACTGGCGGTGACCACCAAAGGGTAGGATGCATGCATGCTGGCTTGTATCATTCTCATAGTTGAAAACCAAGCACCAGGACCGAGTTCTTCTGCCAGCTTGTGCAAATATGGAACAAAATGCAGACTTTTACTTCTTCTTTGGTCCTTCCAATATTGTAGTATCACATGCATTTTTAAACCACAATATAACATACTTTGTGCACTATCCAAACAAACACACAGTGCAATTTTAAACTATAGATTGGTCCATAAAGCCACAAAATCACAGAATGGTTTGGGTTGGAAAGGACCTTAAGATCATCCAGTTCCAACCCCCTGCCATGGGCAGGGACATCTTCCACTAGACCAGGCTGCTCAAGGCCCCATTCAACCCAACCTTGAACACTTCCAGGGATGGAGCATTCACAACTTCCTTGGGCAACCCATTCCAGTGCCTCATCATCCTCACAGTAAAGAACTTCTTCCTTATACCTAATCTAAATCTCCCCTGTTTAAGTTTGAACCCATTACCCCTTGTCCCATCATTATAATTCATGATCCACCATCATCCTCTTTCCCCATAAAAGAGAACAAAGGCATGTTACAGAGACAGCACTGCCGTGTCACTTATCTCCCTATCATTTACTTAATCAATTGTCAAGTTCACAAAGGAAATCACAAGTGATTTCCAAGACTGTGTCATTAACAACAAAAATGTCAGGCCAAATCACAGCAGATATCCAAGAAAATTTAGCAAGACTACTAAGTAGGAAACCTGAAACTCATCCCTGATTCAAAGAGGAGACAGACAAGACCTAAGCAAAGAGGTGAGGCAGCTTCTCAGTTCTGCAAACTAGGAGATGCAAAGGCAAAGCTTTGCCTGTATCTACCAGTTCATATTTTGCTATTCCATCAGCAAGTGTTGCTTGCAGAGGAGTCATGCTAATGTGCTCCAGGGTAGCAGGTGGGAAAAAGGAAAGGGAATCCAGAGCAAAAAAAACATAAAATGTAGGATTTATTAGTTCTCTCATTTATAATAAGGTAGGGGGGAAGGTACCATTTCATTTGGAGGTCAGGGAGACACAGCAGTTGTCAACAGAGAAACCTCCGCCATATGTAAATGAGTTGGGCTCTGTTTGCTTGTTTTAAACCACACGCTCAAATCTTAAGACACTAGCATGCAATTAAAATCTCGTGTTAACTGAAAGATCATGTTCATGATACTCATACGGTAGTGTTTTACTTGCATGAATATTGACAGTAATACCAGCATCAGTGTGTCTGAGGCCACACATTTTACTCAATAGCTCTATCTTAATGACAAGCAACCATTCATTGCCTTTCCTTGATGAGGGAAGAAAATACCCTGGGCCAGATCTGGAGTCCTGGGGCGCATCTCTTCTGAAATGACAGGCAATGCTGCCTGAGCAGAGTCTCAGTCTTTAGTGAGATGCTGGTAAGCCTGAAGAGGAAGGCAAAATGAGGGTGGAAAATTCACAGTTGGACAGACCACTTCTGAGCAGGTGGTTGAAGATCAGTCCAAACCACTGGCTAGTAACTTTGGCTACCTCTGTAAAATAAATATGACACCATGCATTGGGTTGCAGATCCACAGCAGCTATAATGGTTTGTGGAAGGATCTGTCTAGGGTCAGCTCCCGGGTGTGTAAGCAAACCTTTCAGATCACAGGTGGGGCACTCTGTTCGCCATCACATTTCTTTTCTGATTCTTATGAAGGATTTCTGCTTTCAGCAATGCCTGCACAGCACTACCCAAGGTACGGTGAGTCGTTAAAGAATTAAATAGGATAAAAAATAAATTAAAAATAAAAAATATTCAATGACCTTCTGCTGGGTTTTAATTGCTTATTTTATTATGCTCCCTACTTACTGCATTTTATAAAATACAAAATTTTATCTGTTTTACCTTCTTATATCTTCACTTTTAAAACATGACAAATTCTGCAACAAAAAAAAAAAATCCAAAATACAAAATGGAAACTAATTTTGTATTAAAAAATACCAAAAAAAACCCCCACAAACACACAAGCTACGGCAAACATACAGGCAGGCAGAAAGTAATTGTGTTCCTATTTGAATTCTGTACTTCAAGCCACCTTTGATCAACTTGATTAATATTCCTTTCAAAAGATTTTATAGCTGGTGTACTTCATGAACACAATTAAGGTAGATTAATCTGTTCTGAATTCTAGGTTTCATAAAATTACTGTTCCTCTGATTATTTTACAAAAAACACATGTAACAATGTACAAATACATTTTTCTCATTGATAAAACAAGCCTGTGGCACAGCTTCTAGTACTGGCCAAAAGATATCATTGTGAATACCTAATAAATCAGCAAGTCTGATGATGCAATGTCATCTGAGCTAATACACAAAGTACTACACTACTTCTGCAAGAAAAAATAGCCCAATTCTCAGCTTGTAACAGCAGTTCAACTAAAATCCAGTTCTTCTGGTATCAGCATCTGCAGGATAGTGCCACCAGATAGTCAAAGTGACTGTAGCTGATCCACAAACCCTCCTGTACTGAAGTTAGTAATAAAATCTTAATCAAATTCAACAGCCTGGTTTCACATGGCTGAGTTTCAGAGGCACTGGTACTGAAGAGGATCCATCTGACTCCGGGCCCACAAAGGAGGTTCACTTTGACTATACCAGGCCTGCTGTGAGAAGGCTGATGTCACTTCACCTCATAAATCCCCTTGCCCGCCCCTGTAGCTAAGCAGTGCTGAACTCAGGTACCCTCTAGCAACACTGCAATGTTGTAATTAGCAGTGAGACTGGAAATGCATTCCCCAGCCAGAAACAACGGTTGCTGTGGCCACTAGAGTGAAAGAATGTGAAAAGGGACTGGGGAAGAATAAAAAAGACAGGTAATAGTAGAGAAAACACTGTGACAATTTATCTCTCATTAAGTGACAAAGTGAGAGTAACAAAGTATCTCTCATTAAAACAACACAACCATCACCAGTATCAGCTGAACTGTCAAACAGACATTAAACTGTGTTTTTTTAAAGAACAGAATTTCCTTTCAATTGATTATTTCAGTGGAGAGGAGAATGATATAAAGAATGTATCTCTGACACAAGTTTCTGCTTCTTAATGTCTTAATTATGTTAGGTTTTGGTTTGGGGCTGTTTGTTTTAGAAATTATACATTTACTATCCTTTCTCTAGTGCAACAGTAACCTAAACCTCTTTTTCATTTTATGGGTAATGCTGCACATCCCTCACATTAAGCTTACTGTTGACTGTGAACTGTTAACATGTCTTAGCGTGGTTTCAATGTTCCTATGGCAAGGCTAAACAGCGTTTAGAAAACAATGATATCCCCAGGCCCGCACTGTAGTTTCAGAAGCACAGATTAAGCATGGTATTCTGCTCAACAAGCTCATCACTGTTAAGTAACTCATCAGAAAATAAAGAGGGAATTATCAAATGGGAATTGCCAAGTAATTAGTTCACTGAAGCAGATGACATACAACTGTTTAAGGGAGGGGCTTCCCCGTTAGTCATATGTCAGAGTAGAGCCTACTAATCTGTAAATAAAAATGCATATGATTAGTGCTATGGGTTTTTAACCACTAGTGGTACATGGAGAATAAACTTACAACCTCTTCTAGAGTAATAATCTACTAGGATTTTGTTTTTTCCTTTTGCATACAACTTAATTTTCAAACATTCTGGATGTACTTGCTGTCGGCCTATTTGGGGAAAGCTATGAATACGGGACAGTACCAGGCAAGGCATGTGTTCAGGGGCTACGGAAGAGAAGAAATTTATTTACTATTATATTAATTCGAAAAATCACTCTCTACTCAGCTGATACACATAGCATTGAAAAGAAACCACACCAGTGAGAAAATATTCACTAGCACAGAATTTCAGAGCACAGTAAAGGAGGATTAAGCCTGCTTTTTGTAATTATGCTTCTCCATTAAAGCCTGACCTTCCATTAAAACCTGACTTTCCACTAAAGCCTGACTTTCTCTCAAGTAGCTGGCCCCACAGAAATGTTAAATTCACAAAACTACAGGGGCCTTCGCGAGTGGGTACCTGACGAACAAAAACGTGCCAACAGTCACAACTACACTGCAATATGAGTGAGAAACACTTCAGCATTTGTACTTTTTAAAGAGCAAAGAGTAACTCAATAAATCCTTAAGTCAGGTTTACAGCTAGTGCCAAAATGGGTTGATCACTGCTAAGCAACTGATCATAAACTAAAGAATTAATTATCAAACTTACCAAAGGATGGTTTGCCTTCGCCACAGTATCTCACTGCCAAAACCCCCTCAGCCAACACATTCAAATTCAAATGCTGTCACTGGATGTAACTTTCACCCGAAAGCATACCCCTGGTATCAAGGCATGCAAAACCCAGCAGCACAGCCTGCCCACCACACACAGCCAAAGGAGAGGGGCAGGAGGAAGGCACACACAGATGCTGAGGCTCACACACAATCACACATCACATCTAGTCATCTCAGCCCTTTCGGCCCTCAGCAGATAGAAGTTATCCATCCCTCTAATACTTTCACTAACATCCAAATGCCCACACTTTAAAGTAATGCTAACAAGTTGCAGCATGTGGGATAACAAGTCTCTTGTTCCATCTGCAGATATGCCTTTTTGAAACAGGGGTTGGAAGGTGAATCAAACCTCAAGTCATGGCTTATATCACATTATGGATGTGAGCCTTGTGTTTTTAAGTAGACACAGATCACTACACCCAACTCCATTTACACTTTAGAAGGCGTT
Organism: Lathamus discolor; assembly: GCF_037157495.1. Lineage (NCBI taxonomy): Eukaryota > Metazoa > Chordata > Aves > Psittaciformes > Psittacidae > Lathamus > Lathamus discolor. The sequence continues at coordinate 67,018,672 of NC_088885.1, forward strand.
AGAAAACTTTCAATCGGTCAAACATCAGACCTTCAGTATCTGATGAGGGAACAGAGAAAAATGTGAAAGGTCACAGCTGAGGTGATGAGGTAGGGCTGAGGGGACCACAAGGCCTCATTTCTAAGGTGTAAGTCTGCACTCGTATCACTTCATTTAACTTTGAGTTACACACAAAACAAACAATTTAAAAAATATTATTTCTGATTACTATCCAATTATACCTAGCTCACTTCTCCATTCCACCTGTGCTCTTAACGCACTAAGTATCTCTATCACCCACCTTCTTTTAGTCCTACAGCCATTGTAGGCCTTCATAAACAGTACAAGAGGGAAGAAATAAAACCAGCTATGATACACTGGACATAAGGACACTGATATGGCAATCAAAGTCACCACTGGACATACTAATATAGAGACAGATTGGCTCTTTTCATGTTCCCTACAAAGTATTTTAAAAGGGCAGATTGTTGTCCATTTACAGAGAGCAGGTCCCAGCAGTCTGCATGTAACAGAAATAAAGCACAAAATAAGCCACATTAGGTAGTGTAGAGACATGGAAAATTCGGAAAAAAACAAAAAAAACTTACAAACGGGCTGTGGTTGTAAATTCAATCTGATACTATAATATGACTAATAGATATCAAGTGACTCGACAGTGGAAAAGATTAAAAAGAATTTTTTGCAAAATCCTCCCAACACAACTGGTTATAAGTAAGCCTTGAGTCGTTTGCCTAAGTGGAAGAAGGCAGTGAATGCTCTGAATAAATAACAGTAACTCTTGTTCTGTAGAGCACACTAAAAAATTAATTCAAATCATGATTTAAGAAAGTGTATCTCCATTTATTTTTATTTTATTTTTACTATACCTTGTGTCCTTATTCAGGCAAGATGTTCTAGCAGGCTCTGGAAGAACACTGCTTGAATTGGAAGGGTAAGCACACCTGGAGTTCACACACACAACGGTGTTATTCCCTGAAGCCACGTGATTCCTCATATGAATAAAGCAATGAATGCACATGCAGGCCCATTAGGCTTTAAGTAAGGTTTCTGAGATCTCACTTTGGATATGTTCAAGCATGGCCTATATTTGGTCCCCCTGAGAAACTCCGTGGTAATAATACAGGTGTGCCTAAAACAGAGTGGGGCTGTTGCCACCTTCACCCCGAAACGAATGCAAAAGCCAGAAACACAATGGGTCTTATCATGCGATGCTCTATCTTGAGCTGTGAAACCTATCTGTGGCTGCTCCCCTCACGGCAACGGGTCATGTTTCTTTCACGTGTTACTACTGTGATCTCTCTGCCTGTTATATCCAGTGACAGAGAGAATGTTTTCAAGCAGGCAAGTCTCTACCCAGTAACTTTTATTTCACTTATTTAGCTATATAATGGGCCTGATTTTGATTGTTCTCTAGGGAAAATGAGAACTAACTAATGAGGCCACATAAGTACCCCAAACACAGTGACTAAAATGTCCAATAACAAGAAAAGAAGCCAAAACAAATCTGATCTAAAGCCTACAGATACAACACTACAGTTCAAGCCGTACTGGTACAAAAAAAAAGCAGCATAGTACTATATTCCTGTTATGCCTCTGCACCACACTTAACTAGGTTATATTTTTTTCATCCGGAATGTTTGCTTAATATCTAATATACTATCTCTCATGCAATCACAGGAAATACCAAATGCTAAAATATTCCAGGTGACTTAGCAATACAATGTGGCTAACACAATCCGATTATTCATAGGATTTGACCAATACATTATAAACAACTACTACTTCTAATTAAGAAATATAAGCCTTCCTGGAGTAATCACTTCTGCAAATAAATACAATTTCATACTACCTAAGCTAACGCTGGGGAAAAAAAAAAAAAGAAAGGAAAAATGTCTTGTGGAAATGATGTCCTAACAAAAAGCTTCCTTCTACTCCATCTCCCAAGTCAATAGCTCCTACCAAGTCAGTTTTCTTCCACAACAGAAGGACAAAATGTGTCAGCACACGGGCACTTTGTCTGGTTTTCCACTCTCAAAAAATTCTTATTGCTCCAAAGAGATACAGTGGTTACTATCCACCCCCATCATTCAAGCTCATTTGTAAACCGTAACAGGCATGTCTTTGCATTCAACTACTTGCTCAGACAACTTCCCTTTAAAGCACAGCACCCTTCCCCGCAGCCACGATAAAATGTAAATTATGTGCTGCATACTTTTCTATGATATGCTGTATACATTAAAAAGTTATTCTGCAATGGAGACTTTCTGATCAGCCCCTCATAAATAGAGCACTATACTAATTAGGTTTTCTGGCTGCAAATAGAAAAAGAAAAATCCTTTGACTTTCTGCAAGTAACCACTACATTTAATTTTCTTTTATTTAAAAGACACAGGCAATTTCCCTACAACCCTTTTTTTTTAATTTATTTTTAAGCATTAGTAGTATTGCCAATCCCAAGCACTCGAAAATCATACAACGGGTCAAAAAAAAACGGGCTGGCTTAATGACAATCAGATTAAAGAAATAAAATAAAAATTTATGTTCTTTTTATTGGCAGTAGGATCATTGAGCCCTGAGACTCAGTTTTTTCAAGGTATTCTCCACAACCATATGGGAAGGAGAAAGAAGAGAGGGAAAGCCGACTGATGTATGTGCATTATTATATCCTGTCTGGCTACAGCATTTCGGAGTGGGTGTGGGGGGGAAATTAGAAGAATCTGAAACATTCCTCAAACCACAGTAAAAGAGTAAAAGACACCCAGGCATGTCAGTAGTGATTAGTTATCCTGGGAACAGGACAAAGTTTAGTGGTCAGGAGGAACTCAGGACACCAGAAAAGTCAAGCAGGCTGCAAGCAACTAGAACCACTGAAAACATTTGTAAGAGTATAGGAAGGATGTATACAATTTTACGCGTGGCATTTTACAACAAAAGCAAAGCCTGTAAACTTTTCCACTCATACTATCATAGTTTAGTAACTGAGGTGAGCATAAAACCTCTCATCTGGAACCCACTGTCCTGTAAGTCATCGAACTGAATCACCAGAGTTAATGGAATTTTTCTGACAAGAGTTTCTCAAGGACCTCTACTGCCAGGCAAGGGAAATACAAATATACCACGGGCTGGTAATCGTGCAGACACAGGTAAGGTGTCCACATTGATGAAAGCCCAGAGCAGACAGCGTACACTTGATAGAGGAAATAAAAAGCATTATATTCTCACCTTATTGGCAGTGCATATGTGTATGATGAAGAAAAAAATTAAGGTGGTCACTGTCCTACAGGGGTCAAGAATAAATTCACAGCTTGTATTGCTTGCCCATGTGGCTTGGTCTGCGATGTGACTGTTGATCCAGGAGTTGAGGAGATGGAAACCAAAACAAAAAGAAACAAAACCACAGTTAAGAGTCAAACAATTTACAACATGCTAAGACATCCCAATGAAGACTGAGAGAGACTGCTTTTGCTGTTACTCAAGCACAAATAAACTATACATTTAATCCTGCAGAGCACATATAGTAGAGAGCAGAGCCCATTTATTCAAACTGAGTGCTCTTTTCCTAAATGTGATCTTAATGAGGTGAAGAATCATAAGCAAGTTGAGATGACTGTCTTCACTGCCAGAACATATTTTATTTGAGGAGGAGCATCATCCAGAGAACACACTGCTGCAACTACTACTATTAGGTGAAAAATAATCAGCTTGGGGAATATAACATTACCTTGTGCACATGCTGATGGCATGCTAAGGGTCGATGCATATTACTGCAAATTCCCAAATAATATAAACAAAACTCTACCAATGTGAGTTTTTTCGTCTATTTCTGTATTTATGCTCAGCAAAATTATGAAGAGCCAGCACTGAATTTCTGCTGACATCATATATTAAACAAAATACATTTTGGGTTTTCACTTGGAATCTCGCCAAATATTTTTATCACTCTTGGGACAATAAAAGGATTTAGTGGGACCATTTCTCCCTCATTTTTGTTATTTCTGTTTATGAGCATACTTACTCTTTCCTATTTATGGAAGGATTTACACACATACTTAACTCAAGATAGGTTCTTTAATCAATCCTCACTCAGCAAACCCCCCACTGGGACATATACTAAAGTAACTGCAGACTGGGACCAATGCACACACACAGATTTGCATGTGTTGTACAACCACCTCAGACTACAGCGTTGAGGAAAAAAGAAAATAAACCTATCAAGCATTACGTTCTCAACACATGCACTGAGATAAAAAAGGAATCACGGTCATAGGTCCGTTTTTTGTCTTTTTGCAAAAGTCAGGAGTTTGCAAAGTTTCTTGTATTTTAAAACATCAGTCATGCATCAGCTCAGCCAAACCCAAGTGAAAATTTTAAATTTCTTTATATAAAGAATGTGAACCACTGAACAAGTTTCCAAAATACAGTGCCTTTGCCCAAATACCTATTTATTTATTCAGTTATTGCACTTAAGAGTCTTACACAAAAGTAAAATGAAAGGATGAGGTCAGGATTTTCAGTATGCAAAGCTTAGGCTACTGAAGTGACTGGAATATAGCACATCATTTCTTTGCAATGAAATATTTACCTGTGCCAAGCCTGCCATACTTCTGTTTCCCGTGCCAACTATACCTTTATTTATTAAAGTAGAATGGCTACAGCAGTCTTGGAAGAGACCTACAACTAGGTTATCTGCACCCTGTGAATTGTACACACTGTACCTGATCGGTCCTCCACAGCAGCCCCATCATTCACAGCCTGCATGCTTAGCTAAGGCTGTCACAGAGCCCGAATTCTCTCAGACGGCATCAGCATGAGCTGCCTCACACGCTGGAGTAGGTTTGCAGCCAGCCAGTGCTTCAGACCATCTATGCAATTCTGACACACGTTTCCTTTTCAGCCTGCCTTACTTCTTTATTGCATTTCCCCTTCAATTAGCACACCACAACAAAAGCAGCACACTGTATGAGCAATGACAATGATAATCCTGACTGCCATCTACTAAGATGTACTGCTAAACTTCAGCAAGAGGAAAATTAGGTCTTGGTTTTGTTTTACTACCTGTGTTAGTAAAACGATTCCTTTTAAATACTAATGTTCAAATCCTTAGCTGCTTTTCAGGTGACTGCATTTAAGTGTCTATTTTCTTAATTAACAGGAAACTAGGCCACTGGATCTATTACATAAAAATTTTTGTTAAGTGAAATTCCAGGTCTCTTTTAAAACAAGACTAGGTTTTTTTCAACCTTTCTAAATAAATTCAATCAGGCCAGAAGGGCAAGGGAGAAAAGTTGCACTGTTTACTTCCAAAAAGTCTTTTAACTCTGTATACATGGCCTTTTTGAAAATAATTACTTTCTAATGCTCTTAGTCACACAAGTAATTTGTCTTACAATAAAATATGTATAAGCAGCATGCAACACACAAAGGCTCACTCTAGAAGAGTCGTCCTGCGTGCGATTATTCCACTCTCTTCAGCCAGTCCTAACAGGCTCTTCTATTTCAAGATACCTCCTCAGTACAGCGGCCCAAACCGGAGGCGGCCACATGGAGCAGAGAATATTCTCTCCTAACCAGAAGGGCGAGTTTGCCGAGGCACTGAAAAGCTGCACTTTGGGTGTAGGAAACTGCCCATGAATTCACTCCCTGTCCCCTTGCCCCTGCAAGGAGAAACTCCCCTGCTCGGCAGGCAGGCTGAGACCTGCAAACTCGTCACACTGACCCCGAGACTGGCAGCTGCCTGGCACCGCAAGAGCTGAACCACCGACAGGCATTTCTTATTGCCTCCTCCAGCTCCGGTGCTTTACCATCACTGCAATTAAAATATCTATTTTACTGAGATATTTCTGGCTTACATTATGTTCCAGGCTGGTACTACAAACGCTCGGGAGCTGTGGGTGCTGATGATTTCCCATCATTGAGACATGAAATCCTCTGGGCCAAGTTCAATATTAGTGTAAGTGCACAAAAGATTAGTGACTGGAATAGGGGTGTTAACCACTTCTGCAGACACTTAATGTGGCTCTTTAATCAGGCAAAAATCCTATTTAAGCCCACAATGCTTTTTCCCGTAAAAAGATACAGAGAAAATAACAGTGATACACAGCAGATCGCCTTCTGAGCTCTGTTACTCTACTACATGCCTGGATTAAGTCCAATAAATGGAGTTATTCTAGATATACACCCATGTAAGTGGCTCACAATCCCTTCCCCTGGAGTTGCTCCAGATTTATGACACTAGAGCAGAGTGCCAAATTCGGTGCCTTTAAAAATTTTTTACCTACGTTTGTGGAAAAGCGGCTTAAAACAGTGATGTCCAAACACCGAGAATGAGGACAAATATACATTGCTCAGTTAAATACGTTTTTAAAACCAGTACGCAGTTCTAAGCTAATTAGATTGCATATTCTTTCAAGGTACTATAAACTTTGTGGCAGAAAGCCTCTTGTTCTATGGATATAATATTTTGATGAGCACAAATGGAAAAAAAAAAAGCAAAAGAAATACCAACACTGGAAACAAAGCATTTGCTGAGGAGAACATTTGTTTTAATACTGTATATGCTTAGCTTTTTACCAAGAGAAACTGAAGTCAGCTTTCACCTAAAACACAGAAGGGCCTAGACCTTGCTAAGAACTATGAAGAGGATTAACAAACCCAAGTGACAATAGTAATATCAGGTATCACCAGCTTTCATTTTACTGGCCAGGAGGTATAAAGTGTAGTACGTGAGTGCAGAATAACAAGCCTGCAGCCTAAAATGTGAATGGCAACTGTCACAATCTCACAAACAGCCACCAAACAGTTAAACCAGCCAGGGGAAAAAAAAAAAAAAAAAAGGAAAACTGAAGAAACTTTTATGCAAGCTTTTATAAGCCAAAAGCATTTTTAGAAAGTACCACACCTTTGTTAACTTGCTAATAATAAACTCAATGGAACTGACAATTTGGCTATAACCTGCTAAGCATGCCATGCACTGTCCCATCTGCCTGACACTACAGCAGGCAAAGAACACCCTTTCCGAGAAGTTCAGCCATTCCAAAACCACCACTGGCATCCTTCAATTTTCGGCAAGCCCGAGGTGCTCGGTGTGCTGGCTGCACACCGCTGACACGGCTCTACAGAGCACACGCAGGGCTGGAGGTAGCCCTGTAGGTAACCCGCCAGCCATACACACACCTGACTGGACGGTGAATACCGTCTGTTACCATGGCAGCCTGATCTAATTACATGACTGATCAGGGCTGGAGTAAGCGCACTGAAAGCCTACACTGCTGACATGTCGCTACATGATGAGAGACAGACAGGCAAGCGCGGAGGAAAATCTATCGACCTCTGCCTTATGTAAAAAGTGAGGAGATCACAGCCACCCCTTTAAAAAACAAACTAACCTGCTGCCCGTAAAATACCATGCTGGTTTTATGACAAATTAGGTGCAATAACGCGCAATTACAACTTACTACTATCTCACAGCATCGCAAAAATAACCACAGCGTAATATTTTCCCTGGCCATTCTCAATCTTCCTCTCCCTCATTCATAACCCTTGCTCCATATCACAAAGCTGAACTGTCTCCATCACCCGAACAGAAATAGATTAACACGAAGCTGGGATTTTCCTTTAGGGGAAGGCTTCATTCGAAACCGAAATTAAAAGTCCTTGACTCTCGGTGTGTAAGCAGAGTAACTCACTATGCCTGACCACAGCTGACACGTAAAGTAACCACTGCTGCGTAAAATACATAACCGTGAGCATTAAAGGTTAAAGTGTAACCTGCCCTACAAAAATATGAATTTCTTTACCCTATGAAAGGGAAAAGGTCCCCAACAAAGGTCATCTACCTGCACCCTTGCTGATCCGCACACAGAAAGCATTTGCAAAGAGGAAGGTTTTGCAAACCCGGATTTCTTTGCCTGGGTACAACAGGAATGCTTAAAATTTTTCCCCCAATTCTATCTGGAGTTTGGGCTCACCGGGAAGAGATGCTGCTCGGAGGAGTCCCTATTACACAGCATACGGTAAACAAAATAAAAATAGCCCGTCGCTCTCGTTGTCTACACAGTGCATTATATAACGGGCTTCCGACTTGTTTTCTTTTCTATTATTACTCTTCAGTAATTCCTCCTCTTCAATAACATGTAAATCGCTCCCAATTCTGTCATTTTATTACCACCGCTACTACTATTACATTAGGAGCTAGCGTTTTCCAGCATGCTTTAATATAGACTTTAATATTCTCAGGATTGGCATTAAAGGATTTGGCACCCACAGACGTACGAGGGGTCATTTATTTGCTTTCTGTCGGTAAATTACGATGCCTTAGGTAACAAAAACCCCAAACACAAAACCCCCAAGCCCCCACAGCCCAGCCACCGAGCCCGGCTCAAGCCAACGCCGGGGCAGCGGGGGAAGACGGTAGGTGAGCGACAGGAGGGCAGCGGCCGCCACCGCAGCCGAGCGGAGCCCCGGGGCGGCGGCAGTGGGGTGAACCCCGGCCTCGCTCCCCGAAGCCGCCTCCGGCAGGACCCCCCGTGTCCCACCACCACCCCGCGTCCCTCCCTCCCTCCCTCCCGCCCCGTTCCCCCGGTCGCCAGTACCGGGTGGCGTCTGCAGCCGACCTGGGCCCTGAGTGAAGCGGAGCGGGGCCGCTGCCGGGCACATCCCAGCCCCAGCGCCGCCTCCTCCTCCGCCGCCGCCGCCTCCTCCTCGCTTCATTCACCCTCCGGCAGCCGCCCAGCCCCGTACTACATACGCCGTGCGGCGGCGACCGGCCCTGCCGGCACCCGGGCCCGCGCTGCGCTGCGCCCCGCCGGGCCCGCCCGGCGTACACGCACCGCACGGCCCCCCCGCAGAGCGCAGCCACAAGCGCACACGCACACACACACACACAGACACACAGAGCCCGTGTCGCCACACAGCACACACACACGGACACCGCACCCGCAGTCCCACACGCCCCGAGGCCGCCGCGGCGAGCAAAATGTCCACCGTCCCCGCGGGCACACACACCCCGCCCGGCCCGAGGGGAGGCGGGAGGGGGCGATGGGGGAGGAAAGCGGTGTGCGGCGGGGAGGAAGGAGGAAGCCGCAGGGGAGAAGCGGCGAGCAGGGCTGTACGAGCGGCTCAGCCCGCGGGGCCGCCTCGGGCCCACCGCCCGGCCCCCGCTCCCTCCCGCGGCGGGGCGCACCGTGTCCCCACATCCCCGCTGCCTCCCTCGGCCATTTCGCGGCCGCCTCCCCCCTCACTCCCGGGGCTGGGGCTGATCCCGCGGCCGCGGCGCCCGCGGGCCGGGCCGGGCCGGGCCGTGGTGGGCCGGGGGCGGCCGCAGCGAGGCGGGCTGTAGCCCCGGGGCGGGGTGGGCAGTGCGCTCCCCTCCCCCCCGGCCCCGTGTTTTTCCAGCTGGAAATCGCCGGCGGTTTGCAGCCTAAACAAGGGAAGAAGCCGGGGGTGGGGGGGTGGGGGGAGGCAGAAAGCAGAGGAGGAAGAAAAAGCCACTTACTGTAAAGTGTCAGTGGAGGTGGGGTTGGCGGGGGGGGTGGGGGTCAGAGAGAGACTCGCACACAAATGTCTTCCTAGCTGATCACGGGGCTTGGGTCTGCTTTTTTGTTTGTTTGGTTTTTTTCCTTCCCCCTGCAGTGACACAGGTCCGGGATGGCTCCACCACCGTAGTAGAAATGATGTCTGCGGTACAGCGCTCGCTCCCTCTCCGCTCTCCAGCATGTAAATGGGTAATAGAAGCCAAATATGGAGCAGTTGGCTGCCTCTGCAACAGCTCAAGGATCCTACTTCATGCAAAAAAAAAAAAAGGGGGGGGGGGGAGGGAGGAGGAGGAGGAGGAGGAGGCAAGGCAACACTCTGGCTGGCGGCCAAGAGAGCCACACAGATTATTGCATACGCACGGCACCGCCGGGCCAAGGCGGCCTTAACCCTTTGCGGGGCCGCCGCCGCACGCTGCCCGAGGGAACGGCGGCGGCGGGCCCGGGTCGCCTCGCCTCGACACTTACCTCCTTCCCCTCGTAACACTTCCAAGGCCAGGCTGGCTCGCCACGGCGGGATTAATGCCGGCGCACGCCACTGTTCCAGAGAAGTCCCCGCTCCTGTGGCAGGCTCCGTCGCGGGGATCTCAAAGCACTTTGCAGGCGGAAAGAAATGAGCTGGGGAAGGGAAAAAAAAAATAAACCCAACCCCAACCTATATTGTTTAAGGAGGGGGGCGAGGGGGGAGAGAGAAACAGCTAGCGAAGCGTGCTGTCCTTCAGAAATGGCAGGGAATGCGGGTTTAAAGGATGCGTGAAAATCAGTTGCTCAGTCAAGGCTGGTCTGTCTCTCTCTAAGGGAGGAAATAAAACTGTGCTGGAAGCCAGGGAATGCTCTGAAGCAGCCTCTGCAAGAGTCAGAAGAGGGTGATTTTATTTAAGATGCCATATTGCATTTCACTGAGAGAACTGTGAAGTGATTTAGAGCAAGAGCCTGCATCCCACTCCCTTTTTCTGAATTAGTTTTATTTATCCGGATCCTTGGCATATGCTTGAGTTGCTTTGTAGAAAGTACCTTCCACTTCATTCAGTCCAAAGAGGCTCTGACTCATACCATCACTGAACTACAAGACAGGCAGGGCTGAACCACGCATGTTTGGGTACTAACTCCCTCTGGATTCCTCAGCATGCATTTCATCAAAGATCCCCTCGTATCTCTCCCAGCTGTATGCAGGCCACTGTGAGCCTCTCACAAATGCCCCCCCGAGACTGAGGCAACTTACGCTGCTTCCCTGGTGTTCCAGTGTCAGCCTGTTAATTCTCTTACTCCTCTCAACACAGGTTTCTGCAGTGCCATAAACTGCAGTGATGGGCAAATAACACGCATGGGTGCAAACTGGAGACCAGAGAAAATACCCTCCTTCTGGACTGGTTCAGTCTCGTCTTCAAGTCTTAGAAGAGAAGACAAAACATCAAGTCACCAAGCCAGGTACCACTTAGAGAAACAGAGAAATAAAATTATGGAAGCAGTGAATGGGGGAAATACAGCCAAACAATAGTGGGCTGCTGTGCTTGCATTCAACCTGACAGTGGTCCATGAAGAGCCATTCATCCTCTGACATCAGGAAGGGAGGTACAGCACAGAGAAAGCCTCTCCTCACCCCAGAGACACTGCAAAAAATGCTGTATTAAGACCAAAGGCCGTTATGTACCATCTGTGTGGATCTGGATGCTGTGGGGTCCCAGGCCTCAGAAAGGCCTCAGATGTGCGCTCCCTGTAACATGGCTATCCAGACCAGGCTGCTTGTTGCAGCTTGTACTGATTAGCCATAAGAGTAAGCTCCAACGCATGGGTTTCTAGTACAGGTATATCTCCTGTGTGTCCATTAGCATTGTTTAGCATTAGAATCTAGATGCAAAATACCCTAGGACTCAGCCTGTCATTCTGCAAATCAGCAAAGTAGTCCCTTCTATAAATGACTGTACTAGTTCACTGTAATTGCTACAGAATGTAATAATAACATTGTAAGCTGCAGTGCTCTTGATTTAGAGTTGATACGGTAATATAGACGAGCTCTATGAAATATAAGGCTCTTTTACCACAGCCCCTTCTGCATCTTTAGTTCCGGTGCACTATGAAGTCCAACATCATTGGCCATTCTAGGAGTGGTCTGGGGACAGAAGCAGCAACAGGCCAAGATGTCTGGACAAAGGTGCCACTCAGCACTATGAGACAGTGAACCTACAGCAGCAAAGCAGACAGCAGAATTATCTTCACCCAGCTAGTGCATGGTTCATTGATTTAATAAAATGAACCAAGGGAGAGAGACAAACCAAAGATTACTGAAAAGCAAGTGAAAGCCGGGGACAAGCTACAACCCCATCATCAGGGTTCAGTTCTGAGTACACAGCATTCTCTCATCTGCCACCTTTTTTGTTCCAGTTGTACAGAGTGTTACCTCAGGAGAAAGGAATCTTTCCTTCTCAAATGCTCACCTTGCCAAGAGGTGTGGCACACGCAGAGAAAGAGAAGCCACATTCATGCTGAAGCAAGCTTTGGGCAACTTTCCCTTCTGCAGCAGGCTCATGTAAGAGACTTGTGTGTTCCTCCACTCTGTGGCTATGGTCTTTGCCACAGGACATGCATTTTTTGCCACACTTCAGGTTCTAGGCTTTTTAAAAGCTTTGTAAAAGCTCTTTATGTTTCTGCTTCAGAGTTGAAAAGAGACCCCTAAAATACAAGTCCATTGTAAGTCAAAGAAATACTGTTTTCCTGAGCCAACTTGAGGCCTTAACCCAGGGCTTTGGGAAGTGCCACAGCTGACACCAGCCGTGGCAGGTCCATAAGCCATTCCTTACCTCTGTTTTGACTATGTATATGTTCACTGCATTAACAGATGAGAGCTGAGGAGACTATGCCTCCATGGACATTGCCTGACACACAGGATATACTACCATATCACAAGACATCCTTGTGCCTCTGCAGCTCCCCTGCTGAGGGCCTACACTGGGGCTGAATGTATTCTCTGCGCAGAGAATACCACAAAATACAGAGGTGCTAGTGAAGGCAAAGGGGTTGGGAAACAGTACGTGAACATGACCTTTGCCGAATGGCAGGGACAGAGGTCCTTCAGTATCTATTAAGGCAGTGCAGCCTGTTGACCCAGAAGTGCAGAACTAAACAGAAAGTAATTTGCTGTGGAAAGTAGATGTGATTTTACCTGCCACCAGGACAGTTCAGACAACAGGAATAAAGAGCAGCAACTTGGCACTGAAGCGGTCAGGTGCTGCCCAAGGGCTGCAGTGCACTCTCAGAGAAGCTAAGAGCGGTCAGGTGCTGCCCAAGGGCTGCAGTGCACTCTCAGAGAAGCTAAGAGCCACCCTAATACCCATCACCTTGCCCCCTTTGAGGAGGGCATATAGCAAGGGGTGCATACATGAAAGTAGCAGCAAAATTCCAAAACACAACTCTTACATTGCAGACCGTCTTGCCTCTGGGGTGACAAAAAGAGCAGAGATATGCTACGGATGCTAATCAGCTGATTGAGCACAGTACGGACAGGGGCTTTGACACCACAGTGGTGAGTGGGACACAAGAACCCACATTGACTCAAGCAGTTTTATTTACTGCTGGTGATGTGCTGAATACAGTTCTTGACCAAAAGATATTAATCAGTTTGACATACAAGATGCACGCTGTCTTAAAGAACCTGTCTTTCAATCCACTAGTTGTAATGTCGTCTATACTGCATGTTTTACACAATTAATAGTATCTAGGAAAAACAGAGGAATAGGAGACATAAGAAGTTGGATTTTTATATTTTTCAAACATTCATATTCAGGGAAATCCAGTGGTTGACAGTGTATTGAATGTGAAAAGTAATTTCACAATTATTGATCATTAAAGTCTAAGTATTGAGTTTGTCTTAAAATGACATTGTTGGTCTCATTACAGCCTCTAGTGGACAGTAGTAATCCACTCCACAGACCTGTCATACAATTTGCTCAGCTGACAAGGATTATCAAGGTGGAGGTTACTCCAAGAGAGCATGAAAATACAGTCATTCTTATCCCTGGCAAAAAGGGTTTTTTAATATAATCAAAGGTTTGCCATCATTGCTTGTAAGGTGCCTTACTTTACACTTCATGTAGTAACACTGGCTTGTAAATAGAGAACTTCTGCTATTCTTTTCCGTTTCAGACAGTTTTCATAAAAACTAAATTCATCTCAAATATTTTTATAACAGAAAATATTGGTTGCCATGTTTTTGGCTTAAGTAAGATGTTTTTATTCCAATTCAGAATCTGCCGACTGTCCAATCCACCTCCTATCTATTTATAGCCCTCTCACATTCAGATAATTTTTGCTAATGCAGTTATTTTCCTTAATATTTAAGCCATATGCAGATGATTTAAGGTATTTTAACAGATTTAACAAATGACAAAATATAATTTGGTTTACAGCTGGCTAATTAAGGTATGCTTTCCTCGAGGAAGTTAAAAATGTACACGATCTGAACAATAATATATTTGGAATGTATTCTTTAACTTGAAGTGCCACTTGTGTGAACATAATAAAATATGACTAACGTCTTTATATTTTGTGGATTCGCTTAGAAATTAGTGTATCTCCTGTCAGAACAGGCATGTTGATGATGTTATCCAGAACTCTGATTGTTTTCAGATGGAAGGAAATTAAATTGATAGACACAGAGAGCCAGTGCTGTTTCTTTAAAGCCACAAGTATCTCATGCAAATTAACGTTTAGTGAAATGAGAGCAAAGCATTCATGAAGAGTAAGCAAGTATATAGTACTACACTGTGACTCAAAGAGAAAAATCTTTTGGTCTAAAATGGTGAGGTCTTTTGTGAATGAATTCAAAGGAAAGGCTGACATTAAGTTCTTTATTTTACCACATTGTAGCTAGGTATGGGCTGTAGGGTCACTGAACAAATCATTATTTGTTGTGCCTTATATAGGTAGTAGGATATTTAGGTAAAAAAGATGTTTACCTTATCATTGTCTTGATTTTACGAAAGAAGCAGACAAGTTCCTCCTTAAATAACAATGGCTTCAATAGCTTTAAAATAACAATGGGTCCTTAGATGGAGATCTGAAATAAGATGCTTTTGTTGTTGTTCCTTTTTTTAAACAGGGAAAGCAATTCATCAGGTGTTTAAGAAAAGTGATTATTCCTCTGAAGTCTTAAAATCAAGACTGATTTGATCTTCTGAGTTGTCAGTCAGTTACAGGTCACTAATCTGGAAGGAAGACCAGGATGACCACACTAGGATAGACTACAGCCACAGCTAGTTCTAGAAGTTGTTCCAAGCAGTGACCAGTGGAAAATAAAAGTGCTAAAAAAAGTGCTAAGCCCTTCTCTAGAGGTGCTTAACTGGTCTAGGTGCCTCTCAAATAATAGCGATGACCGGCTATGTGTTTTATGGCCTGTGGTCTTAAGCTGTATGAGGTCTCCATCCACATCCTGGTCCCCACATATCTTCTCTGACACTGCAACTACCCCTATGGCTCGTGTGAGCAGAAGGGCCAAGCACAAATGGAAACCAAAGTGCCTTCGTATTCCTAGAAGCAATCACTCTGTTTTGGGATCAAAGTACGGCAGCAGGGCACAGAGGGGAAGGTGTCAAGGCAGCACTGTTAATGAGGATTAACATTCAGCCAAAATGATAGTGCAAACCTAAGAAGAATTCACAAGCCACTTTCTGGGAAAGAGCTCTCAGCTGCTAGCAGGAAGCAGTCAGAGGTCACAAGCCCCTGTAAGAGACACATGTTGTACCTTTAAATCATACCTGGTACAGAGACTTATCTGGAACTTCTTTTGCTAGTTTTTTCTGTCTGTTAAGGGCGTTATGGTCTAGACAGATTAGATTAGCATCTATCATGTAAACACTTAGGGTTGGGAAATAACTCTTGACCTTTCTTAAAACGTCTTACGCCTGCACATAAGGCAGTGTGGTTTCTAAAGCTTGTTACAGTCTCTCTGATCAATGCTATGCATACTTTGGTACGTGCAATAAGTTTTTAGGGGAAGAGGGAAATGGGCTTAGAATGGGCCATGTAGCTGTTTGAACTGACCCAGGAGTTGAAAACATGGATTTTTGACTCCTAAGTCCTTTAATGGCCCCAACTGAGCTGTTCTGGTCTATTGAACAAATCCTTCCTACCTATCATTGACCTACTGGACCTTCAGAGCCAATGTGCTCAATCCTGCTGCCAAGCCTGAACATTTTGTTCACATGCTAAAAATCTTTATCTTTTGTTGAGAAAAAGTGCAACATACGATTAACAGCTATTTTCTACTCTCACTGTTTCTGCCTCTTCACAAAATACAATACACATAGGCCTTAGGCCCCAAAGATCTCATGCAGATTCAGATCTGAAGTTTAGCAAATTCAGCCAATAGTGGTAAATCTGGTCTTATGCCTTGGTTTCAAGACAGAGATAAGCTGCTTTATGTCCAAGACCAGAGTTATTTTGTGTCCATATTTTCACTTTACTGTCTAAAATAAAACTAATAACTAATACAGTATTAACCAGAAATAGAATAATAGAATCACAGAATGGTTTAGGCTGGAAGGGACATTAAAGATCATCTGGTTCCAGCCCCCTGCCATGAGCAGGGACACCTTCCACTAGACCAGGTTGCTCAAAGCCCTGTCTAACGTGGCCTTGAACACTACCAGGGATAGGGCAGCCACAGCTTCTCTGGGCAGCCTGTGCCAGTGCCTCACCACCCTCACAATGAAGAATTTCTTCTTAATAGATAGTCTAAATCTACCCTCTTTCAGTTTAAAGCCATCCCCCCCTTGTCCTGTCACTATATGCCCTTTTAAAATGTCCCCCTCCAGCTTTCTTGTAGGCCCCATTTAGGTACTGGAAGGCTGTTGTAAGGTCTTCCCAGAGCCTTCTGTTCTCCAGGCTGAACAAGCTGATCTCCCTTAGCTAGCCTGTATTTTTAAGAGGTGCTCCAGCCCTCTGATTATCTTTGTGGCCTCCTCTGACTCATTCAAGCAGCTCCATGTGCCTTTTGAGTTGGGAACCTGGAGCTGGATTCAGTACTCCAGGTGAGGTCTCAAGAGAGCAGACTAGAGGGGAAGAATACAGTAATACAGAATAAAACAGAATACAGAGAAATACAGTAATAGTCTTGAAATATAGGCATCTTCTGCACAGAAAAGAGCTGTATTTCTGTGTTTTCAGAAGATATTGCATGCCACAAAACTGCAAGTCACCTATAGCACAGGGATAGCAACTTCGAATGGTGCATAAACATCAAACAAAAATTTAAGTGGGATAACTCTGATATGAAGAAATTGCTATATTTCCTTAGATTTGGCCCGTAGTCATGGTCAATTGGAAAATCCTCAGGCAGAGATGGACTGCAGGCATGACAGTGAATTGCCTAGAGAGTAAGAAGTCCTCAGCCTGTAAGGCTTTGACCAACAACCTAGTTGAGCGTGGTAAACATTTACCTTCTATCTGATTACAAGGTGAAGGGGTATTTTTCCTGCTTCTTCTGAAAGGTCACAGGGCTATGTTCAAAGAGCCCTGAAACTACATAGCTTTAAAAAAGAATATGTTCTGGGAAAAGTGACAGAAGACCTGAGGTAGGACATGACTTTAAATCAGAGTTATTTCTGCTTGTGCAGACCATCTCATAACTAGTCTGGCATCACTTTAACTGATTACTGCACACAGGCAGTAATCTTTCCTTCAGAGATTTTCCAGATCCTTATGTTCTCTCTTTACCCTTCAGTAGAAGCCTTTCTACTAAAGGCAATAATTGTTCCTGCATTGGCTAAAATGTCATATCACATATCTTTCACCCTGCCCACATTTTCCACAGGAGACCTCCCATTTATGCCTGTCTTCCTACTTTGGATCTGCCTACCTATCATCATCATATGATATTATTCATTTATTTGCACCTAAGGTAATGAAAGATACCTGTTCAAAGCTCTAGAAACTCAGGCACATACCAGTTACAAGAGAAAAACAACAGTGTGAAAGCAGTTTTCTCAGCAGGAATTTAGGTGGGCACCTAGGTACACCAGAAATACCTGCCCACTGGAAGTACATCATCAGCCTTCTCCCAAAGTGTGTCTTTTGCCATGGGGCCTCTCCAAAGTGATAAAATTCAAACCCTTGTGAAGTGTAGGTTCTGTTACAGGGATAGTCTCACTCTTGCGTGGATTGTTTTGCTGTGCGGTCAAGTATAATAACCAAGAGAGTGGCGTGGGCCTGTTATGACAGGACCATTACATGACAAGCTCTTCCTACTCAAGAGATGCTAGTCCTGAAATGGTTCCTGACTGTAGGTTTTTCATGGTTTATATTCTCATCTTCTTTGTGTAACAGGATATAGGAATGGCCACACAATGGCCATAGGATAGCAGTGGTCATAAGAAGACAGTTAAGGAGATATAGGCATTATATACTACTTCCTTACATACTCTCCAGCCTCCCACTATTTTCAACTTAAGAGACTTCCTGAGCAGGATGTAGTTTCTGCCTGTTCAGTAACCCTCAATGGATTTATCTCCCAAGATTTGTACAGTCTCCTCTATCAGCATGTATAAACTGTAAGCATCCACAATCTGCTATGTCACACTGCACAGGTCAAGTCACTGATGCAAGAACAACCTCTTCATCCTGCCTGTCTCGTTCAGTGTTTCCAGCTCTTGCACTGAGACAGAGAATGGCCCATACTCTCCATGCTACCCAGAACTTTGCAGACATCTATCATATCCCCCCTTGATTATCTTTTTTCCAAGCTGGAAATGTTGCTACACAAATCAATCTGTTAAAAGACATCACTGCTTCTGCAGTGAAGTTTCTGGTTTTGAGACCCTGTTTTGAGGTTTTGAGACTCTTAGTCCTGTGACACCTTCACTCCTTCCATTCTTCTGCCTATAGAATAGGGATAGTAAAAAAATACCCTTTTATCTTGTGGAACAGTGGTGACACAGTACAAGTATTACTACTATTAAAGCAATTACAGAATACTCTTTTCCCAAGGTTTAGCTGAGGACTCATAAAAGCAACAATTCCACATATCAAGGGCAAGAGAACATATTATTAACTAAACAGAAATAAACCCATGATCCTATCTACATTGTTTTCACACTTGTTTAGCAACACAGACTGACTAAAGCCCTTCCCATTTCATAAACTATCTCTGTCAAGCAACCCACTCCAGTGTTAAAAATCTGACGGGATAGGACATATCCCACCAACCACACACTTATAGGCATAACAGGTCTGAAAAGTATGACATGCTACAAAAGTGGGATTACCAGATGGTTTCCTGCTGTCTCACCCCTTTCCATGATGCAGTTCATTTCTTAGGACATAAATGTTAAGTCATTTCTCTCCCTTATTTGGCCCATCTTCAGCAGGGTGTGTAAACTTGGTGTCTGATTTAAGGTGTACAAGTTGTACTATAGTCTTAATGATTCTGAATCATACATATAACATTAGCTACGTGCTTGAGGGTATGTCTTTGTGAACATGTTACGGTGAGGCAGTCAAGGGTGTGGATTTACAGGACACCAGCTCCTCTGCAATAACTGCACGGATGAACACCCTTTGCCCGCTGGTAAATGCTAAGTGAGTAGCCCAGAAAGAGACACAGCCAAGATCACCTCTGCTTCTATACAGTCAGCTTTTGCTGCCATTTTCTGCATACTTTTGCCAGTCTGTCCCCAGCAGTAACACTATGCCCAGAAGTAAACATAGAGGCACTACCACCTCCCTCACCTCAAAAGGGATCCACCTCCAGACGCAGCTCAAAGCATACTTTTTTCTTTAATACACCCCCATAATCTTGCAAACTGAAGTCATTTTTAAGAGGCCTTGTCTCCCTTGCTGCATTACATCTTCAGCTCTTCTTTCAGGCAGCATATATTCATTGCAGAGTCTTCAACGTTTATCACAGGTGAGTCCTCTAATTCTTGAGCCCCTTTACTTCCTTGCACTGGTTAAAAATGTATAGCCGGGAGTGGGGAGCAGGGAGGGTGGGAAATCACAAGCAATTCCTTAAATAATTCTCATAGTCAAACCATGTGCCTAGTGTGGGAGGAGGGGGACAGAGCTTGGGAGTACTGTATACAAGTGGTTGCTGTCCCAGAGATACTTCTGAGAGCCTGTAGGGATTGTTACAGAAGGTATATACTTCGCACGGTCCTGCACAGAGTTTATCAGCTGTACAGAAATTCCTGCATAGTTTACAATCTGTGCAAGCCTCAGTGTTGTCTCTCGCTAGAGTCTGTTCAGAGTAACAGAGGTTCCCAGGAATGCTCCCAGAAGCTTTTGGCTCAGCATAAGTCACTGAGTGGTTTCTTCGAGTCCCTTGTAGCTATCATCATGAAAACTGCAGAAGAGGAGCTTGCAGGCTCTGTCAGAGATCCTGAAAGGCTCAACTTGTACAGGAGTCATGGCTTGGCCTCCAAAAACATTTATCTGAATGAACCAAGACACATTTATCTCAACCTTGCACACATTTCAGGTTTCTCCAATGAGATCAAAAATCTGTGAGATGTAGCTGGAAATTAAAGCCTTCTCATGAAAGTTATCCCTTTGGTGATTTCCTAAAGTCTTTTTTTATATTGTAATAATCCCTTGGATCCCTAAATTAAGATTAATACCCCTTTCCTGTTTGAACTAGATGCTTAAATCAGTTACGTAAGGGCAAGTTTCCTCCTCCAGCAGTTTACAACGTACGCACACAGGTTATGTTGTCTGCAATACAGGATGCACTCAAATACTCCAATATTTGACATATCTCTAGAACAGGTATTTCCTGAGGAAAGACTGCATTTTTGAGACCAGCTGATTTCTCAGAAATAGCAAATGATCAGTGGGGCAAAAAAGTAGATTTCTCCAAAGGGGAAATAACAGTGTTCATAGATTAACCTACAAAAATTATAATTTCCCAGAAACAAAAATGAAAGAAGAAATTCCAACAACCACCAAGCCCCTTTATTCTGCTTTTGAAGAACTGTACCCTGATATTCCCTACTTACTGTGCTTTCTGAGGACTTGCTTAACTTTCACATATTAGCATTTTTAATGCTTCTTACTAGCCAAGTTATTCATTGGGTTTCTTACGTTCCAGTATGTTGCTTTCTCTGAATCTGCGACTCCTCTAGCAGCACTTTTCCCTAATAGCATGTTGAATTCATGTAGTTTACAGTCAACGGTTCCTAGATTCCTTGTAGTGCTCAGATCTTGAGTGATAACAAAGGTAAGGTAGAAGCATTTACCAGCTTGAACTCTCTGCTGTCTGGACAAAAACAGACCAAAATCTGGTTTTTACTTATTTCAGGACTTCAAACTATCGGCCTGTATAATAAAAGTTGGGATTGTTAAATACACTGAAAATATATTTACCTTGCAAATGTTTCGCCTATTAGTTATTCCACTTCAAACTCTTCAGCTCTGTGGTGGTACTATTTTGTTTTGGTTTGAAGTTTGTTCCTTTTAAGCTAACCCCAAAGAATTTCACTCTTACCCACTGTGGTTATCAAGCTGTAGTTTGTTGGTATTGTAAATATTTGTGATCAACAACTCTCTTCTATTCTTCCCAGCTTCTTCTTGTATGCATTGATTAACAGTCCTTCTGTACTGATATTCCTTTTAGGGGAATTAGGAATGCCCACCAGATAATCATCTCCATCACTTGGTAACACTGCTGCTGGTCTGTTGTATAACTCTTGTATAGGGACGCTTGGTATGTAAATACTCCCCTTAAACTTCATCTTTTGTTTCAAGGATAAGCCAAACCAAAACAATAACAAAACCTCCTTTATTTTGCATGCTGGGAGCACATGCCATTAATATTAATTAATTTATTTATTTAAAGTTGGTAAAAGAATTTGCTCTTAGGCTGGGAATGTGACTGCCAAGTTTCCTGCCTGCAATTTGTTACGGCTCAGTAGTAAACTCGTGAAAATAGGAATTTGAAATGGAAATAGTGACAGGCCTTTTAACTACGCTATAATAAGCAGGGTGTTTTATCCTGCATACTGTATGTCGTTACACAATGGCAGCCTATCATAATGTGCGTGGAAAACAAACAGGGTCTCTTTAGATCGCTCTCCTGGCTAAAACTGGGCAGACAGAGGAAGTAAAACAAGCTGAAAAGACAAAGGACTAGAAGGTCAAGAACACCACACCCAGACCTAAGCCCTTCTGTTAGCGCAGCGGAGCACAGGGATCTTTGAGAACTTGCGCTTGAATAATTTGTCTTTGATCAGCTTGCCATAAAAAAAGAGGTGTAGTCTGTTACACTGCTAAAGGGGGTAAAGAAGGAGACTTTCCCTTAAGTCTTAAGCTGCAAATTAATGTAGCCAGCCCTACCCTGTTACGAAGAACAAAGCTCCAAAAAGTATCTATTTCTTGCAAATGTTTATCTGCCTATAATAGTACATTCCATGTAATTCTGCATATATAAAACACATTAAAGCTGGTTTGCATACTAGCTTTAAAGCACCAGTTGTAAAACATAATTTTTCAGAGTTGAACACCCAGAGCCTTAACCAGTCAACGGAGTTTCTCCAGATTTACACCAGTGTAAATGTTAGCAGTGCTACATCTTTGCAAAAATAAAATACTAGTAGTATTTTTTACAAAGCAGTTGGTAGCTAAGAGAATAACTGAATCATATGTACAAAATATTCTCTGGGACTTGAACTGAGCACTTCTGGTTTGTAGCACACATGCTTAAATGCCGTATACTGAATTGCCACATCATGTCTATTTTTATTAATTGAGTTTACTTACTTGTGTTTGGACACCACACCAGCTACGCAGCAAGTCCAAGAGATTAATGTAAAAGCCTCTGTGTTTAGAAAGTATAGGCACCCTAGATTTACAGCTGCTTAGAGGGTGGCTGACTACTGATCCTGATGTCTTTGAGTAACAGATGGTTTTGTGAGCTGCACAGGTAATGAAAACAATATAATTTGCCTCTTAACATTAAAATAAAACAGAGAGGCAGAAAAAAAAATGTAAATAATGTATTCACCTTCAACAAATAGCATACCTGATCATGGGGAAGGGCTGGAGGGAAGCCCAGGTGAAACTGAAGGCTATCAACAGCCTTGAAAACTTACATGAGGAAAAACTTGCTTAAAATAACCCAGCCTGATCTGGACTGTGAAAGCATTGGCCCCTGTAACAGTAGAATTTATAGCTTTAATCTTCTTAAGAGCTGCATGGCTCTTCTCACATGCGGGGAAAACAGATTTGATGTTTCTGAGATTAAAACTACTGAGCTGAATTTTGCTTCTTATTGGCCAGAAGCATTTGGAAACCTAATAAAGCATTCCATTAAAATCTTGGCATTTTAGTAACACAAAATAGGCTTCTCAAAATGCAACTCCAAGGCAAAGGACATGTTTTTAGGGGGGAAATTGTAGAATTTGGATTTTAATGAAGTTTGCAATGACTTAAAAATATATCATAGGAAACGTGAGGTAGAATGGAACAATAAATGCTTGATGCAACTAGCAATGTACAGTTCTTTGTTATTTAAACTTCATTTGAAGACATTTTTTCATGTTCTTCTAAATTTCCCACTTTTGCGAGTCTGTGAGTAGCTGGAAAAAGTACAACACTAGTCATGAACTAGCTGTGTGGTCTCTAACAGGTAACGTAAGGCCTGATTGCTTAGACCTATGAGGAACCACTACCACAGCTGTGATCAACGTGAGCTGCTTGTGTTCTGGACTTTAGATAACCAGACTTACTCCAAAAAATAATGATAAAAAATTAGGCTAGCTAGCTGTTAAGGCTGGATACGTTACAATTTGAGCTGCACAGGAAGCTATGCACCCATAGTCAGTACTTTATTTGATTCGATCTATGAGGACACAACTAATTTTTCTGTAGAAAGAGGCATTATACTCATGGTGATGGTATGATCTATGAGTTCAAAGCTGTACCACAACTGACAATGGTGGTGATCTTGTCAGTAGTGGTAGAACCTCGTACAGTATCATTTGGGCAAATGAGACGAGAGCTGCACTGTTGAGAGCCGTTGCTTGCCTTCTTCACCAAGGTACAGAGAAAAAGAGCTTCATAAACTACTGCTTTTACTGTGCTCTGCAGACAAAAAAATTAAGACTTATAATCAAGCCTAAAAGAAGTAAAGCTTCATAACCAACACCGAATATGACAGGCCTCTTGCAAGGGTTCATTGAAGAAGTTTGGGGTTTTGTCACAAGGTAAACATTCATAGAATCATAGAATAGTTAGGGTTGGAAAGGACCTCAAGATCATCTAGTTCCAACCCCCCTGCCATGGGCAGGGACACCTCACATTAAACCATGTCACCCAAGGCTATGTCCAACCTGGCCTTGAACACTGGCAGAGATGGAGCATTCACAGCCTCCCTGAGCAACCGATTCCAGTGCCTCACCATCCTAACAGGAAAGAATTTCCTCCTTATATCCAATCTAAACTTCCCCTGTTTAAGTTTTAACCCGTTACTCCTTGTCCTGTCACTACAGTCCCTGATGAAGAGTCCCTCCCCAGCATCCCTATAGGCCCCCTTCAGGTACTGGAAGGCTGCTATGAGGTCTCCACGCAGCCTTCTCTTCTCCAGGCTGAACAGCCCCAACTTTCTCAGCCTGTCTTCATATGGGAGGTGCTCCAGCCCCCTGCCATCCTCATGGTTCTCTTCTGGACTTGTTCCAGCAGTTCCATGTCCCTTTTATGTTGAGGACACCAGAACTGCACACAATACTCCAGATGAGGTCTCACAAGAGCAGAGTAGAGGGACAGGATCACCTCCTTCGACCTGCTGGTCACACTCCTTTTGATGCAGCCCAGGATATGGTTGGCTTTCTGGGCTGTGAGTGCACACTGAAGCCGGCTCATGTTCATTTTCTCATCGACCAGCACCCCCAAGTCCTTCTCTGCAGGGCCGCTCTGAATCTCTTCTTTGTCCAGTCTGTAGCTGTGCCTGGGATTGCTCCGACCCAGGTGTAGGACCTTGCACTGGTCATGGTTGAACTTCATAAGGTTGGTATCAGCACACCTCACGTATTCATTCCAATACACTTTGAAATGTCTTGGTCCTGTCTGTACTGGCAAAGCCAACCATGAAAGCTATGCTAGAATTTGCCTGCACACAGTTATATCTAATTCAGATTTTCCAATTACAGTCTACTTATAGACTGCCCTATAAAAGCAGCAAGTACATAGGCTATCTGCTGGAAAGCTTGTGGTTAAAACCCTGGGAAGCCTGTAGTGATAATCAGGTAACGACTGAATGCCTACAAACAAGTTTTAACCTGGATTTTACCCCACCCAGAGAACCAGAGTGTTGAATCTGATTGCACAGCTGGTGTGAATGAGTCCTTCACAGGTAACTCAGGCTCATCCCACTGTAGATGACCGTGGAGAGTTCACTGATGCAATTCCATTTTCTGCCCTTTCAAAAGAAATTCCTCTTTGCACAGTTGAACACTGCAGGGTGCTCATAAACCGGCCGCTAACGTGGCTGGTGTGCTTTTTTTTCATGTCGCTAACATATGAAGAGCTATCTACTGGAACAGATGATCTTTAACAGTGCAAAATAATAGCACTCAGACTTAAACTGTAAATTACAAACAATCCTTCTCTAACTAAAAATTGAATACGCAGAATGGGGACTCTTGTCAAATAAGATATTAGTAAATCAAGCTGAGGAAGATAAATTATTCACTAAAGCTAAAGTAACTAAAATTCTATTCAGTAAATGCTAGTGTCATCAGAGTTCTCCTGTTCTTTGCTATAATTAGTCGATAAGAAAGAGAATAATTACAAGCAACACAGAGTAAAATCAGTTCTGTGTTTCCTTGCTGCGTAAAAGCAACAGAAAGTATTTCCATCCTTCCTTTTTATTAATTTCTATTGGTAGAAAAGATGCTATATAAATACTACTGGTACAGTGCCTGGCCACATCAAGACAGCCATTTCCAAGAGGTTTTGTAATTATGTTTTTCCCACCAAACCACACACAGGTCCATGAATTAAAAGTGACCTTGTTGGCCTAGTGGTGCAGCTGCCATGTATTTGATTACAAACTTACTAGTACCAATGCCAAGGAGGAGAGTTACAACATAAACTGAAAATGAGCTCAAGCATAGCTTTCTACACAGAATGTCCCTGGTAACCTGGCTGCAAAAAGTATTCGACACACAAAGACGATTGGGGTTTTTTTAACCTTTAAGGAAAATGTATTCCTCCTGTCCTCGCTATCTGTTAATGAAATCCTGACACAAAGTTCTCCCGAAGCATGTGCTCAGGACAAATACCCTAGATTACAAGGTCTGCAGCAACATCTGGAGTACCTGTGACATCTGAAATCTAAAACTTCTTCAGAAAGAACATGGAGGACGATGGGGGAGCATGGGTAAAGAGAGTTACACTGTGTTACATAGCACAGTCCTGCCCCATAATGGCAGCCTCTCTCTGAACATCACTGTGGGGATGGTGATCACAAAGCTGGCCTTACCAAATGCATGCAACTGCCCATCACCTGCATGAGGGGTAAAATGAGTTAGCAGTTCATCACTTTCTTCAGCATGCACTGGAAGACATTTCTGTGCTGCTTAGATCAAGGTCAAGCTTGCAAGGGCTGATTCTTATGGCTTTGGAAGAAACAGATATGCTGAAAAAGAGTCTAGCAGCTATCTGCAGGCAGGATTTAATACCTTGTATTTCATGAGGCTTCTGGGTGGGAGTTTCCAAATTCCTCTGCATCACAAATGCAGCCAGGTTTTATCACATGCATTTGCACTATCTGCATCTCCTACAGTACCTGTGCTAGAACCCAAATGCCAGAGCCTTAACTGCCATAAAACTGCCTTATGTAGGTCTCAACTGCATGCATTAAGGAAGCAGGACTAACTGAATGGCTGTTTTCTGAGAGCAGAATTTACTTTCTCTGTCCTACATTAAGTAGTGAAGCAGGAACCAACCCCATCTGTTTTCCCAGTGCTAGTTCAGGGCAAGCCCAGAGGCATAGTTTGGGTGCTCAGAGAACCTCACAGCATTAAAAGACTTAGCTCAGGAAATGCAAAGGGTTAGGCCTGCCCTCCAGAGCTTGACAAAAGGGTGTATGGGTACATTGAGGAAGGAGGCTCCCTCCGTTGCACAGAGCTGGCTCTGTGGCTCTTTCCCATTTCCCTAGTGACCCAGGGTATTTGTGTGTGAGCTATGATGAAAACAGCAGATCAGTTAGTATGCAAGGGGACCTGATATTAGCAGTCAAGATTGCTTTAGGTAACATAGCAAAAGGACCACTTGCCCTGGCCCCTCAGACTGCCACCACCCTCCTATATGGGATCCAACCCACCCGCAGGTCAGGTGATGGGAAGTGCCCTCAATCTCCACTCACTATAGCTGACAAGTGAAATGAATCAATTAGTCTCGTTTTAAGGCACACTACAAAATCACTGTGCATATCTGCCACGATGGGCAGTTTGTGCCCATGGTGCAAGCTAAACCTAAACCAGCAGAAGGGTCATAAAATAAGGATTAAAGTTCAACAAGGAAGCTGATAATGAAGAAGCCTGCTCAGACTATGCCCGATTCTAGCCAGTGTTACGTTATCTTCTAATTTTAGAACAGCTGAAATTTTTTCCCAGACCAGAAGTTGACAAGAGGCTGAGCAACGCCAGTGTCATTAAATCTTTGTTTCCAGGCACAGTGTTGTCTCCACACTGCAAGAAGTTGTTTCAGCATGTGAAATTTTACAGGAAGGCACACGCTGTCGGTGGATGCCCATACAGGGAGCTATGTAATATGCTGAAACCATCTGGCATTTCGCGGTTTTGCAGTATCAGTCAGACGCACTGTCTGGAAACACAGGGCTCAAACCCAGAGTCCTTGATTCAGGTCAGATACCTACAGACGCCTGTGGACATTTGGCTGGAGTAAGAGCTGAAGAATAAAGCACTTAATTAGGCGGCTGAAGTTTCTGATTGATTCCAAGGCCAGCCAAGCTAGAAGCCTATTACTGCTTAGGAAGTTTTAGTAAATGCAATTATTATGGCACGTTTGATATAATACATGGTCCTCATGAAATGCTCCAAAATATCATTATAAAGACTCATTCTGTTGCAGTTATGCTTTGTACCTTCTGACTAAGGAATAGGCCAGCTGATGTGAATCCCAATGTAAAGCTTAGTGAAAACTACCACTAAAATTAATAGAGCATAGTTACAGAAGAATATTTTGTATAGAACTACCTTCTCTGGAGTGTGAACAATGCTGCTGAAAGCAGGCTCTGGGTTACATTATTCCTGTGATCCAAATTTTTTAACCAGCTGATGTCACTAGGGAGATTTGAAGTCTTTATAATTACCACTCAAGGCCTAGAGGAAAGGGGGGAGGAAAGACAATGAAATTATGTTTCATATGTTGATTCAGAGAGTAACCTGCAGTGGCCTGTTAACTTGTTTCATCTATCGGGAAAAGCAAATTAATGCTGTATCCAGTTGGTTTTATGACTGGCAGCTCAATTTGCTTTCCCAGTTAAGCAGGGAAGAAAGTGGCCTTTTGTCACAAACAATTGCTTCCTGCAATGCTGCAGAATAAGATGTAAAATAGGCAAAGAGCTTTGGATACAGCTTCCAACGTCCTACTAAGAAGTAAAATTTCTTTCTTTCATCTTCCCTCAGAGAAGGAATTCAGGTTATGCTCTGTGCTAAATTAAAGTGTTATGCTCAGTTATGTACATGTACAGCTTTGAAAACTGTTCCTGCTTCTAGGTCAAGGGCTCTCCCTGTGGCCGGGTGCCAGCTTTATCCCTGGACTCCCATAATCCCTTGAAATAAATCAACTTTCCATTGAAATCCTCTGCCAGTTCCACTTCAGACTAAAATGTGCTGTCTGTAGCATGATGCTCTTTTAGACTTTTGTGGAAACAAAACAAAAAAAAAAAAAAAAGAGAAGAGAAACAATGTGGTCATTGTGTCCTGGATACAGTTCAACGTAACCCACGTTGTGTATATCAAAGGCTATCTTTGTATGTTGCACTAACCCCGGATTTCAGCTTTTATTATTAGAACTAAGAAAAATACCTTCAAGCAAAAGGAATAACTCAACTGGTTGAAAAGGATCCCAGCTTGCATGCATGTGGATGTGCGTGTGTGTGTGCAACCCATTACTACGCTGCTCACGTGGACTGAAGTGTGTGGATGCACTATACTACTTCCCAGCCTGGGCAGATGAAGCCCTCAAAGATCTTTTTTCTTTCCTCCCCTTTTTCTTTCCCCCCTCTAATATCAATTTTCTTCTCTGTGTGTTATAAATGAACCTGAATACATTCACACGTTCCTGTGGAAGACTAAAAGCTGTCACTTCATTTCGGGGAACCAGGCAGCTTTAAACTCAGCTGCAAGAAAGCCCAGATGCTACTACATCTCCGGGGGAAACTTATCTATTCAAAAAGGGGGAAACTTCTGAACAATAACAACAAAATAGAGCTTAAAGATGCTGTTGCTGTTCTGTTGCTGGTGCTGAGGTCAGTACTTTGGAGAGTGGGTGCCAGCCAGAAGCTGCAACATTCTCCTTAAAAGATTTACATTTCTGAAAAGCTCTGCTTCTCCCCAAATCTCAATAACTTTAAATGGTCTGCCAGTTAAATCAGAACAGCCTGGTATAAAGCCTCCAATTTTCTGACAACGTTTATGTTCTCTTGGCTCCTACAAGGCCTTAAAGCTGATGGTGTATCATCCTGAACTGAATGTAAAATAAATATGAAAACCTGTCATGATTTTACCGTTTTCTACAGGATATTTCACTAAATAAAAAGAGCTCCATTTTTGGCACACAAATGCTCCATATAAAAATCACAGTTAGTTCTTTAAAATAAAGTTACACAATGCAGTGCCAGACTCTGCCCTCCAAAGTTCCCCCCTGAGCCCTGGAGAGCAGCTGGCTGCATCCCCAGGAGCCGGCTGGCCCCAAAGGCCCTGGGCTCCTTTCTCCTGCACAACTGCTGTGTGAATTGGGGTGATGACACTGGCCCTGACCCCTGAGGGTCCCTCCAGCATAGAAGCCAGGGGGAAGTCCCCGGGTGTCATCTGAACTGGGATACAGCCCATGGTGGCCAGCTCAATGCAGCACTGGCAATTGCTTCCATGCTTGTGGTGCAAATACCGTCTGAACAAATTGTGGCCCAGAGCTCACCCAGCCTTCATGCCTTTGAAACCCATTGCCTAAGAAAATAGCAATTGTTTGCAGAAACCTCTTCTGCTAAGCATGCATTATTTAGCTATCTACATTAGCTGTGTCAAGGTGTGGGCTATAAGCTGGAGTGTCCACAGGACTAAAGCACGGAAATGAGTTTAAACCACTGACAAACTAGAGCTGATTTCAGGCTCCACTGGCTTTTCAGACTTCAAAAAAATCTGCAGGTCCAGAGCACAGCTACAAGTCAGAGACAGATGCATCTGTTTAGAAAATTAGGACCCAAGCACAGCAATCTGGACAGGGGATACGAGGTGCATTTAGACTGAGGCCATGACCAGACTAACAAATGTGCCGCCCATCCGGAAATATAAAAGACCCATCCTGCAAGTCTTGGGGTAGCTCACAGTTGAAACCACTGCAAGTTTTGTTTGCACTGTACTGTTTGGGTGGTTGAGAAGGAGGAAATGGAGGCAAGGCAAGGAATCAATTCAAAAAGGGAAAATCTGTGTTGTCTCTCACAATGTTTCCAGGTTTGTCTGCAGAGATCTTCCATCCAGGGCAACTTGCAGGTTTTTAATGCTACACACCTGCCTCTCTTATATTCTCGTCTTGGAACAGGGTACAGGCAATTGCACTGAATATAAAAACCACAAGTAAACCATACACCTAGGGCACTACTTTTAAATCAGACTGAGTGAAACTCTGGTTTTCCCCTATAAAACCTCAGTGGACAGTTTCTTCAGTTAGCTTCACCACCTTCAGGCCTTCCCTTTAACTGAAGAGTGCAGCTGAACCTAGAAATTCAAAGCAAAACTCAGCTGAAACCATTATGCTTCATCTGGTTACATGTCAAAACCTCAAACTTTGTGCACACAGGTCTCAAATTATAAACCCATCAGGCTCAACCCCAGAGCTGGACCAAGGTTTGCCTAGAGAGCCTGTGAATCTTCTAGAGAAGCTGATACAAGTTTCAAGTTCATAATGAATTGCAAACCCCGAGTGGGCCAGGGGACTTTTCCAAGGTCAAACAGTGAGTTAGAAGGGGAGTTAAGGAGACAACCACAACCCTGGCTACTTCACATACTTTGCTACCAAAGGTAGAAACTCACTCTGCTTGATCTTCACTCTGTATAGCCTCCGCCAAACCACTCAAAATAACCACATTTTTTGCCTGTTAATTGTTTTAATAAGTCACATGGCAATGAATGACTAAAATCTACCTCATCTCTCTAAGGATTCAGCTGCAGAAAAAGCATCCATTTAGCTGCAGGGTAGTTATTACTGCATCACTTTGATTTTGCTACACAATGCACACCCTGTTTATTGAAATGCTTACATGCTGCTCCGGGTGAAATCATCATCACTTACAGGTATACTCTGAAGCTAAAGAAATGAGCTCACATCCACACATCTAGACCCCAAATGAGCCCTGTCCACTTATCTGGATCTCCACAATGCTCTTGGCTGTTGGTCAGTGCCCCTTTGGACATTTTTTAACACTACCCAAGACTGCATCTAAAACATTAAAATAAAATTTCAAGGTCAGAAAACACAATTGCAGTTAGAGTACCTGCCCCTACCAGTAAGACTGCTGACTGCCACGGCACAAGGCTAACTGGAAAGCACCGGGATGATTTCAAGTTTATAGTACAACATAGTATAGTCCTTTTGTAACTAGACCATCATGCAGTGGTCACTTACTTGCCTGTTTCATATCAATACTAACAAAGCTTTAATTCTAAGACTTTTGGCAATACTGCAAGCAACTGTTCCAGGAGCTACGTTTAATGCTGAAATACCATCAGGGCTGAGGATTGCTACATATTGCTTTCTAATAGCCCCTGCTGTTTGACACCTGGAATGGCATTAAGGAACCTGGCACTGTACATAGAGTTCTCTACCAATAATTGAAAGTGCTTCTACAAGATGAGAAGAAGACAAGGGGGATCAGCACTCAAGGACTGAGTCGGTTTCAGATACTGAAAACATTTTTGTGGGGTGAGAGATCAGTATTTGAAAAGTAAGGTATGGCTTATATATACACAGCAAAACAACCTGAGATTCCAATACATACCTTTTTCCTGTTCAGGTTAATTAGGAGGTTGCTGTACTCCCAGCTAGTTTTGCTTGCAGGCAAATTTCTTTAGAGCTCAGCAGCCAGGATTATATACAGGGCTAAGCTTTCCCACCATATCACTCTAATATTAAAGAATTTCTCTGGCTTCCTGTAAAACCATGCACTGATTACAAAATTCTTCTGCTTATTTAGGGCCAGATTCAATAAAAATTCTGTCCAGCTTCTGCTTCATGGAAGGCCACAAAAGTCCTGAAATATTTTGGTTTTGAAGCCTGTGCGGGCTTCCATGGCTGGGATGCTGGGTAACTATTCCAGTCAATGTGGTCCTCATAAAGCTTTTTAAGGTCCTGCTCCATATGGACGTACTGATTTCTCTTTATTCTTTCCAGTGTGGATTACAATCCACTTCAGAGAATCTCTGATTTATGCCTCTAGCTACAAGCTAAATCCTAGAGGAATAGGTCCTTTTCATCTCAGGTCACATCCTCTGCAGAACACTGACAGAGAAATTAGTGTTTCTGAAAAGAAAGCACCACTTAGAAAAATCTGGTATATTTTGCAAGCTTTATATGAATATAAGTGAATAGTGAATCTCAAAGGAAATTCAATAAACTACTCATTATCTATATTCATATGACTAAGCTACACATGGAACGTAGCTTTTATCCTCCATAAAAAATGTACAGATGTTCTATAGAAAACTGTATGAACAAACTTTAACCTCACGACTGCTATTATTTTGTAATAAAAGGCTTACAGCATAATGTGAGCTTTTTTTAGAATTTAAGTTCCATGTGAGTAGTGTGTTGTTAATTTAATATTAATGCAATGCACCAGGAAGAAGTCTGCACAGAATCTCAAAGAGAGAGAATCAGAGTACTGCAGACAGGAGGTTTGTGGCATGGATTTTATTTGTTTCAGCACTCAGCACAAAATTCATTGACCAAGATTCCCATTGCCACAGGGCAGTGGATTCATTTATAGACGTTTTCACATGCCTCGGCGTGAGGATTTTGCTGCAGCGTTCCCGCTGCTGTTCCTGGGAATCATGTGGTTAAGTCACCTTGCACTGCACTGAAAATTTACCTCTCACTGTCAAGTGCATATGAATGAGCTGCTTTTTTGGGAACAGCAAAAGAAAAAAAGCATCCACTGAATAAACTTTTGATTTCTTTTACTGAACCATCCTTCAGGTAGCAGGTGCAAAGGCTTTCACCAAACTCGCAGTCTGCAAATGCGGCACCTGCTTTGCTTGCACCACAAACAAGTCAAAGTGGGGGACAGAACAGAAACCCAGTTTCATCCATACAGTCTCCCTCTCCCAATGACTGAGCCCTCTCCCCTACAGCATCCGCCATTCAGAATACCTATCTTCTATTTCTCCAAGGAGTCAGTTCACCGTCTCATCCCCAATGCATTGGTGAAGTAGTTTATGACTCCCATTATTATAATCGCTTAGCAGCTCCCAAGCATGTAAAAATAGCAACAATAATCTCTCACACTTTTCCTTCCTTAGCACCCCACAGGAGAAAGAGTTTGATTAATCCTGTAGGGGTTACACATGCATTTGTGTGTTTCTATAACTTACAGAGGGAGTTTGATGTTTTCTGAAAGCAATGAGGTCTACAGACATCTTATTCATTCTAGAAATACATTTCCTCAGTCTAGATAGTGCTTCTGGGAAAGTCCTGTGTCCAGAAGCATCCTTTTGTCACTTGTCAGTTTTGTTGCTTCTGTGAAATGCACTCATGTGCTATAATAAAGGAAAGCTCAATCTCAGAAATGGTGAAGGCCATTTTCTTGGAAGCCTTCCAGGATCAAATTCGAAAACCTACCCAGGACTCCATGCAGTGAAGCAGAACTTCCATTCATAGCAGAGAGAAAAAAAGTGGGGAGACATTTGTGAACAATTTTGAATTTCAAAATTTGAATTTCCTATAGCAATAGGAACAGACCTAGGAATAGCAATATAGCAGTAGGAACAGACCTATAGCAATGTGTGTGTGGTAAACCAACAGACTGCGCCCATTTTTTCCAGTTTTCTGAGCATGTGATTTCAAATGCAGTTACCATTTTATGTGGACCATCATAGCTGCACTGCATCCAACAGAGTGAAGACTACAGTCTGGTCCCTGTGAAATGGAGATGGAGCTTTCCCATTTCTGTGCATGTTGCATGGACAATTACTAAAGCCCAAAAATTCACAGAGGTAGAAAAACATCAAAGGATCCCAGCCCCTGGAATGGTTACAGAAGGAAGAATTTCGGAGTACTCCTCAGTTGTCATCTAGGTCTAAACTGCTAGAGAAATTTTGATTGTTCCTCCAAAGCTATGATTTTAAATCCATTCTACTTAAACCGGTATAGAAGACAGGGTGGACATTCTCATATTTCAGTGTTAAACCCTGTCTGTTTTGCTTTAAATCTATTTAGGAGCTGATTTGGTATTTGCAAATAACATGGTCTTAAGCTAGCACAGTCAATTTGGTTGACACATGATTTTAAGTAACACTGATGAACCTGTTTAATTCAACTGAGATCTTAGACATGTCTGGTTCACTTCTGGCCATTTGCTCTGCAGCGCAATGCCAACTTCAAGTAGTCACTAAGATAATTAGTGGAAGGCAGTAATTATGTTTGCAATAAGGAATATGAAAACCTAGATAACATCTACAGAAAATCAAGCACTTCAGCTCACCATGTGATCTCCTTAGCTCTCCAATGGCTTCACATGTGTATGGGAGAAGCCTTATCCTCTTCCAGAGGTGAGTTTGGACACAGGAAAACAACTGTTGCTTGTGTCTCCTCTGGCTCCACCTTAGGAGAAGGAACAGAATGATTTCATGGAGCTTCCACTGATACACACAGCTTTTCCACAGAGGTTAGCAGCATTTGATGATCAACAGTATCAAATATCATGCGTGATCCAACAAATAATTTTATGTTTCACTAGCCAAAGTTACAAGGACAGCCTCATTACCCTGTGCTACCCTGAAATCTGAGTGACAGGGATTGAGTTACTGGCTGCCTCACAGCTGATGTTAGAGATTAATTTTTGTCAACCTGATTAGCAGAGGACACAGTTCTGGTTTGGGTGATAGCCTGTAGGATCTAGCTCTTTGAGAGACAGATTCATGAATGAATCTTACCAGACCACACATTAGC
The DNA here is from genome assembly GCF_037157495.1 of Lathamus discolor. Taxonomy (NCBI): domain Eukaryota; kingdom Metazoa; phylum Chordata; class Aves; order Psittaciformes; family Psittacidae; genus Lathamus; species Lathamus discolor. The sequence goes on from NC_088885.1 coordinate 67,053,594, forward strand.
TGTGATAGAAGATTTAAATCAAAGGAGGACATCATCAATTCCACTTACTTATGCCCCATATACCCTGTTTCCATGCCCATTTGCTCAAACCTGGAAAGACCGTGTTACATTTCTCCTGCTGATTTAGCCTGAGTGCCTGGGATGTTTCTGCAGGGGCTGTGAAATAAGATACCTCATACAAGAGAGGTGACAAGGTGAGTAGTGTCAGCTGAGGGTTCTAAAGCAACACTAGGCTCCTTCTGTAATGTCAGAGGAGTAGGTATCTGGCAGTAGCAAGGTATGTTGCAGTACTTTGCATCCATGTCTGTGTCAGGCAACATTTCTGTCACGGCAACTCATGGGCTGTCTTTCCATTCTTCTGCTCAAGTTTTCCTTCATCTCTGAGAGGGACTGGAGACAGACAGAAAAGCAGGAGTTGAAGGCTGAGCATGCATGGCAGTAGTTGCATCTCTGTCTCCTTGATCTGTTCTGTTACTCCAAAATGTTTTCGAAAACCATAGGCAACACAAAAGACAAAAGAAATGTTGGGTTGGCCTGCTTTGTACTGCTCCAACCACATTCCCTTTTTGTGATCTGCTCATTCAACAGACTGGCTTACTGCCTAGAGAGCAAAGCTGCACAAGCTGATGCATCAGATCTTTCAGTCAGACTAACAGGACTTAACAGGGGTGGGAAGCGTTTGCCTCCTCCTTGCATCAGTGACCATTTCTTCCTTTGCAATTAATTAGAAAAATATCTTGACGAGAAATACTTCCTGTACAGTTGATGCTCAAACGTGCAATGACCTGGGTCTGCATGTGTATATCCTGGTCCTCTCTGGGGTAGCCTAAGAACTCTTCTTCGCCAGCAGCCTTGTAACAGGGACCAGAACAAACTTCTTTCCCTTTGGCTCCAGTTTCCCCCAGTTGCCATCACACCTCACAACAGGGTGATACAAGTTACAAGGACACTACAGTTTTTTTCAGTCCTCCCCCAACCTTTTAGGTGAGAAGCACTGCCACATCCCCCAGAAATCTCCACATATGCTATTAAAAGAAAACAACCACCACTAGAAACAACTCAGAGCCTTCTATGCTTGAAGTAACAACTCATGGGCAAACTATTCATCTATTAAGATTTTTCATTAAAACAATCACTCCCAGCTGAGGCTTATGAAAGACCCTGCCAGGCCAAAATGTCAGCACAGTTACGGTATTTATTATTACAACTGTCAGGCCAGAAGGGTTTGCTGCAGAGGATCCAGCAGGCGTGCTCAGGCAGCAGCTCCTGCCTATGGGCCAGCCGCTTCATGAACAGGACTGGCAATTGTCAGACGCCAGGCTCTTGCTTCAGGTCCTGCCCTCTTCCCCTTTGACCACCATGGATCATTTCAGTCATTTAGCAACCAGCAAAGACCACATCAAACAGGGTAAGCATTAGTGTTATCCTGCTTTCAGAGCTGATAAAAGTCTTTGTCTCAGCGTTCCCTATTTTTAAACTGCTATAGTATGGCTTCAAGGACTCGTGACTGTCAATCAGCAGGGGAGGGACAAGCTGGAGGATGAGGTGTACTTCCCTCGAGGTGGTGGCTGCTCCCCACAGCCAAGTGCTTTGGGAGGTGTGGCTGAGGGCATCCATAGGCTGCAGGTCCATGTTCAGGAGCCACAAGCTGGTCCTGGTGCAAAGAGAGGACTGCACTTGGGTTTCATAATGGAGTTCATGGAAGTCAGTGGAAATTGAACTGCAGCCAAGGTGGAGAGCCATGTAGAACAGATGTCTTTACAGAGGACAAAACAAAAAGAAATACTCAGAGCCTAAGCTGGAACCCTTGGCCACGCTAAATCTCTAAAAAGCCCCAAAGTGCTCTAGAGGGAGGCTGTCCGACACACTTAAATTCCACATGTATAAAGTAAAACACATTTGCATTGCTAATTTAATAAAGGACTTCTTGACCCGAAGTCAAATACTAGTGCAAGCCTTCTGCATGGAAAAGCTCTGATAAGCACGCTCTAACTCCCTCTGTGAACGTTCACTAATGCTCCTTTTTAAAAGTACATATGCTTCTCCTAGTGTCTGATGCTAATTATCTTATCAGATAACAGGCAGCCCTGTGCTGAGTAGGTATGTAATATATTAGCCTTGGGGAGGGGAAAGAGAAAAAAAAAAGCAAGCCTTATCTTTCAAGTAGATTTGAAACTGCATATGATCTCTCTGAGGCTGTGGAAACTTTCCTCTGCAGCACAGAGCTTATATAAGGAAGACAAAGAAGGAAAAAAAAGAAAGGAAAATGGGGAAAAAAAAAAATCCCAAACCCACACAGCTTTAAGGCTACGATTCTCCAGGCTGTTCCTTTCTGCTTAATTTTCTCCTCTATCAGTATTTTGGAATGACATACAGGTTAAAGCATTCATCTGGCATGGAAAGCAGCTTTGGTAATTGCAAGTTTACATTACACTATAAATGAGCAGATTATAGTAAACAGATGAACTGTGTAAATAAAATATCACTCCTAGCTCTCCTTTGTGACTTGTATCCGATACCACTACTACTGCTTTTACTACAACTACTACTACTACTGCCAGGCTTCAGTTGACAACTCAGCCTGAAACCCTTTATTCATCTTTATTACTACTTCAGCTGTTCTGAGAGCAAAAAGGCATGGAGGACTTATTGGCCAGAGGCTCTCTAACCTAGCAGTCCTGCCTGGGAAATCAATAGGCCGCACTCAAGAGCACAAAGATGGATTGTGAAGCCGCGGCTGGTGGAAGAACACACGCTGCATCTGGAAGGACACGGAGACAGTCAGTTCTGCTCTGCCAGAAGCCTCCCAGACCGTGCATGTTTGCACACCAACCCCGTGGCATCCTTCCAAGACAATTTGTGAACCTTGGTTCACACCATTTTCAAAGTAGGTCATACGCAGTAATCTCAGCCGAGGAGAGATACACTGTCAGCAGCAGTCTCTGCAAGGAGGGCGATAGCTACAACCAATGAGGGAGCTGGTGCGAGCAGAGAGCCGGAGCGCGATGAAAATGCTCGGTCTGGGGCCAGCTGCAGCAAGGTGCTCTCCTGGTTCCAACAGCTGACAGACGAGCTCTAACAGACCCAGCCTCTTACCATTTATAGCTGTAAAAGGACTGCCTGTTCTCCTGGACACAACCACTAGCACGGTTTAAATATTAATCTGAATGAAAATACAGTAGGGGAAGAAATCTACCCTTTACTTAGCTCTGTGCTCCTGACAGCAGGAATCACAGCTAATTCTGAATTGCAGGATTTAAATTTACGATGAGCTTTGGATTATTGCTCCCTAACATGCCTGCCTCTGCATTGACAGACAAAATGCAGGCTTGAAGGTAGATGTGTTTTTGACAGAGGATCGCTAAAGCACTTAAACTTTCCTGCATTTTCCTGTATCCTTTATGTGAGCTAATTTAGGAGCATGGAATCAGAAGTGGGTACATTTAAAGGTATATATTTGAAAGATGGCGTCCAGGAAAATAAATACAGAAATATAGTGTGCATACTTGTTTTCACACTATAACAATATAAAGACCATCAGAGAATTACCAGTTTAAAGCAAAAGCATGGAACTTTGCATGCATAGGAGCTGTTAGGGACGTGTTGCCTTTAAACACAGCCTGCACATCATCAGGGATGACTTGATGCTAGAAAGCTGAAGGATTGCCTGAAGAGTGCTACTGTGTTATGCAACTTGTTTTAAAAATGGGTTAATTTTTAAACAGGCTGAGTTTAACCCTGCTTCCAGTCAATAGTTACCTGAATCTGAATGAAATACACTCTCTGAAGAAATCAACCCTAATATAATGGGTGTGCATAATTTTTAGCATCGAAGTCAACATAGAAACAGCAGAGCTGGGCAAGCACTGCTTTTTTTTTTTTTTTTTTTTTTTTGTTGAATCTGACAAGGGAAAGGACTCACTGTCCTCCATTTAAGAAGTTGTGCTTTTTCCTTCTTTTCTTTCTTTCCCTGTGATGTGTCAGGCTGAAAACCCTAAACAGAAAGGAGCAAGCAATTTCTGAAGTTATCACGCTCTCTGCAAAGAGAGAGAGGAGACAGCATGTTGTAGACTAGCAACAAGGCTTATCTCCCATCCAAAAAAGAACTCACAGAATGACTTTCTGCTTCCAGGGAGTGACCTACCTGATCAATAGCTTATCCAGGGAGCTGCAAGACATGCAGAAACATGCAACAGTGTGCTACTGTTAGCAGCTGAAGGGTGCTGTAATGACTTTCTATGCAAATATATAGAAAAATCCATACATCCAGAAAGGGTTATCTTGGTACATCATCAAACGAACAATCTCTATTCTCTAACACGGGATGTGATACTTTCCTGCCAAAATCATATTGCTTTCCTGTTATCGCTAAGCTTTGACAGAAAAGTAACCAACAAAAATCCCTTCTGCTGCTGCCTCCCCAGAAGAAAATCCCTTTAAGAAAAATCGTAACAAAGAAACCCCCCAGACACTTCACTATTTTTTCCAGAACGACAAAGAAATCTAGCTGCGGTTACAAACAGGCTCAGTATTGTATGGTTTCAAGTCATGTGAGTTTTATTACTTCTCAGGCTAACTTTTGCTTTTTCCCAGCCAGCTGCTGGCAGTTGTCATTTTAGGATTGAAAGCAAACTACTTAGAAAACAAATTTGTTCAGAAACCTTTTAAAAATTATTCAGAAAAAAAAAAATCTTTTGTGTTTTTCATTTCAGCTTGGATGTAACCTCTTTTTTTCTCGTCTTTGAAAGGAATGAGTCTGAAATGCTAAACGGGTCACAGAGTAATTACTCATACACCTGAAAATTAAACACACATTCAAAGGCTTAACTAACAGCATATCCTAACAGGTATATGCCACTCATTTTTTTTCCGTGGTTGATCATTAGAGTGTAAGCAAAACTGGATCCCATCATACCCAGAGAAGAAAAGCTGCAATCTTTCTGCAGGGTTGAAAGGAAAGAGACAACAGCAAGGTGATACTGTGTTGATGAAGCTGACCTGATGATACTGCAGGGCAGCCACAGCAAGTCTTGTGTGTCACAGATCTTGGTGTCAAGGCTGGGGGGTGGGTCTCTGGGGTTATTCAGAGAAAGGTCAGTCCTGAGTCTGGGCCTGAGCAGATCAGCAATATCACTCCTTGTCTGAGCCAACCTAAGATCAAACCTGGATGGCTACTTTCAACACTGTAAAGCTGTGTTTCAACTGAAGACAAAGATTTTGGCAAATACTTTTATGTCCAGTGCAGAGCCAAATTTACTTCCCAGGGCATGCACATCATCTTGCTCTGGTGTTACTGAATATTTTTTGTTAGCTTACCATGTTTTCCCTGACCTTGCTTAACACAGGTTTAGCAGCAGCATTTCAGGTGCACAAAAGGAATTGGATCCATATTTCCTTCATAAAGTGGAGGTCATTTGGGTTAGTAACGTCTCTCTAACAGATTTACTTGGTGGTAAAAACCATTTTTCTTTGACCTGGAGAGGAGAATGTACAGAGATGGCAGAGATCAAAGGCACAGCGAAGAAGTGCAAAGGACCTCAGCATGGCCTTCAGAGAGGTGCATGGTGGCACAGAAGAACTGTGAACTAAGATAGCTGGTTTGTACATGACCTGCCTACCTCCAGCTGAGCACTTGTTGTGAGTGGGTTTGAATTTTTTGGAACAACCACTGTAGTACTCTAATAACTGGCTTTGGTTAAAGGAGACCTTTGGACAATGCCAAGTCTCAAGATGGATTATAGGAGGCTTAGATCAACATTTGCTTCCTTATCCTGAGTTCCCCTAGATCAGCGCAGGTAACGACCGAGTGCCAAGCTATTATTTACTGTCTTTTGGATCTGTTGCTGCAGTGAGTTTGAAGAGTAGCATGACCCGGCTCTTCCCAACTACCTTTGTACTTAGTGAAAACTCTGTGAAACTTTGTAAAAGCAGCGTGCCAGATACCCACTGTGTCAGGGACAGAAACCCCACATATCATGTCCCGGACAATTTTTAAACTGAGCTAAGGCTTTTCTCCTACTTAAAATTATTTTTATTCCCCCCTCCCTCCTGCCCGATGCTATGGTTTCTGGAATACTCTAGTTTGTCTTGAGGACCACACACCGTCTCTTCTGCCTATGATCAGCAGACAGCTATGTAGGAGTAGGGTGGATGTAAAAAAATGGGTTCATTTCTACTGCGTGTTCAGTAGCATGCACATACTAGAGAAGGTTTTTCATGACAACACCTCTATTGCATTAGTGCTACTGCAAAGGTCTTAGGTACTACTGGTTGTTCACTGTCAGAAAGAACATCCTCAACTAAGCCAAACAGTTGAAACCCATTAAAGGGAATATACTGTGTGCATAGTAAAATTGCAGACTGCATTTTTATTCCATTCACCTCCTCCTCCTTCCCCTTCTGCCCCTCAACTCTGCTCTCACGAGCACTGGAATGAGCCTGATGTGGCAGCCCTAGGGAATTCAATGGATTTATACTGATGTAACTGAAAGCAGAAGGTAGCTAAAAGGCTCAAAGATCTGTGCTTGTGTATTACCCCTGACAATTCTGACCAAACCGTTTAGCTGACCACCATTAGATTAGCAGTCTTAGTTTAGTGTTTCACACCTCCTACACTCAGAACATCAAATTGTGTCAGCTCACTTGTGAGCCAGAAGAGCCTGCTCCTACATCCCATTCATTCATGACAGGTAGCACAAAAGCTGGTTCAGCCTAAAGTACTCCATGCCCCAGGGCCATGAGCGTAACTGGGCTTTTTTACACCACGAATCTCATCACCTTGGCTTAGCACCACCCAGGTAAATGTAACCCTTCAGTTTAAAGCACATGAGGTTTTCATGTTTTGGCATCAAACAAAATAACACGCTAATCCTTCTGGTATTAATCAAATGGGGCTTAAAAATCCATTCAGATGCTTTGTAGTTGCAAGCTGTCCCTGGCAAGTGCGGACACCGCTCTCAGTCATGAATTCCCACAGAATCTGAGCTTTTGTTAAGAAAAATTTTAAAATTAAACTTTATGGCAGCAAAACCCATTTTTCCGAGCTCAAACTGAGTGCAAACTGATGTGACATTGGCTTCCTGAATCTGTAGAGAAAAAGCTCCAGTGCTTGTGCTGCTCCTCCATCCCAGCACTGCCAGCCGGCACCCACTGATGGAGACTGCCAAGATCTCGAGCTATTCTCTAGTGGGACCCCATGCCATGCAGGAAAAACTAGCAACCCCACTAATTTCATGCTTGCAAAAGCTAGAACTGGGGACAGGAATGGGCACTAAAATGATTCATAAGAGATGAAGATTCTTAGAGAAGGAGGCTGAAGGAAAGGATGAGTAACAGAAATAGCTTGCTTGCTTCATCTTCCAGAGAAGCAAGGAGGAGGGTGAGGGATGCTGAAATGAGAACACATTTCTTTCCCCCGCCCTGTGGCTATCAGGAAGTTGACAGGAAAAGAAAGACCCGCTCTGGTTCAACAGCTAGAAATGGGAGTTTCACGCTGAACAAATACTTACTAGCTATAAAATGAACTGAGGAACTGCATCTCCAGGCAGCCTCCTGCAGTAACTTCTTTGCAGAAATAAACCAAATCGCAAGTGCTGCTGAGCTTCACAGGAAGACACCAATAGCAGCTTGTGATAGAAATTCTCTCATCTTCCTCTAGTGCGTATACCCACATTAGCCTTGTTGGTATAAGTGCATGTTACTGATCTAAATTTGTTCAAATTCCCTTATACTTTCTCTATTGAAATGGTGAACATCAGTCCGGGGATTATTTTTAAATCTACCATGTTATGTATTTTTGAGGAGGCTAAGTATTATAGAATAATAACAAAACGTTTGTGGTGATGGTTTTGGTTTGGGTTTATTGGTTTGGAGTTGGTTTTTTTTTGGTCATAACCTGAATACCACACATTTCACTAATTCAGGTACTCTTCTCTTGGCCACTATCTTATTCACCTGGTGAAGTCAACAGGAAAGGCACAGCCCTGCTAGTATGTCACTGGTCAGTGGGACTCACACAGTCACTAAAACTGAGACTATCCTCAATGTAAATAATGTTGGGTTTATTTGTTGTTGGGTTTTATTTTGGCACTCCATTTGATTTGGCTTAAGCCACATAATGCAGAGTCCTGCCCATCTGTCCCACTTAATTATAATAATTGCAGAACTAAATTTGCTTTCAAATATCATTAATTAATATTATACTACAGGCTGGGTGGGTAAGGGGAGGAACTCCTCTGTTTCTGATGCCTAAAAACCCCCGTCAAACCAAAACAAGGTCTGGAAGATTTTACATTATTTTGCAGTGTCAGTGCTGAAGACTTGATAACCACAGAACGTGCTCTGTGATCTTTAATAAATTTGTATCATAAGCAAACATTGTTTGCTGGCAAACAATTTGCTAAAATATCTTAACTTGGATTTTTCTCTGTGCAACGTAAGTAGGATTTGCTCCATGTAGGAAAATTTACATCACAGGCTACATGAACCCTGTATGATGTATGCAATTAGAACCTTCTCACTAAACTGTTAACCGTTAGGTGGTATCATTTAGGTGGCTTACATTTGGTTGATTCAGATTGCTCTGTCAAGTCTCAGGTAGAGGGGAGAAAAGCCATCTAGTGGACAAAAATGTAATTCGAGACCACGAAATACTTTCGGGCACGAAGCCTTCGCTGGAGACCTCTTTTTTAAATCTCACTATTTGTCTTCAGTACTGCTTATCTAGGGATACTCTGGAAGTCTCCAGGAAACCAGGGTTTACTGGAGGGCAACCACATCGACATGAGAGATCTCTAAGCCAGGTTTTTGACAGATTTTTTGATTAACAATTGTCATAAAACGCAGGAGCTGGTTCATCCCTTCTATCCCTAACAGAGAATTTATCAGCATATTTCTTACAATGCTGTGAGGGTCAACAGTCGACTGAATATCTTATCACTAGATTCAACACTATGTGCCAAGCAGACTGGCATTGCCACAGGGTTTAAATAGCTGAGGAGCTAATATTTAAACTTTTGTCCTATCTGATCCCAGAAAAATACTGAGAAGAGGCTTCTTGACTGTAACCAGATGAGCCAAATGGCACTCCGAACAGCCTTTTGCTAAAATTATCATCGAGATTCTCTGGGACTGGAGATCAGGAAGGTCTGGGGAGCGCAAGGCAGATCAGCTGAACAATCCCCCTCACAAACACACTTGTGCAGCTCATTCAGCATCTAATGTAAAAAGTGGGGAGAAGGAAACAAAAACTCTCTTCCCGATGTTATTTACAACACTTGTTGGCCTTTACCGCAATGCTGCCTACTAGGGTTGCAATGGTCTGTGCCATGAATTAAGTAACTGAATATATCCCAAGCAGACAGGCCCAGCTCTGCACTGCTCTCTTCTTTCATTTAAACCAGTGAGCACATGAGATAAACAAAACTGTCTTGTTTTATGTGACAATTTCAGAGACCCAGCCTCCAAATTCATCCTCTTCTACCACAAAGTCCAGAGCATTTAGCTAGGCACTTTCAGCTAATCTTGAAGAGCACATAATGATCAGTCATGCCCAGACAGGCCAAAGTATTGAAGCCAAAGTATAATTTCTGTGGGATTACAACACCACAAACCACCATCATCAGAGACTATACTGTGGTGATGCAAGCAAACATCTGTAACTCCTGCTGCTCCAGGCAAAATACTGAATGGGATAAGCAACCTGCCACTTAGACACTGCTCAGATGCTGAAACAATGGGTTTTGTTCCCTTTCCTTACCCCTTTTGTTTGAGGTAATAGGTAACCCCAGGTATTTTGTACTGCCGTTAAAAAAAAAACGCTTAATATTCCCAATTAAACTTCTGAAGTAGCTGGTTTCAGGAGCATCACATGATTTGCACCCAAGTCACCTTTGCAGAGGCATGCATTTACCCAGAGATCCCAATGACTTCCCTTTCCCACTAACTCTGCATATACATGCTTAGATATATCACATAAGCAGCAGACACCTCCTTACATCGCTCCTTTGTCTGCCCCAGCATGAAGACTATTTAATGCAACACTTTTGACAGAGCCACCATTTGCTGTGCTCAGACAACCCTTGCGTTGCTGGGTTGTTATGAGACAAGGGAACAGAACCTCCCGAGCTACCTTGCATAGACTTTGTCTACAGCCTCTTATTCATCCCCTCCTAATGAATCACAGCCTTTTCTCTCTCTTTTCATAACAACCAAATAAGGGTTTCAGGGTTTGGCCCATTCACTACATTCTGTGTTTTAATACAGACAAGAATGGAATACAAAATACTGCCAGAAGTTTAGCAGCAGGGGCAACCTTTTTGCTATTTTCATGTCTACGGTTCCCGATTCAACAATGATGACTTGCTGTTCTGCACAACCACAAGGCCAGGAATTCATAAACAATAACAATAATAACAACTGACCAACATGGCTTCGTCCCAGCCAGGCATAAGAGCAGGACTGACATGGAGCAGTAGAATGCTGCTTTGCTCCTTTTCAAAGCTTGCAATATAAACTTTGCACTGTCAGTTTAAAACTTTGGCATCTGTGTCTGCAAATGGGGAGGAACCCATTTTCAGATACTTGTGAAATATAAACTTCATCTGTTGCCAAGCTCAGAGATAGATTTGCTCCTTTTTATTTTTAAAAGTTTCCTGAATATGTGAAGAAACCCACAAAGCCATTTTAGAGACGTGTAGCTATGAAAAATGTACATGCTTCTGTTTTTTTAAGAAGCATTCTCAATCATTGTAATTATTCCTTGAGAATGCTTTTTAAAAAACAGAACCATGGCTATTTTTCACAGCTACAAACCCCTAAAACAGCTCTAGAGCTTTCTGTGAAACTTAACAAAAAATTGCCTTTCAGCTAAGAACAGTAAAAATAGATCAAAAACCAATTAGCTGGCCCACATGGCAGAAGACAGGTGTGCTTTGGATGTGGTATTTATACAGAACCAGGATAAGCATTTTTTCACTTTTACACAGATTCATGAAGACTATAAATATCACAAACCTCTTCTTGCCAATGCCCATCATATCGATTTAAAACACCGGCCACTCAAAGAATAACCTTAGGATGCAGCTTGAAGCATTTCATCTTGCCTCCTACCAAGTTATAAAACTGAATTAACATTAGAAGCAGCAGACTGATGGGTGAATTATGGTAATAGTGAGCCTTCAAAAGCAAAAACAAGTAAACCCCTTTGGAAAGTGCAGCCAGAGAGAAGGCTGCAAACACTCAAACCAATTACGACTGCTTTAGTGTTACACCTGTTTAGATGAATGCCAAATCCAGCACAGAATTATTTACATTATGTTATTAACAAAGGGACATATGAGTAATGGGGAAATAGAAATGGTTTATGCAAAACAGGCTCTACTGAAACCAGCTAAAAACTTCAGATATTTGTGGTGAAATGCACAGGCTGTGGTCAGACCTGCCGCTCTAGCTGCCCCCAAGTCGGGCAAAGAGGCTCCAGCTCCCCAAGCCCCCTGTAGCTGCTGGTCACTGCCCCCAAGCTGCCTAACTTATGCCAGAGTAAATACTCACGTAATTATCCCTTATGCAATTCAGTCAACGATCTTCCCTGTTTTCAATACTTGTAATAGGGGTTAGTTTTAAAACCATACTGCTCAAGCAGAAACAGATTTAGGGACCGATTATAGAACAAACTGTGCCAGGAGATCTGAAGAGGGATAACCCTTTGGAGGCACATGGCAGGTGCCAAGCAAATGGGAGGAGGCTGAGAGCATCAGCTTCTTCCCTGGGCCATACTCTTACTGAAAAAGGAGAAGTCAGGATATTCCTCTTGGAGCTTACAAACCCTTTCCTCCATCCTTCCAATTTTTGAGCATATAAGTACCTACATACAAGATGGTTTCCCACTGTATAAGACACTTTAGGTATTATACGGGCAAGAAAAGAATGTAAATGTAAGGCAGGGAGCTGGAAGTGACTGAAGAAGCCTGACAAAGCTGGCCAGAGCAGGTATACCCACAGAGCCCAGGTAGCAGCTTACTCTCCATGACATTTCTTTTTGAATACCCTGCCATTCTCCCACCTGTAAAATCTTCTCCAGTTCCTGACGGTTTGGGCAGGTGGCCATGGAAGAAGATAACAGATCACCTGCAGAAGTAGGTTTTCAAAACCAAGCCACCCTCCCCACTAATCTCATTCTCTCATTTAAAAATGCCAGGCTATTGTAGGCAGATGGCTGTGGTCAGGCTTCCCCAACACTGGCTTTAACCTGAAATCCCTTTTCTCTCCACTCAGCCTTCTACAATGCATCTACTTTCACCAGTTCAGAAATGGTTTCTCAAGCCAGCGGAAAAATCAAGCTGTCTCCTTCACTTCCAGCAAGCACATTCGATGGTTTTGACCTCGTGATAACTATTGTCCATTCATGTCACAGCCAGGATACACATAATTCACTTTGATCATTTGTTTAACTCAGCAACATGACAGAAAAAGACAGAAAATATTCTTTTATACCACCACAACCACACCTTATAAATGGGCTTATTTTGTACAAAGATGGTACTTTAAGAGCAGTGAGTTTTCACAATTCGAATTTCACTACAACAGCAAAATTAAGTGGCTCTCTTCCATTCCCACACCTAACGCAAGCACTATGCAAATAAGAAAACAGAGGTTTTGTGACGAAGTGGAGAGACTGCTGCACCCCAGTAAAGCTCTGGGGAAACTCAGAATAGAAACAAACACTGGATAACGAGCAGCACAGCACAGAACAAAAAAAAAGAGGCAGAATGTTATGTTCAATGTACATCTTGGAGGACTTTGCCAGATCCTCACTGTCTCCTAAAGAAGCACTCATTCAAAGAGTGGTTGAATACCGCAAAGTGACCATGGGCTCTGACAGAAGTCTGTGAATCTGTTCCCAAGAAGCTCCCAACTGTGCTTCAAAACCCAAGATGACTGCCATTTAAGGTTCTCCGGGGCTAAAAGAGCTTACACATAAGATTTTCCTCTAGCAACCAAGAACACCAGGACCCAGAAAGAGTTCCAGCTGATTTTTCCAAGCAGTAAGTGACTGGCTTTCTCAAATACAGCTGCTTTCTTCATTAGAAGACTAAAAATAGTTCTGCTTCTAGCAGGCTGACTTCCTTTTAAGCATTCTGCCATATCCATGTGTGTACTTCATTCAGGGTTTCTACATGTCTATGCCACTGTGATTCTATTTCAGCCTTTAAGTACATTCAAGAAATTTTTCATTTCCCTCTCCCATATTCACTCCAGATGTCCTGAACTGTCCAAAGCTGTTTCATGTTAGGAGAATTTGCAGGGATATTCTGGCATTCACACTGCTCCCATCTGCTTCAGTATTTTCAGGAAAGATCGACTTTCTTCCCCAACTGTTAACGAATATGAACAATGAGTTTATGGTTTTAAAACACCCATGATTAACAGTAGATGTTTTGCTTGTACCTTGTACGATAAGAATAATTAAATATTGCCATATCAGGCTTTCACTTTTTCCTCTTGAAGAGATGCTGGAGTGAAAAACTCAAGGAATTAAAGGATATCCTATGTCTCAGAGCACATACTGCAACAGCAATAAGCACTTCATAATGCTGTGCGAGCACACAAGAACCTTGTTTTGAAAAGACATACTGAATGCTAGATGGGGGACAGTGGGCACACTCGCTGCAGTGGTCCTTCCAGTACCAGTCACCATGTTTTCCAGATCAGGGGAAACTGGACATTCTCATGTGGTGGGTGTAAAAATCAAGGCATAAGAGGGGACAGAGGAAGGGAGGAACTAGGGGAGGGACCACAAGAACCTATTAAAAAGCAAAATATTCTAGAAATCCCAATTTAGATCTAAAGTAAAAGTCTGTGGCATATTATATCCTGAGTGAAAATGCCCAGTGTCAGACAAACACTGTATTAAAAATTTGACTGACACACTCACGAGAGCTAGGCAGTATCAGAGAAATATATTTGCTTCTACCCCAGGAAAGCTTCAAAACTGAACTCAGTGGAAAATTTCTTCAGGCTTTGGTAACCATTCCTGCCCCCAGAGAAGTTCTTTGGTAGCCCATTGATATAAAAGTATATAAACCCCTTCAATGTAAATAATGAACGGGTTTATACCTGTTCACTTGAGGGAACAGGTAAAAAGACACTTCACTGAGAAGATCAGCAAAAAGGCCATTTGGGATCAGCTCCATGGTGTATGAAGAACCAAAGTTCTGCACCTTTGTGGCAGGGTTGAGTTTCCCTACTTTGAGTAAGGGCAGGTCAATTTCAACCTATCTCTAGAGCCCTTCAGCATGATTCTCTGCATCACTTGACAACTCCAAAGGGTATACTTCGTAATGATGGGAACACCAGTTGAAACAAACAAATAGTTTAACTCTTAAAAAATTATAACCTGAGGCATATTTACTTTATTTCCGAAGTTTTGGTAATAAATATGACATAGAATCATAGAATAGTTAGGGTTGGAAAGGACCTCAAGATCATCTAGTTCCAACCCCCCCTGCCATGGACAGGGACACCTCACACTAAACCATTCCACACAAGGCTTCATCCAACCTGGCCTTAAACACTGCCAGGGATGGAGCACTCACAACCTCCCTGGCCCACCCATTCCAGTGCCTCACCATCCTTACAGTAAAGAACTTCCTCCTTATATCCAATCTAAACTTCCCCTGTTTAAGTTTTAACCCGTTACTCCTTGTCCTGTCACTACAGTCCCTGATGAAGAGACCCTCCCCAGCATCCCTATAGGCCCCCTTCAGATACTGGAAGGCTGCTATGAGGTCCCCACGCATCCTTCTCTTCTCCATTTTCATAAATATGACATTTTGGTCATAAGTATGACATGTTTCACCGAATCTGTCCGGGGTGAAGCTGGGAAGACATAGAGGTGCTAGTACTCAGGATATTTCTGGACAAAAAGTATTTGCATAAGCATTTTGAAACTTTGGTAGCATTTCTGCCTATCCTTAATCTTCTTGCAAGTGTATGTGTGTTATCTAATGAATTTAACCAAGTACAACCTTTCTAATACAAATAAGCTGCTTTCAAAATTTTTATGCCAGAGAAGAGAATGAAAAGAGAAATTCAAGTCTTATTTATTTATTTATTTATTTAGTAACCTTGAGTTTCTGTGATGTGAATTGCTAAATATGTCTGAGAATGCAAAGTTATCTACAAACCCTTCTAATCCTATTTACTTCTTGAAGAGTTGAGGTTGGTAGTAATCTCAGTCTCAAGTCAAAAGTTGTTCCTAGCATAGTAACACTTCGGACTTTTTGAAAAGAAAAGAAAGAAGGGAAATATACTACAATCCAGATAGCATTATTTAAAATAAAATAGGATAAATGGCATCTACCTCCTCCCTCAAATGTACACTAGATAGATCCCTACAGGGTAAGTAGCCTTGGCCATTTTCCATGATGCCAAAACATGTAGGTTTCAGCTCTTCCTTCTTCATAAATAGGAAATAATAACTGACAAGAAGGCCAATGCAAGTAGAAAGCAAATTAATCCAGACATGTTTTGCATCTGCACATCTATGGTAACCCCAACCAAGAACACAATTTGGCTCACTGTATCTTTTCCCTCTAAATGTCTCATTCTGGCCATACAACTGTTCTATTTTCTGGTTAAACATTACATGGACTGTGTTAATCTCTGCTTCAGCTAATTTAGCTATACTAAATGCAAATGCTTCCTGTACTTATGAATACAATCTGTTCATAGTGAATAGTTTGGAAGATTTGGATGAGTTAAAACAGCAACAGTATCCATGTGGGACCAATCTTCCCTGGACAACTCTTATGCTTTGATTCATAAATTCTTTCCATAGGAAATATCTGTTGAAAATCTCCAACACATCCAGAAATGCACAACTCAGTTTCTTGAGTTATTATAAGTTCTTAATACTTATTGCTTCTCCCTTTATTTCTTACTTTTATATAAAGCATTGGCTCTTGTGTTCATGAGACTCCTTTATGCTTATTTTCCATTATTGCAGAATGCGTGTTTTTAGTAACTGCAATAACATCTGTCATTAGTACGACCATGTGAACCTATTAAAGAAGCAACTTACAACTCTGAAATACCTGATTTCTGCATCTAATTGGGTGTGTTAAGGCACCTCTTCATCTGCTGTTACTGTTATGCATGTTTGACTTATTCTGTGGAGTGAAGACGCAGTTGCTTGATTATGAAACAAACATACCATTATCTGATTTAGAGAACAGAATTTCAGGAAACCTTGAAGGAACACTCAGCCTTAGGAAATGTGAGGGTGACAATGGTGGGACTGCAGCGGTAAACTTGCAAGTGAACTTCTGAGACCCATGGCATTCATGATCCAGAAAAAATGGAGAAGAGCAAAGGGGGCAGGTATGGCTACTGAGAGGTCAGACATGCCCAGTTCATCAGACACTGGAAGCTGAAGGATTTTTTTTCCACTTCAGCAGTGGAGTGGCTCACACAGTGGACTGTGCTCAGCTGCCTGGAATGGAGAGCTTAAGCGTACCTGGGTGGTTTTCTGCTCATCTCTGGCAACTTGTCATGGATTTCTGCCAGAGGAGTTCAGCTCTTTAAACTAGATTTTGCAAAGACTCCCCACGTAGCCCCTGTCCATCCAGCCACTGATGCAGCAGTGCGAAGTATTGCCTATGACATGAGGAGGAGCTTTTTTGCAACTGAATCTAGTTTTACCAAACTTACTTATCAAGGAGTGCAGGTCTTTCCTGAATTAAAATTTACATAAACTTTACGAGAACTGTAGGCAACTGATAACAAATTGCAGCTCATCAAGAAGAAAGGATTAAAAACTGGCACTTACAGTCCTTGTGGGTCCAGAAATAAAGTTTTAAAGTTGTGATGGCACCTTATTAAAATCTCTTGTCAGCCAAAGAAAAGAGCAACAGCTTAAGGCCTTTCCACAAAGCATCTGTCCTCTCAAATTTGCATTTGACAAACTCCAATTTATTCAGTATTTCTTCCTTTTTATTTTCTGCCTTCTTCAGATGGTATCTATTCCTCATGACTCTACTGTTCAACACTTAGGTTCAAGGGTACAAGTTAATGCCCAGTGGATGTTACAGCTCTCATCCCTAAGCAGCATTTCTCTCATGCTTTATACAATTCTTGACTGGCCATTCCTCTCCAGGTTAGACCAGTAATTGCAAATACCACCACATTTTTCACCTCCCATACCAAGACAAGACTGTAGCTCTTTCTTTCTCTTAGCAGGAATGCTACAGCAGCAGAATTCTTTGGGTAAGCATTCAGTGGGTTTCTTTTAAAATCCAAATTAGTCATATGCAGAGTATGTCTAGAGTGGAAAAAAGCCAAAGATAGAAGTCCTTTTTCAGTTCTAGCTATGCCAGTTGAAGATGATCTTTCCATCTGCCTCTCACCCTTGCCAGAGGTTACAGCAAGCTGACCTGCTAGTGAGTGAGTGTTCACACAAAATGAGTGAGGTTGGCTTAAGATTCCTAACTATTTGTTCACTCAGTTTATCCTGACTTGAACAGGGTTATGAGACTTCATCAGGCTTATGAGTGGTCCCCATGATGCTGAGCCACACAGGTCAGAAGGTACTGTAATTTCTAGCGTGGGTAATAGTCTCCAGGTAGGAGAGTGATATTAGTAATAACATTTTCAGCTGGCAGGGTAATATGCAAGACAGAACATGTTTCCACAGATATGGACTAAAGTAAGTATTCTCCACCATCAGTATAGTTTCTTCCTGTCCCTCATCAGATTGCCCTAGCAGTATAAAGAGTTTTGTACAGTATTATCATATTTGCAGGCTGTGGTCCTCATTGGGGATGTCAATCACCCTAATACCTGCTGGAGGGACAACACAGCAGGACAATAAGTGATCCAGGAGGCTCCTGGAGAGCATGAATGACAAAGTAACAGAAAAGCCAATGAGGAGAGATGATCTACCAGACCTCATTCTCACCAACAAGGAGGGGCTCATTGGGGTTGTGAAGATCAAAGTCATCTTTGGCTGAAGAGACCATGAGATGGTGGAGTTCAGGATCCTAAGGGCAGGGAAGAGGATGAAAAGCAAGCTCACAACTTCAGGAGAGCAGGTTTAGGCTACTTCAAAGATCTGTCCAGAAGAGTCTCACAGGATAAGGCCCTAGAAGGAACAGAGGCCCAAGACAGCTGAATAATATTCAAGGATTATCTCCTCCAGGCTCACGAGTGGTCCATCCCAGTGATTTCCAGGACTGCTGGGAGGCTCGTGTGGATGAATAAATAGCTCCTAGCCAGACACAAAAATGAAGCATACAGAGGGTGGAGGCAAGGATGAGTAACCTGGAATGAATACAGAGACATTTTCTGAGCATCTAGGGACAAAGTTAGGAAAGCCAAAGCCCACATGTACCTGAATCTGGTAAGGGATGTCAATGACAAGGAGGGTTTCTGTAAGTGCATAGGGGACAAAAGGAAGGCTAGGGAAAATTAAAATCTATTGTTCAAACAAGACTGGGGACCTGATGACACAGAATGTGGACAAGGCTGAAGGGCTGAATGCCTTCTTTGCCTCGCTGCAAGACTGACCTTCAGGAATTTCAGGTCCTATAGGCCAGGGGATAAAGGCTGGAACAAGGAAGATATACCCTTGGAGGAAGAGGATCAGCTCAGGGAACACTTAAGCAAACTGGACATACATGGGCCATGATATGATGCACATGAGTACAGAGGTAATGGCAGATGTCATTGCAAGGCCACTTTCAATAATCATCTTTGATCCATCACAGTGACTTGGAGAAGTGCCTGATGACTAGGGGAAGGCAAGTATCACTTTTGTCTTCAAGAAGTTCAAGAGCGAGTATGCAGATAACTACTTGACCCTGGGTAGGTGATGGAACAGTTAATCCTGGAAATCATTTCCAGACACATGAAGGACAAGAAAATCATCAGGAGTAGTCAGCATGACTTTACCAAGGGGCGTATTTAGAAGGTTCAACTTTAATTTCTTCCAGATTATAAGTAAGTAAAAAAAAAAAATCCCAAAACCAGAAAGCCCTTTGTAAGAAATGGTTTCTATGCTTAGTTCACCGAGCATTTTTTCTCAAACTCGCAGTAGCTACTAAGTAGTTTAGTACAATACTAGTAGCTTTGATTTCAGAGGTGAAGGAAACTGTTAAGAAATTTCAAAGTTTACCTTCCACTAAGCTTGCCAGTTTGTAAACATGAAAGAAAACACACACACATTTCACTAAGCTGTGATACTTGCTGATGAGTCCAAGCAAAAAGCAGGTATGACAAGTGTTGTCATTTAAGCTGTAGTCATTACCTCATGCTTCATCCCTTCTGTTGATAGCAACCTTGTCACGCAGCCAAACAAACAAGAACCAGCATAAACTAAATCGATCATTCTTGTTCTTATTGTACACAAATGAACATAATAAACCCCATCAGTTCCCACAGAGATACACTTTTAAAACAGTTAAGTTGCAGCTACAAAAAAGAGACATAAAACAAAAACAGGATAACAGCATCTGAAGCTATTCTGTTGAGATGCCTGCAGCTGTAAATGGGTTAGTTTGGCTTTTTGAGTTACAGTTTGCAGACACGTCTATACAAGATTACGGTTATGAGTTACTGCTGTGTATGTTTAATGGATTTTCCTGCTCTCTGGTACTGCAAGCTTCTAGTCTGGAGTTATGCTTCTTGCCAGATCTGATCAGCTAATACTATGTTTTACAATATTTACTTGTTACCTACTAAATTTTGGATTCTCAGACCAAGGAATGAAAGAGTCAGTGTGACACGTTTGATTTGATTATGTGAAAACTGTCTCTGTTTTCATCTGTTTGTGCTATAGATGTATTAGCCTTGTGAAAGTCAAGAGACTTACGCTTCTCCTGCATCTCAGATAAATATTTTAATATCCTCATTTAGATGCAATTTAGAGTATACCTGTGTTGTCTTAACTTTACATTTTATTGCCTTCTTGGTAGCCCTTGCACATCTTCTATTAGCCTATAGCCATTCCAGGGCCCTATCTTATAGCCCTCGCTCATTCGGATAACTTAGCAAGTGCTAATAGATACGAACTCTTCCTCACTCAGTGACGACCTTAACTGATAAGGACATTACGACAAAATCTGAATTAACACCTTTAAATAATACCTGGTTTTAATTCTCTGCCACTCTTACTGAGTATATGGCTAATGCCCCATAGGATCTATAAGAAGTCTGGTGGAAAGCACCTTTCATTTTCATCAAATTGAACTTTCAATGACACCAGGAATTTGAATTAGTAAAGTATATTTGCTATGGCTCTGTTTAGTCACCTCTAAGAAACAGCTCTTGAAATGCCATTGCTAACCTGAACTGAAATTGGGACAGTACAATGATGATCTTAACATCAGACATAGACATCTCCAGGGTAAGTTCCCCATAGAGAGTTCACAAGGTCACACTTAATTTGAGAAAGATGATTTGTATGGCACCATAAATTGAAATAATACCTATGTCATCAAAAAACAGCAGTCCACTTACACCACCTGTCTATAAGAATGGTGTTACCAGAGAAAACTGAGGAAGTCTGATTTGAATTTTACGAGACATATAAAATCTGTAAGGACAATAAAGAGAGCTTTTGTGTGGGGCAAGGGACTGCTAGAAAAAATGAAGGCAAAGGATGGAATTTCTGATGGGAGTCAAGCAGCTTTTAGCATGACCAGCAGATGAGCAGCACGGTGATAGTTTGATGTGGTTTTACTGGCAGTAACCAAAGACAGGCAAATAGTAGTGCTGTGAAAATTTTATCCATCTTAGTAACTCGGTTCCTCTTTGTACGGATTGTCTCTCAAAAGCACGTATTAAAGTACCGCAAAATGCAACACATGACACCGATCAGCTTCAAACATCTGTTGTGTAGCACATGGAAAAGCACAGTACAGAATTTCTAAGGAAAGCCGCCTTGTAAATAGGCAGGGAAGCTTTACCAATTCTCTTCTGTGGGCAATTAAATTCAACTAAAAATCACAATTTTTAAAAGTTAAAAAAAAGTATATATGGAAGGCGGAAGCTTCTCCCCCCAACCCTGTGCCTTTGTAACACAGGAGTATTTACATTCAACAGCAAACAGCTGCCTTTTCCATTGCTCTGTCAATCACCCAGCATGGCCTGACGAGAGTACTTCAGTGACAGCTTCACTGAGCCCGGGAGCACTTCCCAGCTCTCGGGTCCAGCTGTCCATGCTAGTGCTGCCGTCAGCACATGAAGACCAAACGTGGTTGTGCATCACCTTTTTCCAACTAGCCTCGCTCCCCAGATTCCATGGGAAGAACATTCAGGACTGTGGTTGGGAGGGCTGGGATAATGGGTGCTGGGAGTCCAGCTAAACTGCGTCTGCCACGGCTGGCAGCAGGCTGCGGCTCTACTACAGCGTTGCACCAGTCAGAGAGTCAAGTTACCGCATGATTCTAATGTGTGGGGGCAAAGCAAACCCAGGGTATGTTGTAAGGTGGCTAAGACTTGAAAGGTGATCAGCTCTGTCACTGCTACAAATTGAAACCATGATGTAAGTGGAGGAGGGATGACTGCATTATTAATAAATGACGGGCTAGCATCTGCAGAGTAGACAAACCCTACTAATCAAAGTCACGCTCTCTGCTGACCTTATTGCTTGAGGTAAGCCAGACAGAGGGTATAATCCCTTCTGACATTGCTTCCCTGTCCAGATTGCCAAGGCAGGCCCTAAATACAAGCAAAACAGATGCCTATTCTGGGCAGCCAGTATCTTTCAAAGGCGCTTGATGGGAACATCTGTAAATCCCTTGATCACCTCAGCAATTCGGAGGTCAGCCAGGCTGCGGGCAGCACAGCTGCGTGGCTGGGCAACCTCATTTCAGCCAGCACCATCACACCCAAGTGGCCGTGCAGCTCACTGCTTGAGATCCACTGAATCCTAAGCGGCTTCTCTGATGTCTGAACTAAACTTTTATACCCATATCATGTGTAATGCAACAATTTATTTCGTGATAAGCATTTGATATTTATATAACCAGAGATGAGAGAGAGAGAGAAATCTGTCAGAAATAGCTTTACAGATGAATCTTCTCATTGTCTAACAAGCTTTTCATTGTTTTTAATTTTCATTTCTCTCCACGGTTCAGGGCACTTTGGGAAAAAAAAAAATCTATTCAGCCGTTTCCCACTCATAATTCAAGAAAGAGAGTCATGTATTATAATAGAGATAATTAGCTTTGACTGAAAATAATAAGCTTGGCACTAAATATCCCCCACTACTGCACAGAATAACCATTTATCGTCTTATATACTCTCCATCAAGCCTAATTACTGCAACAGTAATTACTAACCTGTTGAAAGAACAAAAGAAAATGCAACTAGCTCTGCACTGAGATAAGGAGAATGTTGCTGATTCTAATAAGAAGCTCTTAGTTGCTTCCTCTTAGAGATCATTTACTTGCCTTTCCCACCACGTAAGCTTGTAATCCACCCTCCCACCCCCCAAAAACCCCAAACCTCCACATATATTCTGATTACAATGGTTAGGTCCCACCTGTTTAGGCCAAATGTCTGTTCAGCTGGACTGAAGGAACGTCACTGATTTCTGAATTTCTAGGAAGAGAGCAGCGCCTGTCTCAGGCTGTGTGCTGTAACGCTGCAAACTTCCATATGCTGGACAGCTTTGCTTGCCTACTCTTCTGACCCACCAAACCGCTCCCTGGCTGGTATTCTGCCTCTTCTCAACAGATATGCTGCCAATCATGCCGAAGAAAAACTAAACAAATGCAGACCTCTATGTTCAAAGAATAACATGTGCTTAAACGGCTTGGAGTATAATCTCTGTTTGCAGAAATGTACTGTGTTCATTATAGCATTTCTCCCTCGTTCCACCGCATCTCACTGTTGCTCCTTCTTAAACTCAGTCATGGAGCTTCACCTCTGACAGCTGAGTAAGCCCTGGAAAAAAGCAGTGAGTGGCAGCCCCAATCCCTTTTGCTGCTCAAGGTATTCTCTGGGTCACAAAAAAACCTGTACTTGGGGCAGCTTGTACAGCTACCTGAGAAAGAAGACATCTTTATACCCTGTTCCATCCAGATCCATGAACAGAACCTATCCCTCGCTCTCTCTTTGCCAATGGGAGTTGAAGGAAACTGGTGCCTTCCAGACACCACCAGTGCTTTTCAAAATCTGGACTGCCAAAGTTGTTATGCTCACTGAATTCAGGAACTGGAACGACGCCGCACAGCATATGCAAGCATTCACAGCTAATCAACCCAGATGAAATTGCAGATATTGAATATTCTCTGGGAAACTGTTCGCAATCAATCCACAGCATGTAAACAACACAACCCTCCCACCTCCAAACCCCCAACAAGCTATAAAGTAATTCATCACACAAATACAACCAAAAAATACAACATAGCAAATCTCAGAACCACTAACACTCAACAAGCATGAATTTCGTTATTTCAGGCAGAGTGTAACTGGCTTAGATCAGGAGAGGTTTGGGGCATTTTATGAGTCCCTGACTTCTTGCCCCCTACATTTTGAAGCCTTTGGGTCATTATGTTTCAGGGCTTTTTTTCACCAGAATCATGAGGCCTAGAAATTGCCTTTTTTCTCCCCACAATTTAAATCCCTCAGCCACACTATCCCAGATGGTACCAGCTTTAAAGAAAATGCAACAAATACTCCAAGAATTGCTTCCAACCAGTGTGTTCTCTTCCTCTGGTAGATATGTACTGCTGGAAGGCATTCCAACAACTAGGAGGAGACCTCCCAAAATTACAAGAATACCAACAAATGCAGAAGCCATGACATTCATGATTATCCCATACACAGAAAGAGGGAAATGATGTATTTTCAAAAAAAAAGAGGAAATTTCATAGCCTAATTGTGGGTTTGGTATAGCAGAATAGGATAAAATCACCAATGTTTTTTACAGCCTTTGCTTGGCAACAAACACTACATCAGTATATTTTTATTAAAAGTAAACACATTTTTCCTCCCCGAAACCCATTACCTAAATGTAATTTGATATTGTGTTTTAGCATTTCGTTAGTGAATTTAAGAGATGCTTATAGCAGGATTGGAGTCGAGCAGCTACTTAAGTTGAAAAGGAAAATTTAAAACATCAGTAATATTTTCTTGATGAAACAACTGCAAAGTGTATCTGATCACAACCTAACAATTAAAAGGTCCCCCAGAAGTTTTAATATGGCATTCACCATTTATAATAACACCAAATCATACCAGGGCATCAGAAGCTGATAGAATGACTTAATTCTCCATTTTGCCCAGCATTAAAATGCTCAGTTACAGGCTCATTCTGCAAGCCACCATAAATATCCTCAATTAGCTAAAAAAAAAAAAAAAAATCCAAAATCACTTCAATGAAAGTGTTTAAAAATTCCCAGTTTTCCCACTTTCTTGATTAATTTCTTGTTTAACCACTGAACTGCATTTCTCTCAGTTCTCTTTCAAGCAGTACTTCTCTGCAATATACAATACATTCTCTAACTGGACCACCAAAAAAACCTAAACACACACAACCAAAAAAAGAATCCATCCTAAGTTGTAGGCATTACTCCATCCAGAGAATGTCTATATGGGTTTTCAAAGACAACATGCCTTTAGTATGCCTAAGATTTATATAGTTTGACTTGGTACTCTTCCGGAAGCCTGCTTTCACACACTCCAAACTAGCTTGCTTTATTCTGCATGAGTCACAGTGAAAAGCCCACTCAGGAAAAATATCCAAAGAAAACACAAGCAAACTAGTTAGTTGTAAGTAGGACAGGCCTATGCCAAAACCAGAAACTGAAACATATCCGAACTTTGGGAATATAGACTTTAACTTCAGATGTATTCTCCACGCCTACAATAGGTCTCAGAAGGCCAATTTGTGTTCTTATTTCTACTTGTAATTATGCTGCTTGGTCACTAGTGCTTTTTGGCTGTTTTGATGCTTTCAGGAAAGGAAGTGGTTTCTAGATATGAGGAAAGATGGAGCAGAACTCATTCAGTTTGGAATTGCTCCTTTCCCTACTAATGAAAACTCCTTCTCTAAGGACTGTAGAGAGTCTCACCACCCTGATTTCCAGACACCAAAGAAGTCACAAAAATGATTGTGACGTACCTCTAGGCATGTATAAATATGCATGTAGAAATATGACTTTTTTTTTTAACAGAAGCTGCAAAACTCAGGATGATGAAGTTACAAAAAATCTTCAGTTTTGCATCCAAACTTCTGGTCAAATCTAAAAGAGAGAGATACAAAATACAGGTTTCATTTTCAACATGAGCACTTATCATGTGAAGATCTGTTGCCTGAGTTTTCTCTTCAAGACTCATGTGAATATCTGTTAAAAATCTGACAGTAACTCTTCAGAATAGGTGGATCATCAGATTATCTGATGCAAATACAGTTTTTACAACAGTCCTATTTTATAGGATGAGCCACACATGGAGAGTATGTTATTTATTTATTCTTATAGAGAAGGACTGTTATATACTTCCAGTCTGAGCAGCTTTTTGACTTCATCACAAATTCTTCTTTCCCCTTCAGAAGACTTCACTAAGGATATAAGATTGGCTGCAAAGGGAAGCACATTACAAAGAACTTGAAGTTATAACTGCCTACACAGCTGATTCAACAGGACATACAGAACTGGATATTGAGAGAAACACACACATCCTTATAGATGAAAATGAAAATTCTCACATTCCCAGTTAATACAGAACTTCTTTTCAGAATATTTTTATATCTAGGCTCATTGTTCAGTTTGGAACATCTGAACAATTTCACCCTCTTTAGGCTTTACAACATACCCCATGTGAACAACATAATGACTGGACACATCTCTAGGATCTTATGTGCATTCTTTTAAAAAACTTTAAATGTGGTCAGAGGTATTGTAAAACTCTGTCTGTGAACAAAGCCTTCAGCTGGTCCTGAACCTCTTAGTCATAACAAAAAAATAACCAAGTGAATTAACATTTGCCTTTGTGAGATTCTCTGCTATGTACAAGTAGTGCTCTACAGACTTTCTCTCTCAGGTAGATACTTGATAATTTAGCTTCGACAATGCTTGGCTGCTGCTGGCCATCTGATCCATATTCACGCACTCTCTCAATCCTGAAGAAAAGGTCAAATATTAACGTACTTGTTCGGGTATTCAGACTGGTGTACCTCTCCTGACTTAGGACTGCAGCCTGACTGATGCTTTAAGTGCTGGCATCTTAAGGCAAAACTAAACTGAATAAGAACTGGTCAGTACGTAACAAACAATGTCATCCTCTGAGCACCGTACAGTTTTCTTCCATACCGCTTTGCTGTTTTAACCACAAAGTATTACAATTTTTGCTGGAAGCACCAAAGGAGAAATAACTGGTGTTGGAAATACTCAGTCCACATATTTGCTGGATTTTTAAAGCCCTCTTATATTACCTCTGCGGTAATCCACATAGGTCTCCCAGGCTCCCTCTTCCTCCTAGTATGCAGCCATCTCTTTCTGTGCTCTTTTAGTCTCTTGGCCCAGATAGGTCTACTTAGCCAAAATCTTGAAACCACTGCCTGCTTCTCAGCACTAAAAGCATTGCCCACACAGAACGTCCCAGAGATTAATGTAAAGAGTATATAGATATATATCACATACAGATATATATAATATCAGAAGTATGTAGATAGCCAGTAAATCAGCTTCACCAGGGGCCCAATTTAAATGCCTATATTCAAACACATGTAGCATGGGAATAAACGAGAAAAATTAGACACGTGTGTGTGCCAACAGGGCCACGATTTTACTAACATCACAGAGAGGTAGTGGGATGACTGCTATCACTAGAGTGTTGGAATGGAAGGATACATGCTGTTTGGGAAGGACAAGCAGGGAAGATGAGGAGGGGGTGTCACCCTCTATGTCTATGACCATCTGGAGTTGCCAGAGCTCCTCCTGGGGGTGGATGAGGAGCAAACTGAGAGCTTATGGGTCAGGATTAAAGAGAGGGCAAGTACAGTGGGGGTATGGTATGGCCTATCTGACCAGGAAGACCGTGTAGATGAGAAGCTGTGGCTGCCCCATCTCTGGAAGTGTTCAAGGCCAGGTTAGATGGGGCTTTGAGGAACCTGGTCTAGTGGAAGGTGTCCTTGCCCATGGCAAGGGGCTCCAAACTAAATGATCTTTAAGGTCCCTTCCAATCCAAACCATTCTGCGATTGTATAACAAGGTCTTTACGTTTCCCTGCACTAAACAATACCACTGTCCTGGGTTCAGCAGTAGCAGTCATTTTTCTCCTTCTTAGTAGCTGGTGCAGTGCTGTGTTTTTGACTTTCAGCCTGGGAACAGCGCTGATGGCACCGATGTTTTTAGTTGCTGCTCAGTAATGTTTACTCTGACCAAGGACTTTCTGAGTCTCATGCTCTGCCAGGGAGGAGGGGCAGACAGGAGGAAGCAGAGATAGGACACCTGACCCAAACTAGCCAAAGAGGTATTCCATACCACAGCACGTCATGCCCAGTATATAAACTGGGGTCAGTTACCCAGAAGGGCTAGATCACTGCTCTGGTCGGGCTGGGTATCGGTGAGCAGTGAGTGGTTGTATTCTCTTCCCTTGTTATTTTCCTTATCATTATTATTGGTGGTAGCAGTAGTGATTTGTGTTATACCTTAGTTACTGGACTGTTCTTATCTAAACCCATGGGAGTTACATTCTTTCGATTCTCTTACCCATCCCTCCAGGAGCGGGGGGAGGAAGAACGGGGGGAGTGAGCGAGTGGCTGCGTGGTTCTGCGTTACCAGCTTGTTTTAAACCATGACAACTGCAGTGGTCTGACACAGGTACAAGGGTTTCCATTGTCCTGTAAGAAAACATTTAATGCTATCCCTTCTCTCCTCCAAATAAGAAATTGTGTGTTTCTTGAAGTTCGACTAGTCATGCCCTAAAGCAAACACATCTTCCTCGATTAATGCACCTATATCTCAGCCAAGAAAGCCTGGCTCCTTCCACTGGCACTCCTTGGCTTCCAAGTGTCCTGAATGAATCATCTTTCTTATTTCACATCTGAATAATTATGGATCTGCTGCTCCTTCACCTTTAGCTGTCAGCTCAGACATAAGGTCAGCTCTGCACAAAATGACCAAAACTCACGTACCCATCAGGTCCACTGAAACATGAAACGTATCTGGGTCTTTTTCTCAGTTACCAATTAACTTTTCCATTTATAAAGTTTGTCTCATGCAAACCAGGTAACCAAAAAACTCACTAAAATCACTGTCAATAGTATAACATCTAATTACAATCCTGTAAGTTTCCACAGTTCAGTGTACACAGTGTCTTTGTTCAACGCCTGGGCTGCTGTGGCACAGAAAGGGAATTAACACCTCTTCTTCCATTACAGAGTGGTTGCTTCAGGCTAATACTGACCAACACTAAACACAGTTGGGTAGTGTAGCTTGTAATGAGTAAATAACTTCAGTGCTGCCAGTCCTATAACTTTCCTATAGAGTAACATCCAGGAAAACTATTTTATACCTCCTACATACCTTCAAAATGGTACTTGTTTTTGTGCCAGCATATCCCAGTCAAATAGCAACAAGTCCCGAGAAAGCTCCATAGCCTTTTCCACAGCTATATGTAGGGTACCTGAATTTGGAGCCTTGATGGATATTGAAAACTGACTGTAAGAAGGAAGCACAAAGCAGAGAGAAGGATTCTGGGACCCAGAGATGGGTGAGCTACAGCTAGTTTATTACGCATGGCTTTACATAGGGATCCCAAGAGCTGAAGCTATTGGAGCTATTTATTGTGTGTGCATCATTCCTGAAAAATCAGATCTGTTAGAGTAACAGGGATAAAAATGTAGTCTACATCTCTCCCTCAGTGGGTCTCCAGCTTCAGTGTGCCTAAGACTTCTGTGAAAGCATAGATTCTGAGTCCAAGTCACATGAATATACTGGAAAACTTTTCCATGAGATCACCAAGGACTTCGATGCAATGATCTCAGATCCCCACACACAGCTTCAGAACTATGTCCACCATGTCCTGGCTATATTGGCTTTCATCTGCTTTTGCAATCTAGGTGAAAGGGAACAAAATACGTGTGCTGTGGCCTGCTTTCCCTCCACCTCACCACCTTTTGCATGATTCTTATAGTCAGAGAGAATACTGCTGCATGCAGCAGAAACAGGACCACGTGCCTACAGAGGCAGCAACCCAAAGCATAACCCACCTTCTGGCTACGAGCACACTTACAGTGCTCTAATCTAGAGCCCACCCAGAAGTGTCTTGATGGAACCATGTTAACACCAAACCCTACTTTGTCCGCCTCTGTGCCAAGCATAAACACTGCTTTCAAACAGGGCTTGTTCCACCCGTGAAGTTGAAATAAACAGCATTAGAAAGCAGGTCCATCTGGGACTGAGAGCACTGAAACATGGATTTTGTACTTGATACCCAGAGTATCTGGGAGTTCTGATGCATCAAGAAAGAAACTGGGTATTTTAAGCAGCCTTTTAACCCACTGGCTAAATGGGGCCAGGGGGTGGGGACGGGGTCAAAATGGAAGCTGCCTAACAACAAAATCTGTGAACTCTGACCTTCTGTCTGAAGATGAAAGCTGAGTTAGATGATTTTTCTATAGATGTCATTACGGCAGCTTTTAAGGCTATCCTGCTTGAACTCTTGGTTGCACTCAGTATTGTGAACTACTGCCAGAGGGAGAGTTAAGTGAGTGGAAGTCCAAAAAGTAAGAAGCGTTTTCAGCAGTGGAGAATATTGATCATAGCGGGAAACCATTTATGCCTCAAAGGGCCATCAGCTGTCACTATTTCACTGGCTCCAGAGCCATATTTAGGTGCCTAATAGGAGTTAATTAACGTGTTCACTTATAGGTGGGTGGAGCTGTGTCAGTCTCAACAGACAAGGAACACTGACGTCAAAATAGACTAATTAACATGATTTGAACCTGTGTAAACTCACAATTGATAACAAAGACATAAATTGCAGCATCATATCAAAGCACCGGCATAAAATAGATTCAATTCAGTGTGCTTCCAATGAGTGGCCAGAAACAAGTATGCAATACTACTGGAAGAGGTCAGCTAATGAATAATTGGCACATAGGAACAGCAGCTGATCAATAAAAGGCTTATTCCATTTTGATCTCTCAGTCCCCTGAAACAGTTTAATGTTCTCTGAAGCATTCCTGGATGATCTTTTTATCCTCAGAAGTATCTGTAGATAGCTCGTGACAATGCCTGCCACAGGCTTTATACATGTTATATAAGACTGCATCACTTGAACCAGCTTCAAGTTTCCTGCATTCAGTCTTTTTCCTCATGTGATTAGGCAAAAATGAATACCTCCATTCAACTCACACTTCTATACTATTCATCAACAAAAGACTGAAGTTTAGGTGCAGACATAGCCTAAATTCAGAAAGAATTTAGTACCCCAAAGTACCCCAAGTACTTGTCTTAGAGATAGATCCCCTTCTCCGTTTTTACTGAGCTCCCAATTGCCTGATAACGCCCCAAGGAACAGCAGGTCTTACTAGAAATATTTTGCTAAAGCAGATAACACATAATTTCATTCTGTAAGCCCATTGTTAGGGTAAGCACTTAAAAAACCCT
Source organism: Lathamus discolor (assembly GCF_037157495.1). Lineage (NCBI taxonomy): Eukaryota > Metazoa > Chordata > Aves > Psittaciformes > Psittacidae > Lathamus > Lathamus discolor. Next base: position 67,084,217 of record NC_088885.1, read on the forward strand.
AACAAACAATTTCAGTCAAGTCCAGCAATTAAAACAAAATAGCTGCTAGTAACAGATACTGTGAGACAGCAGTGAAAAGGAAAGGAGAGAGAAAATGGGTGCAAAGTGAAATCCTAGCAAAAGGGAATGAAATCTCACTTACTGGCATGCACTTCAGTAAACAGGTTGCATACTATACTCTGCTTCCCCACCATACTCCAATTCAAACGCTGCTCACATACGGAGTGTGAATGTTCTTGTTCAAATCCCATAAGGTTTTTATTTCCTTTGCTTATTGACAAAACAGTAAAAACACTATGTTGAACAATTTTGCTACAAGAAAACAGCAGTTTGTCAGAACGATCGAGTAAGGCATCCCTCAATGGAAAAAACCCCACAACACTATTAGGCAGTGGAATGTAACAGAGATAGTTCATTATACAGATACTGAGAGATTGCATTATTCTCTCTTAAAAGGTAGCATTTATACAAGTTATACAGTATTACAGGCATACAAAAATTACTTGAAAAGGGAGTAGAGAATGATGTTGAGAGGTTAAGTGGGGTGTTCCTCTATCTTCTCTGACAATACAAAGCAAGCTGATATTCAAGGAAACTGAAAGGCAGTGAATTTACCAACAACAAAAGGATTTTTTTAATTCAGTGCATGATAAATAAGCTATGAAAACTGAAGTCTTGAGATATTATTAAAGCCAAGAGCTTATCAAGATTCAAAATCAGAATTTGTATGTGCAAACAGTAGGAAATGTGGCAGTAGCTCAGAAAGGCAGGTTCTTTTGAAAATTTCCAATGAGACCTAGAAGCTAAAGTTTCACCTTCAAAACTGATTTAAGCACATAGAGATTACACTTACATTAATAAATCCCACCTTCCATAATTGACTTTATCATCCAAGACTGTGCTGGTTCTAATTGCCTCTTAACTGGAACTTACCCTACTCTTGCTCTGCCTCGCTGGGTGGCAAATCCAGCTACTGTTCATCTGTCTGCTCCTGGGTTTCTTTAACAACACAATTTGTGGTGCTTGCATCTGTTGTAACCTCAGGGGGGCTGACAGAGGTGGTTATTCACTGGAAAATTCTTCAAGATACAAATCCTAGACTCCTATAGAGGCCAGAGAGAACGACTGTTGAAGGCAGAACTTGGCCTTCCAGGTATATTGGCAATAGACTATGTACCTATGAAGCTCTTTAAAGGCAATTCTGAAGTCTTGCCTTAATTTTTAAACTGCCATGACAGAGTGGGGCAAAATATTACCATGCACAAGATTACCATAAAGTGAGATGGGACCTGAATTAGACAGTTAATTCAGCAAGTAACAAGTCCACCAATAGCTTGCACTTTTCCAAAGTATTTGCAAATGTATATTGATCTCACCAGCTAGGTTCATCTAGCAACAGGTATCTTATTTCAGTAAACTATTCACAAAACTGTAACTTATAATTACCCCATTTATGAACTACCCAAGCAGTCAGGATAATTAGTTTCTCTGGCTAAGGACAACAGATCCCACGTTTGGTAGCATCCCTTTGCACCATCCTACCAGCTGTTGCCACTGTGCTGGCTAACCTTCAAACTCTCCTCTTTGCTTTGCACAAATAAGCATTTACTACAAGAGAGAGCATAGGTGCTTCTCTTGCAGAGAAGAGCCATAATCACCAGCTTGCTTTTGGCTCTCACCATAACACATAAACATTTAACTGGACTAGAGAACAGGCTGAGAATGACAACTCAGCCAGTGGCTTAGATGCCAGCGGATGTGTGTTTAAGTTTCTGCTCTTGCTCTACCAAAGGCTGTTTATGCAAATTTGAGAAAGATAATGAATGTACCCTTTCACTCAGTGATGGGTAGCATTGGGAAAAAAAATAGGAATTCAAATGCTCTTACAAAATGGAGGAGAATCTGACATTCAGTCTGTTATGAGATCTTGATCTGGACAAAGCTTTGAGGTGAATGCGCTTAGGTCTGCTGCAGCGAGCTCTCCACCAAAGCAAGAAAGAATTTCAACTGAAAAAAAAAAAAAAAAAAAAAAAGGCAGTTGTTTGTTTGTTGGGGTTTTTTTTTGAGATTACAAAATACAGATTATTATTTTTTTTTAATCAGGGAAAAATCAAAGCAACTTCTATACCTCTCTACAGCTGGCCCACTGGGCACATAAAGGCAGGTCCTTAGTTATACTTAATGTTGGGACTTGCACTTTTCCAGTCTTCGGATTTCATGACAGGAGCTCAGTGTGAGGTCTCCCTAGACAGTATTGTCAAGTTCACTACTTGCCTGAATCTGTATCGTGTACTCAGGGGCAAAGAAAACATGTTCATCTGCTGTTTTATTTTTCTATTACAGACAGAGCCTCTCTTGCAGAAATAGGAAGTGGTTCCTTGCTGTACTCACTGGTTCCCTCTAAAACATTGACTAGGACAGGAAGAAAGTGTTTAAGGATAGTAACAGGTAAGCCTTCCTCCCCTCACCTGTTTCTTGAATAACCATACCATAATTTTCATCTAAGCAGAGGAAATTACTTTCATTTCTCCACACCCATTACAGTATGTTCATGGCCATACAAAGTACATCACTGGTTCTTCTGTCCTACAGTTTACAGAAAAAAGAAAATTCCCTTTCACAAAAAGCCAGAAGTAAGATCACAGAGATGTTTCCATAGGAGCGTCAGTTTGGGGTCATCTTTTTTATCACTGAAAATGAAATTGTCAGAGCACTTACACAAAGAATTAGTCCACATGGTTAGTGTATTACTGGCTTTCATCTGAGCATCATGCAAACTAACTTTTTATGTAGACGACCCCAATGGAAGGACAATTCTCTGATCATCTCCTAACAACCAGAAAAAAGGAGTTTGTTTACCCAACTAAGAAGCCACTGGCTCTGATGAAGTCAAAGCTGAGACTTATCTTTGTGCTGAGGCTAAGCAGCGGGCCTTTTCTCTGTCAAAGAGGCTACGGAAAACAGATTAATGTTACTTATTTGTATCGCAGTATTGCTAATGGGTTTGATCAATTAATGGTCAGACATTGTTTTGAGGATATAAGTATTCTTCAGAAAGTCTGTATCTATCTCTATTGGCAGACTATTTTCAGCACTGAGATCACTTCAAAATAGCTATCTGACATTCAATGCAAAAGGCTAGAGAAAAGTGAATGCGGTTATCTGCTGAGTATACATATAAGGAGAATAAGTGGTTTAGACATAGGTACTTATGAGATAGATCCCGTTTGCTGCTCAGAATTATAACAACATTTTGGCAAAATACGGAGATCTGCCAGAAAGAGTAGCAGCAATGCTGTATTGTCTGGCATTTTTATAATGTGCCCTCCTCTGCCCCCCCAAAGCGTGCTTGCCTTGACTAAATAACCTCTAATCTGCATTTATATTCTTCTATCTTTATCTATTATGCATTACATGCACATGAAGCCAAGTCTCTGATAGTACAGAGATGCTATTTAGAGTACACAAAACTTCCCCAGAGGGTTTCAATTTAGAGAAAGAAGCAGATTATCATAACTCTCATGCAATGGTAAAAAGAATACAAAAGGCTCAGCTACTTCCACTGCAGAGTATCAATGTCATTCATGTGTCCCTATTTTAATATATTCAAGTAGAGCAGCAGTCCTCCACGAAGAACTGGGAACAGGTTTCCCAGAACATCAGGTAGGAAATAGCTTTTGTTCTCTCTCCTGCTGCTGCCCAATTTAAACAGCAAAGAACTTCAGACCAAAATTTACAATAGTCTGTTATTCAACTCACCTACAGTACTACAATTAGTGATTTTGGAAGGTTACATGCTGCCTTTCATTTTCAGCATGCTTGGTCCGCACGGAGGGATGAAAAAAGGGCAATGTAATTAAGTGATACAGTAATAATTCTACAGAGCAAAACAAAGGGAAGGAACTCAACTAAATGAAAAAAAAAAAAACAACCCACCAATAAAAAACATTATTTCCATGCAAGCTCATGCTGCTTTCCAATTTCCCTCAGGACAGAACAGCAAATCATAACAAAACACAGGTAACAGTTATGCTGAAACACTAGTGACTGGGTTTTGGCAAGGGATGGGGAGCAGAAAGGAAGTGCATGTGGAGGAGAGTTTCTGAATTCTTCTGAGTCTTATCCTTTAACATTTAATACTGGGCCATTTATGGGGACGTACTTGCATGTGAGGTTCTTCCTTTGGGCCAGATGGGAATTACTCCAAGGAGAGTTTGTTCCAGTAAGGAGAACGCTTTCACTAAGTACCTCTGTATATAGCTAGCTGGAAGACCAACTCTTAAGACTGCAGGGTTGAAATTCATTCCCTGGGGACTCCATTAGTATCCCTGGAGTGACACCAAAGATAAGATAACTTCTTTTATTCTACATAAGAAATAATTGGGTTGCCTCAATATACTTAAAAGATACACATTAGCCTTCTCTTTTGCCTTGGCATTGGGTGCTACTTGCTTTTCTTCAAGGAGGTCGCATCCAGTTAGACACTGTGTCAAACCAATCCACTGTCACTGATTTCATAAGATGAGTTGTAAATAATACACATTGTGCTTGTAAATACCCATTACATTTGTAACAAATAAAGATTCTTTATTGATCTCTATCGGTCAGTCTCTTACCAAAATGCTTTACTAGACATGCCTTGTTCAAGCACTGACATTAAAGCAAGCTTGTTAGTCCGATTGGCAGGGATAAAATCGCTGCCTCACAAGAGCTTTCAGAGTCTGTGACCATCTCTGCTAGCAGTTACACTGGAGATCAAAGGCTGATGACAGCAAACTAGAACTATTCAGATAGCACAAAGTTGCCCAGTGTAAATTTGCAGATACGTTGAACTACAGTACACAAAAGACCAGACTGAACTGTCCTTCTGACCCTCCAGTTGATACTTCCCAGTTAAAAATAAAAAAGCACTTATGTCCACAGAAAGAGTCAGGAAAACTAAAAGGATCAGTTAATGGTCCTGTGCCCATATATTTAGTAAAAGAGCAAAAGGTTTGTGTTTTCTCACATTGAAAAAGGAGGAAGCAACTAGAAGCCTTATTTCTCTCAGCCCTGTTGAGATGTCTTGTGCTTTACTGACCTCATGGGTATAATAAGCAAGGAAGAGGGGTAAGGTCTGTGCAAAAGGAGTTTTTCACTTGTGCTGCATCACCAGCCTTGTCACAGCAAGGTACAAATCCTCTAAGTTGTGTGATTATGTTTTGTCATCTCATCTTGTGTGGACAGTACAGCCATAATAACTGGTCCAACAATGTACATGTGCCAAGGTATGGGTCTAAGTATGTTCTGGGGTACAGACAAGTAGGAAACAAAAATAAGGCGTTTTAGGAGGTAATGGGGCAGTGCTCAGCGCTGAAGTCACATATGCTGTGGTTGGCTATCAGCAACACGATTGGATTTGCTGCAATGTGAAGTGACACTGGCTCCTACTACTTTGAAAACAAAAAAGCCTCATGACTCTCTGCAGCATACTGGCCATACTGGTTCACCTTCTGCAATAGTGGAGTGGGGAACTTCCACACTTCACACTTCACTCTCTCAAGGCCCAGAATTTAACTGATGCTTAACTTCTGCTGCCAGGTACTCCTCACAATATTATCCACATGAAAGCCCATTTTCCTTTGCTACTTTCCAGTTACTCTATCCTCCATCAGAATGAGATGACACCCACTAGAGCAGCACTCCTGTGGTACGTTGGAAATGCAGTCTTCGTTGGTCGCCCATTTTTGTAGGCTTCTCCATGGCCTGGAAGGAAAGGCAGTGGAGGAAGCTCTGACTGATGAAGAGCATCCCTTTCACTGGGTCTTTGTCTGCCTCTATCACTGAAGTGACTGAGAAGGATATGTGGCTCTTTGGTCATCATCCCTGACTGCAGAGAGCCACAAATGATGAGAAGCCTGTGGTTTGCCACCCTGCCAGAAGAGTCACGCAGCTGCAGGAAATGCTAGAATGCCTTTTCAGATGGCCCAGCAGGTCAGGTTTTGTCTCCTTCCTTATTCACACAGCTTTTGATATATAAAAAATTTGAACTAGCACCATACAGTGGCTGTCATGACCCCAGCCTCTTCTAGTTTTGCTCTGCTCGTATTTCTTCTAGGAGTTTCTCCTCCCAGGGATAGAGCCACAGACCAGGACAGTCATCACAAATACATAAAGACCTTGGTCCCCACTAAGCCTTGACTGCACTCCTCTGTGCTGATACCTTGCACACTAAGCATGTCTTTCTAGAGCATCACCTCCATGGTATGGCTTGGAGATTTCAGGCCTTGATGAGACACTTCTGGAGGCATTTTTTAATGGCTCGGAAGTAGGTGTGAGGTGGAGGGTATGCTGTTAGAGCAGCACCAGAATACTCTCAGCACTTTGGAAGGTCATCTTTCCTGCTCCGGAGACTATCTAGGCTACCATAAGTGCCCGCATGAGGAGGATGCCAAAAATCAGAGGTTCCAAATAACCCCACTGTCCCCATGGCAAAGAACATGTGCCGGGACAGTTCATCATAAAATTTATAAACGATTTCTCCATTTTCTTCTCCCCATCCTCCTTCATTTCCTACATCCTGCTTCATCTTCCTTCTCTTAGCATCTCTGTGAAATGAAATTTTTCCCAACAATTCAGATGTAGAAATCACAAAAGATTGCTCATGAATCACACAATTCCCCGTAATACCTGGAAACTATGGTATAGTGGTATAGTTGGGAAGAGAATCATGACACTTGGACTTTGTGTATCTTACCTTAAACATACAAGAAAAATATATACAGAATCATAGAATCATAGAACAGTTAGGGTTGGAAAAGACCTTAAGCTCATCTACTTCCAACCCCCCTGCCATGGGCAGGGACACCTCACACTAAACCGTGTCAACCAAGGATCTGTCCAACCTGGCCTTGAACACCACCAGGGATGCAGCATTCACAGCCTCCCTGGCCAACCCATTCCAGTGCCTCACCATCCTTACAGTAAAGAACTTCCTCCTTATATCCAATCTAAACTTCCCCTGTTTAAGTTTTAACCCGTTACCCCTTGTCCTGTCACTACAGTCCCTGATGAAGAGTCCCTCCCCAGCATCCCCATAGGCCCCCTTTAGATACTGGAAGGCTGCTTTGAGGTCTCCATGCAGCCTTCTCTTCTCCAGGCTGAACAGTCCCAACTTTCTCAGCCTGTCTTCATATGGGAGGTGCTCCAGCCCCCTGCCATCCTCATGGTTCTCTTCTGGACTTGTTCCAACAGCTCCATGTCCTTTTTATGTTGAGGACACCAGAACTGCACACAATACTCCAAGTGAGGTCTCACAAGAGCAGAATAGAGGGGCAGGATCACCTCCTTTGACCTGCTGGTCCCACTCCTTTTGATGCAGCTCAGGATACGGTTGGCTTTCTGGGCTGCAAGTGCACACTGAAGCCAGCTCATGTTAAGTTCCTCATTGACCAACAGCCCCAAGTCCTTCTCCACAGGGCTGCTCTGAATGCCTTTTCTGCCCAGTCTTTAGCTGTGCCTGGGATTGCCCTGACCCAGGTATCCTTATTTAAAACAGCAGAGACATAATAAATGTTAGAGATCCAATTCTCTACCTCACAGCTGTACAAAAATGGGCTCATGTGTTACTGGTCTAGAATGGCCAATGTAAAATGGTGGAAACATAAACACCTAGTACGTCGTAAGATGTTACAAGGTTATATTTGCAATGAAGGTACACAAATTCAAGAGGAAAATGGACTCATGCAGCCTGAAGCCAGAAAAATCCCATGAACAAGGGTTGCTTTTTAGGCCTTCAACATCAATAGGACTATTCATGCCCTTACATGTTACATGTGCATTTTAGCACCTGGCTGAATTAGAGCCTCAGATAGCAAACCTAGAGACTCTTGCTTGTTTTCAGCCTGCACAAAAGACAACCCATTCTGATAACTTCACTGATTACCCTAGTTTATAATCTCCTTAATAGCAAAAGTTCCACAAAGATACATTTTGTTCCCTAGAACTCCTCAGAAATCAGCTAAACATATGGACTGCTTGCTTACACCTACTACAGAAGGCTGAGTATTGAGGATTTATATATTTTAGTCTATGTGGTGTAAATATGTATAAATTTATATTGTGTTAATTTATGGCATACACTACAGAAGGTTTTGCGTGAGCTACATTGCATTTCTTCCCACGTTTCTGCTGAAATATTCATCTTCGGGTCTTTTTCTCCATGTTTTCCTTAGTCTCGCCACAGATGTTTGGGCAGCTTGCGTTAGAAGGGAATGTGCCTTAGAAGTACATTTAGGAATTTAGGTGATGAGAATACCAAACTCAACTGTGTGGCTACAGCCTGACAGGATTAACAGGCTTGGTGAACACTCACCAGTGTCTTGGACCTGCTTTCTGATACACAGCAAGCATCACAAAGTAGCTTGTAAATTAGCACTACCAAGACAGACACCCAGCGTATAGAAAACTCGTCTCCAGGATTGCCAAACAAGTGCCTGACAAACATTGCATTCACACACAAAACACAGATACATAAAGCTGCCTTGCCAAAAGAAGGACTGATTCTCGCAAGAAGAGGCACCTGTGCAACAACAAACTGCACTCGGCATTATCACAAGCAGTCCCTCCCATCTGCCTGCACACAGCTTTCAAGAATGAAAATGTATTAACGTGTCCCAATCACTTTGAAATCAATAGGACTCTTGCTGTTGGCTCAACAAGAGCAAGGTCAAACCATTGGGCCAAAACATTGCCCTTATCTCCCCCTGAGCTCTTATCACAATTCTATCAACACAGTCTTTGTGTACAAGGACTGGTGGTAACCCAGAAGCCCCAGTGCCCGATTGTGGCAAGATTAAGAACCTGCTGCCTGCCATAACATCTAGCAAGAGATATGATGACATACAGAAAACTTAATTAAAGCATGACCTAATCAACAAGACTGGGGCTCACCGCATTGTTTATTTGCTTACATTCCAGTTGTGCATCAACATGTTGCATGTCACTGACTTACTGCAATATGAAAATGCACAACTACATAAATAGTACCAGAGGGAGTTACCTAAATAAATAAATCATGTATAACTAAATAAATCTTTCAGATATTACTGAGTCCCAAATGTAACACAGAATACTAACTGACAGAGAGGAATGAGTAAGAGAATTCGTTTGCAAATATTTTCTCACACACAGCTGTGAATGACTTTGAAAATCTGACCCTTTTCCCCATTCACTATCCAAAAGTATTTCTATGTTCTGTGTTTATGGCAACATACCGGGAGATTTGGGTTCAAAGTCCAGGACTGCTTCAGATTCTCTAGCTAATTCTGAGAAAGTCACTTATGCATTTGAGGCCCTCTGGGAAAGACAATTATGGACATTTTTCTCTGGTCCTCTTTGCTTTTCTTGTCTATCTAGGATCAGAGACAGATTTTTAAAGGTATTCTGATAGCTAAAGCTGCAACCAGTGCTCCTGACAATCCCATCAGTCACTTCACCTTGCACTTGAGAATGACAGCAAATATCTCCTACCCCCAAGTGGCTGCAGATCCTCACCAGATCTGGGATGGTGAGTGCTCATTGGTGTGTACATCGCCTAATACAAGGGTGGCAGTATTTCACAGGGTAATGTTAGAAAAACAAAACATACAGTGGTAAGGAACCATGGATTTCAGTAGAGTTTAATTTAGTTTTTCTGTATAGCTTTTTCCGTAAGTACTGCTGCAGCTACAGTATACAATAGCAGATGCATCAAAACTGCTGAAAAAGCATTTTTCCATAGAGAAAGCAAATAATTCTAATTTAGCGAGCAAAATTTTCAGTAATTCAACAAGGGTGCAGATTACATTGCCCCACTGCATACTTGTACAAAGGCTTAAATAGTCTATACATTTTGCTGGTTTTATTTTATAAAACAAGCCAACTAAATCCTCACATGTAAAATAATGCACAATGAAAAATACAACTCTAGGACTGCTGCTGCTCCTCTACCTCACCCCTGTTTGCCCAGTTCTTTCCCAGCCTATTGCCCTGGCCCTTCTTGTCTCACTTGCTGAAAGTATCCTACAGTGGAGCCTGAAGTTGCTCAGTCAAGGGAAAAGTCAGTAGGATTGAGCATGGAAATCAGTGCTCCCTGGCCTCACCATGTGGTGCTACCTGGCTGGCCCTAAACCTCTCAACATAAAAGAGCTACACAACACTTGGAAGATGCTGTTCAGCCCTCTTTTCCTAGCACAACAGAGACAGATTCTTAGCTAAGGCCGTGAAACAGTCCCCAAAGACAAAATAAAAGAAATACTGTTCAGGGTTCCCATGTGGCTGATTTTCCCATTCTCCTACTTTCCTCCCCCTTTCTTCATTCTCCTAGGATTTAAATAATGACTGAAGGATTAAAAACAGCATAAGTTAGTAATCATCCTATCATGCCTTAAAGACAACAGAGCTCAATGAGTGCTGATGGTCTGAATACCTCAGTAGGCTGAAATATATTCAGAGAGCATTTCAGTGAATTTAGGTAAATGGGGAGAATGGTTAAAAAAAATCCCAAAAAGCTAAGTCTGATCTTGGATAATTAACAGCAGAAACAGGGCTAAATTGAAATAAATTATTCAGTGCAAGTACTTCAGACAGCTCTTAAGAATAACACATGGATCTGTGGCACTCTTTAGGGGACTTTGTGCCTATAAACTAATTAATAGATCTGACTTCTCCATATGTAGTTTTTCCATCTGTAACAGATAAAGTATGGATAGGTTTCTTCATGTAACAGGAAAAATTAAAACTAAAGTTATTTTTGTAAGTTGTAGAATATTCTCTAACTTATTCAGAACGCGAATGTGTGAAATACCATGACAGAATGGAAATTGATTTTGTAAAATGTGAGAGTGAACGACCGCGCTCTGAAACATGTGGTGCAAAGTCAGAGACACGGCACTCTGCTTCCTTCCCCTCCAACTACCACCCAGGCATGTCGCAACACAAACGGCAGAGCGCAGCCAGAAGGGCAGCTAATAACCTGCTCCTCACTATGGTGAGGAACCAAGACGGCCATGTCAAAAGTGTTTGCCATTCTAAAGCTGAAAAGTTCCAACTTCCTGCCACTCCACTACACGGTACACCAAGGCTTCACTCAAGCCTTTGCAAACACTACTCAAACAGTTTCAGAGATATACCCATAATTTTATTACCTGATCTCCCACGTCAGTAAAGATCCTGTGATTTAATCATCACAGGAGCTTCCAGTCACTTCTTGGGGTAGCCACCATGCTATGTGCATAGGAAAACACTGTACGGATTACTAGGCCAAAGAGAGCTCATGGCATGCATGAGCTTGTCCAGCCTTTCCAATTGGTTAGAAATCTGTCTCAAGCCATGTCATCCAGCCCAGAATGTGACTGCTGCTAGGACACAGCTGAGAAATAGCTCACTTCTGTTTTTACATACGTGACCTCACAATTTACAGAATCGACCTTGACACTTGGATTTCAGAAATAGCTTCTAAAGTTTTAGTCAAACTAATTTACCTCAGTCAGGGTCACCCATATACATCAACCAAACCCCATCTGTGAGGACCGACAGTCTCTCCCATGCTTCCCTTCCCCTGCCTGGAGACCTGGCCAGTGTGGGAAGCTGCCATTCCCACAGATGTTAGCATACTTATTTGTAAAGGTTAGTTATTTTTAAAGGTTACTTAACATAAAGAACATTAGCAGAAGGTAACACAGTCTCATGTTTCAATGTTTAAAAAGCAAGAGCTGTTGTACAGCCAAGTCGCCATCGACATTCAGAAAACCTCCAGATCTGTGTAGAGGCTCAGAAATATGTTAGCGGTTTTTTTACCTGACAAGTTTCCCCCTAAAATGGTTCATGATTCCCATCCACAAATTGTCCAACAGCACTGCCATGCCCAGCCAGTATCTCTGCCAAGAAGTAACACCTCTTCCTCATCTCCCCTATTCTTATCACATAGCCATCTTCACACCTCATCACCCAGCTGCCCAAATATCTGGCCACCTCCCCTGGAAAATGCCTTTTATGCAGCAATAATTGCCACAACTTGAAGCCTAGCAATGTTCCTGCCCTAGTCTCCAAATCCAACATTTGCTTGAGTGTGTTGACATCAGATCTCATTATTGACTTTAAGGAGAGCATCAAGAAGAGTTTCCTTTGCTTCATCTTCTGTTGCTGAATACAGACAAGCCCTAACATCTATCCTTTAATTAGCATGAATAGTGACAAATTTTGGGAGACAACCTGGAGTTTCATCCAATCTGAAGTTAGGCCTAAACCCAAACTAAATACTCCTCAAGAATTTTCGAGGCTATACTTAGATGCAGGGGTTTGGTCTCAGTTCCCCTTAAACTGATTATGCACACAAGATTGAGAAGATACTTTCTCCTTTTTACCTCATTTTTCCCTTGGACTTCATTCCTTATTACAGCGCACTCTTCCCAGAATTGCCTTGTCTCATTTGGGCCAGTCAGAAACACAGCACTGAAGTGTGAGCACTTAGAAAATCAACCATACACATCCAGATTATTCTTTTGTTTGTGAGGGAGTTTGTTTGTGGTTTGTTGTTAGGTTTGGGGTTTTTTTGCAAGCCTATATGCTTTTTTAACATTGTTAGACTACATCTGCTCCTACCCTCTCTTTGTAGTTATGCGCATCTTCCTTTTGTCAATCCCAACACGCTTTTCACTTTAGCAAGCTAAGAATATGATCTCATATGTAAGAGATCCAAATTTGTGCTAGAAAAGAGCTATGAGAGAATATCAAAAGGAGAAGAGAACAAGGTAGCACAAGAGCCTATTGCCCTCTACCATCAGTCCCAAACTATCCAACAGGATGCTGCATATGCAGAATTGGCATGGTCTTTCACGAGGCCCTCCTTTTTCACACTGATTGTATTAAAAAAATAAAATCATTCGGCAATTAAGAAATCCTTCCACTGTTTTACCCTTCTGCTTAAGGAAACAAAAGCTTCCCTAGCAGTCTCTCTGATCTGTATTTGATATGCCAGTTAAAGAAGTCGGTGCATGCGACTGCTCCTGCAGGTGCCGGTGCTCCAGTGAGGGCAAACCGGGGCACGCAGCAATCCCATTTTCTCAGCAGTCATCCTGTGTAGGCTGCTCTTACCATGGAGCTGCGGTGCAGCAAGGCAAATGCTGTACAAGAAAATAACCAGCTCTCCCCTGCACCACAGGGATATTTCATCTCCACTACAGCTGTGCAGTTAAAAAGTACCTGCTTTGATACTGCTTAGGTTGTTATTTATAAACGTGCAGTCAGGTCAGTCAGAATCTACATGAACAAAGCCCAAGAGCCTCCGGTTTCCAGCCTCAGCTGGTACTAACTGGCCACACTCAAAAAAGAAAAAAAGAAAAATAAAGAAGAGCTGCTCTCTTGGGGCTAAGCTTGTTTCCTATATAGTAGTTTCATAGAGGTGAATCTTCCACTAACCTGGTTGGATGAAACAAATTGTACCGTGAACAACAGGAGGCTTGTCAGCACTGCACCAGCATACAAATGAACGTAACAGATGGGTAGCATTAAACTCACCTAAAGATAAAATTATGATCTTCAGTCATTGAGAAAGATGATAGCTTAACCACAGGATGTATCGCAATTAGCTTCCTCAGCAGCCTACAGAAGCAATATATACAAATTACAAGATAATCTTCCGCAATTTGAAACCATTTAGGATCTTTAGCATCATATACTTGGATCAATTTAAATCTTCAAGTTGCTATCATCTGTCCTTTTTACTCAGAGATAAATATCGCCTCATTTTCTAGTGAAACACAGTAAATGTGTTTTTTATCTGGCCTTACTGTATCATTTCTTTCAAGTTACATGGTTGAACTATAACGAACTCCACAGGACTCTGGTTGCAAAGCAGAAGCAGCAGCGGCCACCTCAATATCTGTATTAGATTGCCCCCAGTGGCAAGAACTGTAAAAGACTTTCGCAAAGGGAAGTAAAAATTTTCAATTGAGAATGAGGTCTGCTGGTGGGGAAAAGAAATGCTGCGTGTAGAAATCTTTAAGCTTTCATCCATTTCTAGGAAACTGGAATGGGAGGAGCATTCCTCCTACTCCTGAAGACATCTGCACTGTGGGGATACAGAGAAACTACTGCAGCACAAACAAGGTTTTGGCAAATTAAAGCTTGTCAGAATTATAGCGAGCTTCCTGTTGATCTGGGTCCACTTATACTTACATTACAATTCTGTGCTTCTTTCTGCTGTTCCCCTTTGGACATATAATACTTAAAATATAGCTCAAGAACTTGAGAGGCTTAATTCTCTGCACAGTGTAGGAGTAGCCAAGATATTTCTTTCTATGGCCTTCTCCTTCATTCTCCTGCCTTGTTTTCGACTTAGCATCTGGCAAAACTGGAAAAACCCTGGGACATAAAAATTCCCTTAACTGTGAGTAAGCCCTCATTATTATGTCTTGTTTTTTTTTTTGTTGTTGTTTCTTTTTTTTGTTGTTGTTGTTGTTTTTTATAAAATGGCTTGTTTGATTAATGCCTGTTTGCCTGGAAAATTCTCTCCTCTCCTTCACTCTCTCCTACAACTGTTTTGCATTTTAGTGTCTGCTTTGGAAAGGGAAAAAAAAAGCTGGATTCCGGGTTAAATCTTGGCCCCTTCCTGAGATCTGTGGGACTTTTGTTGTTCATTTCCATGGCACCAAGATTTGACCCTTATTCTTAAGAGCTAGAGCCTCCAACAGTGGCCTACCACAACACTTTCAGTCTTCAGAGTGAATGACCAAATCCAAAGTTGCTGTTTAAGATACCAGTGATTTTTCAAAAGCCTGTTTAATTCATTAGGCTTTACCCAATCCACTCAGCCTTGTTCAGACAAATCCAGTAAGCTGTATTCCCTCATGCTCCCTTCCTGTGTAAGTGGCAGCACTTTTAACCTTGCACAGAGTAAGAATTTACCCCAAACAAGTTTAAAAAATAAAAATCCCTCCCTATTGAAACCTGAGGCTGATACTTGCAAATGTGATGAGTTTAGAGAGACTGAATCTTTGCTATAGAAAGATGCCTATTTGAAACCTAACCAGGAGACTAACACTTTTTCACAAGTCAGTCTCATTTGAGTTTTTGTACTTGGCAATTATGGGTAGCTGTCTGGACTCACAGCCAATGGAATTAAACATTTGAGAGATTGTGATTCATGATAGAGTCTGGTTATGAAGCTAATTACACCTCTTGTCATTGTTGACAATGTATGATTACAGAGACAAAAATCTTGGTTCTGCTAGTTGAATTTCATGGGAGGGTATAGACAGAGAGCGAAAAAAAAGAAAGGAAAACAAAAGAAATCAAAACAACTTTCTCATTTAAGAAAAGACTACTCAAGTCCAGAAAAACAAGAAGAAAACAGAAAATAGTCACACCTAACAAGAACACCAAAGTTTCCTTAAATGCTGAAGGAGATGATATGCATGTAAAAAGGTACACAAGGCTATTTTCAATGCACTTTTAAGTGGACACATAAAAGCAAATTTAAAACCTCGAGAAAACTAAAGTGGAAAAAAAACCCTGAAATAAAATCTTGAACATAACACACAATTCCAGCTTTGCAAGTAAGGCAACACATTCCAGTACATCATGCAGATGCCAAGGCTTCTTTCAGACAAAAGCACATCTTTTCTGAGAATCACAAGTCCTCTTTAGAAGCAAGGGCTAGATTCACTATCCCTTGTGACCTGCAGTCTCCTAGTTCCACATGTACAACAGCTAATACAGAACTGAAATAGTAAGCCTTCAGTATTTTCCATGGAATTGCCTAGCCTGTATATTCATTCCTTACTTGCTGATTTTAAACTGTCCCTATTACTATGAACATTAACTTGATTTCTCAAGTTACTGCACCATAAAATCTTGCATGCTCAGAAAGGTACGGCTTTTTACTTTTTTTGTTTTTTGTTTTTTTTTTACTTTTAAAAATCTCAGTTACTATAGGAAATATTTCCCAAATACTAATTGTATTTTAGATATTTTTTCTGACATTTTAGATGGGCTTTTTATGACAACAGAAGAGTCTAAAGAGTTTAAAGAGTTTGTTTTCTTGTGAAATAGAAATTTTGAAAAAGTCAGAATTTTCTGAAGATCATAAGTTATCACACTCCTGGGAAAATCCCAGTGATCCACTGAAGAGAAATTTTGATTGTTCATGCTTGCAGAGAGAAAAAAAAAGGCAGAAGTCACAAACAAAAACCAAATAAAGTTTATAACACACACAAAAAAAAATGGATAATTTTAGTAGAGAGAAGAAAGGCTTGTGACTTTGAGCTTTTGATTGGCAAAATGCTACAAAGTGAAGGACGAAGAAGTGTTTATAGAAACAGATTCTTTCATGGTTTTAGAATATTCCATGCAGGTCATGCTACAAAGCTTACCCAATTGCCCTGACTTGTAGATGTTTAAGGGTCTCCAGCTACAAGTAAGGATAGTGGAACAACTTGCTTTTACCTTTGGTAAAGTACTATATAGTTCTATACAGGGAAGTAATTCTTCTTGTTTTAATTCTTTCTTTAATTTAGCTAAAAGTGGCCTGGACCCTCAGCTTGACCTCTAGCAGTGCAAAAGGCACTTGGTGTAATTTCCTTTAGCAGCAATAATTTCTTCTAGCCCTCTGCAGATGGACTGTAGAGGGAGGAAGTAGTAAGGAGAGTAGATTCCTCTTTCCTCAATTTTTTTTTTTATTGAGACTATTGTTAAAACGTTGTTTCCAAAGCCACAGGTGAAGCTATAGCTACAAAGATGATGATGAAAATAGCACTTAGAAATAACATCCATCTCTCCTGATCAGGGACCTGTCAGCTCAAATACATTGTACCTGAACTTTTAAATTTAAAAATGTAACTTTACTCAGCCTCCCAGAAAGCACAACAGAATCTGGGAGACATGAATTAAAATGGAAAAATGGTATATTAATGTTCTAACCTCTGTCAGTGTTTTAAATCTGGAAACTGCTATTCGTTTAAGCAAGACTGGTAGTTTCAGAGGGAATATAGGTAGGCTATACTTAAACTAAATTGTATATCATTCATATTCTGTTCATTCAGAAATTCAATGTAAATTTTAGACACTTTAGGGAAAAGAAAAAATGCTGAAGTATGCTTATGATGATGAGGTTTTGGAAGATGGAACTTTATTGCCTGCACACATTAGCCACTGATTTCATATATGACAGCAAAGCCTGACTGGTTAGTGCTGGGATCAAACTTCTGATGAGTATTTAAAGTGTGATAGAAGATAGTTCCTTTTTTTTTTTTTTTTCTAGGAATAATCTTACATCCTAACCATAGAAATGTGAACTGCCCACATACAGGCACACACGGAGCTCTGAAAATGCCATTCCCTTTCATGGTTGTAAACCAAAACAACAAATCATTTCAGCAAGATCATTTTCTGCTTTCTGCTTGTTCCTACAAATAAAGAAAGGCATGGGCCTATCCCATCTTCAAACAACAAAAAATCATTTGGGGATTTAACAGTAATTTAATTTGTATTAACCATGGTACAATATAAACATTTTCTTCAAAGCTGAAGCACAAAGAGCTTATGCACATTTTCCATGTGTGGGATTTTTTGTGTCTGTGAGCTGCTGAGACTGTTTTCATTAAAACAAAGAAAAAAACCACTTCCTGCATGAATCAGTTTCATATTTAAACTGCAGGATTCCTCATTTAATGGTTTACTTGTTGATTGAATTAATATGGATGTTTAGCAAAGGTGGACCAACAAGAAAAAACAGAGCAAGAGGACATGGAATATCATTACACAACAGAAACAGGGAAAAGTGAGACTCAGCGTAGTGCCAGAGCAAACAGATATGACATGAGAACTGGTGCATTTTTCTCCTCATATTTCCATCAATATTGATTTGCAACATGCTTCCATGCCCTGTGACGTAAACACAAGCTTTGAGACAGGACTGTGAGAATAACCTTGCTTAGAACTAACAATGGAGATAAAAGACAAAGTATATGAGTTTCAGCTGTGCTGGCTGATCTTGGCACTGTCAGTGTACCTCATCCAAAAATCTGCCTTGGTGAAGTCAGGTGTCCACTTAAAATGCCCTCACAGTTGATACTGCTGCTTTTCTGACAGTGAGGTACATGGTGAGCACCCTCTTGGAAAGATGGCAGGATGCATGGGAAACTGGGTGGTAAGGCCGGTGCCACAGGACAAGCCACTTGCTGTGGCTGGGTCACCAGGACAAAGAGAGTTCCCATTACATGATACTGACAGACCCCTGGGACCCTCAAATAAGACAGTGGGAGAGTATAGAAAGCATATCTGGTACTTGGACCTTGGGTTTGGTATCCCTATGTATGGGGCTGAAGGGCTGACTAGCAGCTCTAGGCTTCATTCCATCCCAAAGCCATTAATGAGCTCCACATGACAAAACCTCACTTGTAGGTGTCCAAGGTTTTCTGAACACCCAGGAGGTTAAGGCACTTTTGAAAATGAAGCTGCAGTCTTTCAGTAGATAAATCATTTTCTCTGCCTTAGGTGTGGGCTTAGTACAATTGTTTCCTCTGAATGCTTCTCCCATTGCAATAGAAATCACCCTACTGACTCAAGTTTAATAGGATTTGAACTCACTGCTGGTTTCTGCCAAGAAAGCAGAATCTTTTAGCTTTCTGTGCACAGGAAGAGAGATGTTAAAATTAGCCACGAGCAGTATATTGCTCCCTGAATACAAGAGAAAGGTACTGCAGTTGCTGCACAAACGAAATTAGTTAAAACCATTGAATCTACAAGTAACAGATTTAAACAAAGTGCTCTCTGGTTTGCCAAGGCAACAGCCGCGCACATAAGCATCACACAAATAACAAAATTCGTGCATTTGGGTTTTGCTCGATCAAAGGAGAACCACTGCAGGGTCACAGCAGATAGTACATCCTACAACCAGCATTGAGACGCTTTTCAAGCCGTGAGGCACAGAGCTCACAGAAACCCATATGACTTTTTCTGTGTTATATTGCTTCTGCTGGTACAGTAGCCATTTCTGCTGTTAGTACCTCAGTTAATCCCTCTAATATTTCCAAGGCCAGTGGAGGAGCCAAACGTTTTCCACCAATTCAGATTTTACCTTTTTCCTGCAGCATGGTAGTTCTAGCAATTGTAAAATGATGAGCAGGTAGAGAAGAAAACACTCCCAAGGCTCTTGCTCAGTTGGATTCTGTTCAAACTGTGAGACATGACTGCAGACCCAGACCATACTACATCCCAAATAGGCTGTTTCTGCTTCCCATTCCCACGCCAGCAGAGGGGCCTGAGTGAGCACCCAAGTGTTTTAACACGGCTGGGCACTGGGGACAAACTCCATGACACTGGGGTGGTGTGGCGGGTGTGTGTGGAGGGGAGGCTGACTCCTATCTCTGTGTGCTGGTTCAACTCACTAACCTGCACAAAAATGAGCCCAGCTGAAGGGAAGAGGTTGGAAAGATGGTGAAGGCTGGAGCTCAGAAAGGAGGCATGGTGCAGCCATGGTGGAGATACTGCAGAGGGAAGGCAAGGAGTGGGGACTTGCCATTGTAGACAGCGCATGTCAACATACACAAAACTGTAGCATTGGTGTGTGCAGAATCCTAGGATTTCTCTCTTTCAAACAGAAAGCAGTACATAATTTTTAAATGCAGAATTATTTAGAACCATGAGTAGAAGCAAAATTTATCTGGACTGATACATGGTTTTGTCTTCTTTACAGAGAAATATCTCTGTGAGCAGCAGATCCCATGAGCACTTGCATCTCAAGGTTTCCTTCCACCACTGACACTCTGGTATCTGGTAGGCTCCATGTTCTGGATCCTGCAGCATGGAAACCTCACATCTACCTGGCCACCTGCTTTTGAGAACTTCCCAGACACTTCAGAAATCCCAAGCCACTGTCCAATTTGGTTGGAACAGACCATGAGTTCATGAAAGATTGGTCATATCATGTGGAAAGAGAGATTAATAATTAATATGGTCTGTCCTAATGCATAATGACTTTTCATTAAGAAGACAGGCCAATTTTTGCTCCTGGTTATACAGCTGTAAGCCCAGAATTACTCTGATTCACCAGCTAACTTCAGTAATAGTGGAGGATAACCCTAACTACCTAACTGGACTGATGTTTATACATCACCTAACTATTGCAGTTATTTACCTATCAGGTAAGAGCGCACGTTTATGAGAAATACTGGGGGCAGCAGATATTAAATCTTCCAACAACTCCTCACTTGCACTTGGCAAATAAAACATCTGAAAAATGAGGTTAGAATTCAGAGTACTGTTGGCATATTTTAATTTTCCCTTTTTAGTAGCACACTAGAAATAAGAATACTTAAACACATTCTGGAAAAACCTGTACTCTTGTTGCCTAAGGTGCATTATTTTCAGAGGACATTGCTAATTCAAACATTACAAAATAAATAAAGCAAAATGAGCTTCCTTTGTTACTGACTACTCCTACATTACAATAAAAGAATTATAAATCTGAGTTCATTTTTTTTCTATCATTGTTTTCTGCCTACTTTTGTATTCTATTGGATTAGAACAGATTAATTTGGTTTAGTTTTCTTTCTAGCCACTTTTCATGTCCTGGCTGAGTAACAAGGCTCCATTTTTTAGAAAGAACAAAGTCTCAACATCTTCCATAAATTTTCCATTCATGCTACAGTTGCTTAAAAGAAAAAACAACCTTAACTTTAATATTTGGATTTCAACTAGCTGGCAAAACAAATTTCTCAGTATGTGACAACACTTCTTCAAATAGCTGTCTTCAGCCCATTTTTTAACACTTTATACCACTTCATTGCTTCAAGCCCCAGATCATTTATTCTAGCTAGCTACTTGAATTCTTGCTCTTACCCCATCATTGACTGCTCTGACAAGAAAACCTCTGTTGTTGCCAATGGAGGAACAAGATGTAGCTTCATGTTGAAGAAAAACAAAACAAAAAAAAGCACCTTACTGGCCTCCCCTCAGTGGCTACCATTTAGACAAAATCTCCTCTTGCCCCGAAAGCCACCTTGCTGGTCAGGGCAGCCTTAACATCTCGCGGGGAAAGCAGGGAAGTGTCAGCCCCAGATATGCAGCTTCTCCGAATTTTGTACTGGGGAACTTGTGCTGTTGTCCTTCTAGCAGCTACCCTAGTGAGACTGGGCTTAGCTGCTGGGGCAAACCAGCACCCTCTTCTTGTCTGACCCACGGGCTCCTATGTAAACAAAAATCCCCAGCCAGGCCACCCACCTTCTATCCTTAATCAGGTAGACTGCTGGCCCTTCATTTCACCAGCTGGAAGCCAGCACCTAAGTCACAGGAGGCTTCCTCCCCAGTATGTCCCAGCCTGTATTGTTTCAGTCCTAGACTGGGCTGTAGTGGGCACGGCAGAAGCAGGAAATGGCTAAAGCTCTGGGCTTAAGGAAAACAGGGACCAGTGCCCCTCCATGTAAACTCAGGCAACCCACCTATCCTACCTCCTAGCTGCAAACTAGAGAAAAGACAGCTGCTGTTTCCTGCTGTTTCAATCACAAATTCCTTCAGTGATCAGCATGTGTTTGCACAAGACCTGGCACAATAGGGACACACTATTGTCTGGAATCTCTCCGTCTCACCTTCGTGCAGATGACAACTAGAAACAAACGTATTCTTGGATGGGGCTTTGAGCAACCTGGTCTGGTGTCCCTGCCCATGGCATTGGGCTTGGAACTAGATGATTTTTAGGATCCCTTCCAACCCAAGCCATTCTACGATTCTTATGTTGAGTCTCTTTAAAATCTATGCACTGAATGCAAGTGTTCTGCAGTAGATCAAGCTTTATTTTCTGAAGCACACAGCACTGTGCTTTTACCTATAGTAACTGACATTTGCAGTAGCTTGGTTTCAATGGAGATCAATCCATTTCCTTCCTAATAACAATAGAGAGTCATCCTGGATGGCAGATTTTTGCCAATAACTTAATGGATCATACTGATAGAGATTTTGGGAAATATTATTCTAGCATAGCAACACAAATCAAATCAGACAAGCAGACCCAGAGAAAGGTGAGTGACTTTCCCAGAAACATGGTTTTACAATATTCAAGGGCTGTGAACATTATTTTGATAGAGGGCAAGAAAAGACAAATGTAAGAATAATATAGTAAGTCTAGAAAACACAACAGCCAGGTCCTGTTGCCATTCCTTAAACTCATTAACCCCTTACCCTGTGAAAAGTAACACTGAAAACTTCTCATGCTCTAGGCCAGTAATGGCAGAAATTCCCTGGCATTTTGCTCATGGATCACTGTCAGCTTTCTGAATAACCTCTGGGCTACCACACTGCCCTGCATCACTCACCAACCTTTTAAGGCAGCATAGCTTTGCATGTCACTAGAGTGTAGCTGAGAATCACTATTCTTGATAATGTGACTTCAACAAATCTTGAGTGGTCTAACAACAGAGCTGCCTACATCCAAGGTCAAGTTGTTCTGCTGGCTACAATTTTGCATTTGATTTCTAAAGCTGGGGCAAGTGCAATGGTGACAAACCCAGTACCTGTTCGCTTAGAGGTCACTTACCTAAATATCAAACCACTAACTTCCACTGTAACTCCTGGAATTTGCCCCATTGGTTCAAACCAGAGTGCCCTGCTTTGGTAGTGGCAGCGTTGAGGAAAGCATTGAGCCCTATCCAAAGCCTTCTCCTGGAGTCAGATTGCACAGTAATAAGGAATTCCTGGCACTGTGGTAAACAGTTCTCCCATGTCCAGGATGTAACACCAGAACAGATGATAATAAATAAGCCAGTTCAACAGGGCTGTGAAAAATGATCCGTGACATATCTGTAGTGAAGCAAATGTCATCTCAGTACAGGCTTGTCTGGATGCCTACAGGAAAGCACACCAACCGTCTGGCTCAAATGCGCAGCCTACTACTAGTACGGTGCTGTGAGCATATTGGTGACTGACTAATTCTGCACAGTGGTTCTCTACCTACTGAGCACTCTTTCAAGCTATTAGCGTCACAGCATATCAAACAGCCTGTCACAAACCTGTTTATCACCGCTTTCTCAAATTCAGGCAGGTATCCAGCAGCAACTATTCAGTATGGATATACGCACATGTGTTAGCTCTCTGGTAGGCAAGCCCACTGTACCTAATTCAGGGCAGAATTACAGCCCTTGTGTATTTTGAGATCACTACAGGCACGTGGGATTAGAAGTGAAGCTCCTCACATTTGGAGAGGAGAGAGAAGCCCCTCTTCATGTTTGCTTGAAGAGCTAGTCATAAAAGCTAACTTCAGCCTGGTGAGACTGTGTTTTTTTTTACAGGCAGTGGAGAAGTGACTCCAATGGAGAATAAGGTGATCCAGAACAGAAGCCTAATTCAACTGCTCTGGTGGCCCACTCTCTATTCACTGCTGTCTAGGGAGCCTTTGGCAAATACCCCCTCCTTTTATGCTGCCAGCTCCTAAGACTATGTTACGAATCTCATAGTATTTGATGTTTCTCTTCAAGGCCCCTTTTCTGAAGTAATTTAGTTTCATAGAGGAGGAGAGGGGAGGGGAGAGGATGTCAAAAGGCAAAATAAAAATAAACAAGAAGTTACTGCAGCTTGATTTTTTAAAGACAAACTCATGACATTTCAGGGCTTGACACTAGCAATTCTAAACGCCATCTTACTGCGATAGTCTAAGATGCCTTTTGAAATTTGCACAAGGAATACCTCCATTTGCCTCGACTCCTGTTCCAAGGGGGTTTTGTAGTATTTCAATGTTTGGTTTTCTCAAATTCCCACATATATTAGAATTCCATTCTATTTGTAATTTAAAGACAACATTAGCTTTTTATAGTAGATTGGAGAAAATCTTGCTTCTTTTTAATATCTGCATACCTAAGAATTGTAGTAAGTTTTTCTAAAACAACCTGAGCATTGCTTATGACAAACAGACACACCTGCTTTAAGTAAAAAGGATTTCCAAAAGGAATATTATAAAAATCTGATAATTGTCAGGAAAATATTGAATAAAATAACCATTTCAGAAATCACTTCAAGATCTTTAAAGTCATGTCTAAAAGTTTGGATGTTGTTCAGAGAAAAAAGCAGTCTCAAGTAAATGCTGCCATTTTTAGCTGATAACTTACCCAGCATTAAGGCAATATTTTAGGTCAGTTTCTATTCTCCTTCACCTGGATAATTTTCATGGAATTCCTCTTGTATTCTGGTTATGACTATTTGATGAAAACAGGGGAGCTGTTCCAACATTTTAGAATAATCCACTTTTCCAAAGGAGCTGATGAAACAATACAATTTACCTTCAAAACACCAAATTTGAGGTGATCAGGATTTTATTTTATTTCAGTGTTAGATCTCTTTAAACTGCCCCAGACTGGGTTTTAAGAAGTTGAAGCACATAACTAGCTAACCTTCACATTCTCTGATAAGAATGAATTTAGTTCTTGGAAGAAACTTCACAAGGGGATCTCCCATTCTACACACTGGCATTCAACCAGTAGCAATAACTTGCACAACATCCAGACAGGTCTCCAGCTCATGAACTGCAGATAGTGAATCAGGACTCCAGAGAATGCCACATCTTGCCCAGGCAGGTAAGTCCTAGACTCAGCTACAATCACCTCTTTGTTTGATAGAGCTTCAGGTTACAACATTGAAAGTTTTCTAATTTTATGTATCATTAGAGGAAGTGAACAAAGGGACAATCAGCACATACAGGAAGGAGTCCCATGACCTGTTTTCCTGACCCTAACAGTATCTTAACTGTCGTACAGCAAATGGCCACAAGATATGGACAGCAGGACATAGAGGAGATGAGAAGAGGATTTAATAGAAGCTCTCTCTTCTACACTGTACTCTTCACATATAACTTCCCTAGTATTTTCAGAAATAAAAGAAAATATCCATTTTATTTAACACCCTATGTGGACCGCACACAGAAATCTATTCTGTATATTTATTATACATTCAGTCTACATTTTCTTACATAAAACTATTGAACTTTCTCTTAGCCCCAGCCTCTCATCCATACTAAACACAATCTTCTGCTATTTGACATTAAAATCTGAAGATGATTAGCAGAGCGTTGATGTAATCAACTTTCAGCTATTCAATATGTATACAGAGACATTTTGTTTTCTGTTCCTCTTTCTAGACTTATTGTTATGGTGAATAGCATTCTTTATTTACCCTTGAAAGGAGGATGAAGGGTCTCCCTAAGGGAAGAAAGAACTTCCTAATACAAAAATAGAGTACTAGAGAATACAGGCCTGGCCTGTTTATAAAGAGATAGACATGGCATGTAAGAAACAATGGCAAAATGTTTTTCTCCTTGGTAAATTAAAGACACACACAGCAGACTCTACTACTCCATTTCAAGGGGAAAACAGAGGAAGCTTATACCTTCAATCAAGTCTCCAAACATATCCTTTGATCTTATTGTACTACCTGAATCCTGCCATACTCTGCTTGACACATGACATAGTTTCCTTAAGCACAGTTGCATGCATTTATACACAGTCAGCAGCAAGACCTTCATGACTGTCATGTAATTAGTTTATCCATATCCCACAACTTACATTGGTGCTTTTCATACCACTGGCTAATATATAGATCTGACACACAAATACACAGAGAAAGATGGGAAATAATTTGTAAGTACTTGGTCTACTTATTCTCAGTGAGCTCTGGGCTCTAGGACTACCTTTATCCAAGCTAAAGACATCAGAAAAGTTAAAGTATGCAAATACCATGTCAGACAGCCCTACATGGTAGCTCCATGTATGTAGGAACATGAGATTCAAGACAAGGCTATAATCTCAGTGGGGAAGTCCACCAAATGGTTAGAGTCACTTAAGCAGCTGGCTGCAAGGGTGGGATTTGGTTCAAGATTAAGGTTTAAGGCACATAAGATGCAGTAAGTGCCTGAATTCCTATCACAGTCAAAGGAGACCTACACAATATAGTCAATGAAGCTTATAGAACCATTCTGCTGACAGCTGAGGGGTGCCTACTCCAAGGCAGGCTAAATCACTTGGTTCCATAAACTATGATGATTTAACTTTCACAGACCACAATGGGAACATTATTTTGGTTCTATGAAATTATACATAGGCATCTACGTGTCATCAGTTACGTCTCATCAGATCATCAGAGGTCTCTAGAAACCTCATTTAGGTGGTTTAATCCAGGGCCAAACTCCACTCCAAATGGTAGAAGGAACCCTGCACAGAAGATGACTTGCAGAACCAAAGGCTGTATTAGGATTATGAGACTTAATGTTCGGATGTGCAGATTGAACAAAACCTCTGGGCTCACCAGTGAGCCACACAATGCAGATGTTGGCTGCACTACTCCAAGAGACACAAATGTCAGAAGCTGCTTGCTGTTGTATCAGACCTTCCAAAAGACTCTAGTTAGAAGCACTCACATGAGTGACTTTATATACAGCAGAGTTCTGCAACATTTCCTTAGTTGCTGTGTTTGGCCATGCTGACTTAAAGATTGACAATCTGGTGAGAAAAAGGACCAACAGGCATATGGATCCCTTTAGGTGCATGTGGTTGTGGAATGTGACACTTGGTACTCAGGTCCAGCAAACCACGGGAGGCAGCCTCAAGGACAACATCCCTTTTACCTTTACAGCAATACACCTCAAAAGGGTATCTTCTGAAACAGGTCTTGGCAGCAGAGCAGCACAACAGTACAACAGTGCTTGTGGGCCTGTGACAAGTGAATGCATCAGCTCTATAATAGACCTGCTCTGTGACAGTAGCAGTGGTCCTGAGTGGAGGCTCCTCACAGTTGCAAATTCTAGCATAGTGCTACCCACAGCTGCAATCCCACTGAAGCATGAGGACCACTGTCTAAAGCTTCAGTTCTCAGACCAACCCATGGATAACTAGATCTAGAAACATACAGAAAAAGAGCAGAAGGTGTATCTGAATTAACTGGCTCCTCCCATTCCTTTCCTTGCCAATCCCCTTCTTATCTGAGAACGTGTCATCAGTCTGATAATTACAACACCCACATCCCTATTACCATCAGAAAAAAAGCAAGGTGGATGTCCTTTATGTGCCCTTCTCAAGTCCTCTGCACATTTCTTGCTGCTTCCCTTACTCGTAACATGCCAGAGTCAACCTATTTCCTCACCTGATGACTCCATGACAGCTCCCTGCAGACGGTGTCTGCAAAAGCCTTTTCCCCGCACCACAGCGGAACCAGCCTGCAACAGTTCTATTCATAGTTCAAGAGAAAAAAATCTTCTCAGGATTGGAGGCTCCTAGGTGAGCAGCTACAATAACTGTTCCAAATGTTTCCTTTGTACTATATGATCAGTGAGAATGTGTGTTTTCATTTGCATTTCCACCCTTTGGTTTGCTGCATTTGGTAAATACTGGCAAAGTAAATGTTAAGATGTCAGCTCTCTCTTCTAGGAAGTGATTGACAGTCCCTAAGTGCTCTGGGCTTTTTATAACCAATGTGACTGACAGCTTTTAAGTGGAAGCAGTTCGTGCAAGTTTCAAATGTTAGTTGTCTGCACGAATAAACGTGGAATATTGGCTTTTCTAGTACCTATCTAATGGTATTTCCTCCTGCGTCAGCAGTCGATCTAAACCCTCAGTTGTTAAAAGAAACAACAACAAAAAAAAAGTCCGTGTTCTCTGCTCTGCACTTTTCTAAAGCTCTCAGTCTAACAAAAGGCAAAGTAAACCAATGCCTGTATTGCATTTCAAAGCAGTGCAGCAAGTAACTCATTTCACTTCATGTCAGGCTTAAGTAAAAGACGATGATGTCTTGTACAGTAATGTTTCTACTCAATAGTTTTCAAGCATTTTGCATCAAAAACACTTTAAAAAATCCAACATGGCAGGGGGGTTGGAACTAGGTGATCTTAAGGTCCTTTCCAACCCTAACTACTCTATGATTCTATGATTGTCCCATCAATGCATTCAATCAAAGCAGTTACCAACTGTGCTACTGAGTCCAGTATACCTCTTGCCTTGCCCCTCTAATAATTGAGGCAAACTGGTACACTAAATATTATACATAAAATTTAAGGTAAATACTAGAAATGTACATGCTATTTCACAAATGAATGTGACAAAACAGCATCTTTTACAGTTCTGCATTTCAAGTCTAAGCATAGGTGAAAGACAAAACAGTGTATTAGGCACATGAACAATTGTTCATTTCAGTGTACCTATTTTACTTTGCAGCAGACAAGTCATTTACGTGCTGTTGGTAAGTACATTTCAACCATGAGATAGTCACTTGTAAACATGTTGCTGGCCGTTCCTCCCAGCAAAGAGACTGAGGGATCCAATAGCGGTCATTTACTGAAAAAGGTTCCCAGAATAGACTTGAAGTAGAAGTAGTTGAAGAGCAGCCTGGTTATCAAAAGTTGCAGAAATATCCTTAATTTCATGTATACTTTTACACTGAAGGACTTTAATTTTGTACTTTTTCCATGCTGTGCTACTCTGGAAATGTTTTCAGTATGGGCACTTCAGGGAATCAATCAAGAAACATCTTGTGCTTTCTGACTAAAGCAAGAGGATAGAGGCTTTACATAAAGCTGGCCTCTCAAGGAAAAAAAGAAAGCCAATCTCCCCTAGAAAAAAATCAAAGATCAAGGTCCCATTGTACTTGGCCACCATGACAAAAATCAGGTGAAAGTGCACTCCCTCCATTCTTCAATTTTCCAACCCTGGCTCAGCACCACTAACACTCCACCTCCAAGAGAAAACGTCTAGGTACTGACTAATAGCAGGGAAGACACATCCTGAGCCACCAGGCTGTGAGCCAGCAAGACAGACTCAGAGTTGGCATCAAAGCAGTGCCTGTCCCTTGTGCTCCTCACAGCCCTGTGATTCAGGTGAGCCATACAGGACATACAGCGTGGGAGAGAGAGAACCTTGCTCTTCAATTCACTAAGAATTTTTCTTTGCTGAACTGCATGTCAGCCTAGAAATAACCTTGGGTGCTCAAGAAAGTGAAGCTGCAGGGTCAGTGAAAACGGTTGGTGCAGCACTGTTTACATTTCAAAATGCCATCAACATAAAAAGATTACTGAGTAATTGTTAGGATCCAGAACAGACCTTTCCAAACCTAGAAATAACAGATTCCTTTTAGTGGAGAGCCT
Organism: Lathamus discolor; assembly: GCF_037157495.1. Taxonomy (NCBI): domain Eukaryota; kingdom Metazoa; phylum Chordata; class Aves; order Psittaciformes; family Psittacidae; genus Lathamus; species Lathamus discolor. The sequence continues at coordinate 67,113,345 of NC_088885.1, forward strand.
CTGGTTTCCTATGAAAAATAAACCAGTTCTGTATTAAGTGATATTACACCTCACTTTCTTGGATGTGGCACAAGATTTTTATAGTTGACTTTTCTTGTTCAGTTACATGACTTCAATGTGTTTTGGTTGGTTTTTTTTTGTTTTTGTGAAGGAATGTAAGTCACCATCATTTGTTAACCATACAACATAATCTACCTCAGAGAGTAATACTATTTCCTCTTCTTTTCAGCTTCTCATTTTTCCTCAACTTTAATGTGGTTGTGTAAGATTTTCCCCTCTCCAGAAGGCAGGCAATAATCGGGTTAGTTTGGTAACTTTATGACACTGACCTTAAGGGTCATTTAATTTTGTCTCCCATCTCCCCCCTCCACCCGTTACTCTTTCTGAAGTCCTTCATGATTCATTTTTCACTGTTGAATATCCCTAAAAATAAAAAGAAAGAAACTGGACACAGATAAAACATTTTACCTCAGCATTTATCAGTGTGAAAAATACTCAAATCACTGCCCAGAAAATGCAGAACATTACTTTTTAGTATTAACTACATCCGTTTTCTTTCTTTTCATAAAGGACAAATTTCATCTTGAAAAGGGCCAGCATGCTAGTTTTGTTTCCTTTAAAGAAAATAAGTGAACTCACTTAATCATGCTAAGATTAATACTTTTCCTAGTTTTGGAGATCAGTGCTTTATTGATACTGTATTTAGGTACTCTAAACGGTTAAAACATTTTGGATTTCCTCTGAGTAATTGACTTGAAAACAGGCAGCAATAGTGATTAATCTAAGCCACATTATCTCCTGGAAATGTTCTCTTTTTATCTATGCCTTTTAAGGCTGCAAATTATAAGCCAAAGAGAGCTAGTGAAAGTTCAACATAACTACATGTTGCTTTCTCAATTTTTCAAAACCTTGCACTCCCCACAAACAAGAGGCAGTAAAAAGAGGAAGAAATATGTCTGCAGTTGAATGGCTAAAAAAAGGAAAGAAAAATATCCCACCTTTAAAGGTCCCCTACAACCCAAGCTGTTCTATATAGCAGTGGTTTAAGTATCTATACCACATAACCTGAATTTAGGATACTTTCAGCTAAATTTTTCCTCCTCAAACCATTCACTTCAGCACTAACATGCACCACCTGCATTTTTAGAGGCTAGAAACCCAGAATTAGGTTCTGACAGCATGCATTTGTTAAAATAACATATTCATATACTTGCTACATTAGCAAAGATTTAGCTAGAGATGATTTATTACAGAACACTCTACTTGGCATCTGCTAGACACATTGGATACTGCCAAGGTTAGCTATGCAATTTTCCCTAACTCCAACCTCTATTCCAGGAGAATAATATTAAGATGAGGAATATGTTTTCTGATGGGCATACAACCATTACAACACAATCAGCAAATAAGATGCTCTTCTGAGATTACTTCGTTATCACTCCAGTATAATTCTCAAAGAAGGCCTAGGAAATATATTGTGAAAATGAAAAGGTAAGGATAGTTCTAGATTTTCACAGAATTCTTCAACTTACCCAAACAGAAATGCAGTTACAGGAAAGTCAGTGAGTACGTCAGTAGCAGAACATGAATTCCTGAGCCATGAGATGGAGATGATGCTTTTCGAGTTTAGCAATGCTGGTTCTAAAGTTGGGACTTTCAGCTAGTGCATTAGCATATAATGAAGCAGCACAACAAGATTCTGGATAATGCACTCAGTAAGAGGACAGCATCCAAAGAGATGTGGTATATACAAACACAGAATAAAGAATTTTGTCCCTGTTTTGTGGTGTGGCCATGCGCTGCTGTGCAGGATGGTTCTTTAAATCCCAAAGTATCTGACTTTGGAGGAACACAGGTTTAGATATCTGCTATCTGCCAGGTTGTCTGTATCCCATAGACGTTACCATTTAGTTTTGTTCTGGTTCTTAATGATGACATTTCTTTTATTCTTCAAAATTGGCATTATCTGTTATAATAAAGTAGTCAGATCAGACCAGTTTCCATTGAAGGCTGGAGACAAAGCTTCTTTCCTATCTTACTGTAAGTTTCTTGCAAGATCTGTTGACTGCCATTTAGTATTGTTTACAGACAGTGAAATTTCTTCATGATAACGGGGTTACACAAAGGCTCTGTGTCCTCCCTGACTCAGATAGAATATGTGGTAGGACTGGAATGAGTTGGCCTCTTCTGAACTGCTGAGGCACCTAGTGAGTGTAGGCAGAAGGCTAAGGACAGATTGGGTCAGAACAAATGTGGTGAATTAGTTAACAGAAAATGGCTCCTTGGCCCAAGTATGGACAGGAAGAAACACTAATGGAAAATGCCTTCTTTGGTTAGGCAAACTAACATATATTTAGAAACCATGCTAAGGAAGCATTTTGGTCTCGGCTTAGCACAGACCCTGTGGGTAGCCCCATTTGTTTATTTTGCCTTGAACCTTCCAACATCCCCTTTGCACAAATCATCTGGCCTTCAAGCTCTTGGGTACTGTCCTTTCTTCAACCACGGCTTGCTGGCTCCTCCACAAAGCTACAGGCCTATTATATTTCAGCCTGCTTGTCATAAAGCCTAACAAGCTATTTCAATAGCTTCCTCACACTCGAGAGTTACTGAGCTTTCAGTGCTTCCTCAGCCTTACTTAAAAGAGACTGTTATTGGAAAACCTAATACATTCAATATGACAGGGCTGGGTTTACAAATCTACTTGTCTGGTTTCTATTGACATTTAAAAACAATTGTTAGTGACAAAAATGTAATTATTCCTAAATGATGGAAACAAGGAGCCAGGCGTACTGAATGAACTTTTTTTGAACCTCTATTCATTCCACTTCAGATTTTGGCAGAAGTTTTTGCTGGTTTCTATTTTATCCTAACCAGTTTATCCATGTTCCAGACTTTATATGTTCTGTGGCTGTAAAGCTTTCCTGTGGAATTCACTCATCACCACAGAATTGTGCTGGAGAAACCCAGCATGCCTCTGAAAGAAGAGAATTTTCTTGCACTCACATGTACAGACAAAGTTGAGAACATGCACCCAGCATATGCTGACATAGCACGCGCTCCCTCATTTTTCAGGCTGCCTTAAGTTGCAGTTCTGAAAGGTGTGAACTACCTCATCTATCTCGGTAAGGGCTGGAAGGATTCCCCTCTTCCAGACTGTAGAATCTGCTGATTTGTACTGTGCCATGGAAATTCGACATTTTTGCTATCAAATTCCCTGATTTATTGTAGTCTAATACTTTCTTTCTTTCTCCCAAATTTGCTATACAGCTGCCTCTTCCTTTCCAGCTGCAGTGGGCACAGATTAAAATGGAGGGAACTCGAATTAAGTGTCCATTTAAAAAAAAAACATCTCCTGTAAGGCTGATCAGACACCTGCCACAGGCTGCCCAGAGAGGCCATGGAGTCTCCATCCTTGCAGGCTTGCTCCTGTTGGCTGTAGCTGACATAATGAGAGCAAAGGCTGGTCAGCACATTTTCTGTCATTCTCTAAGAATAAGCAGGTACGGATCTGAAAGTACTTTAGAGTCACCATCACAAGCTTCACAGTGGACCAAAGAAAATTCAAGTTATGCTTCATTAACAACTGGAAATGAACCGGGGGTGGTGATAGTCATGAAAAATCAATCTTCAAAGCCATTAAGAAATGAAAGCTACCTGTGAGATACCATGACAGCAAAAGTTCCCAAATTGAATGAAGCATGAAAATTGCTGGAAGAGTAGGACACAGGTGGGAGTCAGAAATCTTTTTGACTAATTTTGTCTCTGATGCACTGAAATGACTCCAACAAATCTTTTACACCCTTTGTGCCTTTGTTTCCACATCTGTAATTCAGATCACAGTTAACCTGTAACATTCATGCCACAGAGAAAGGACTGAAGGTTTTTTGGGGTCTAAGACAGGGCTTAGAAAATACAGTTGTTAAAAAAACATGAGCACTTAGGAAATGATCAATAACAAGTCCGAACAGTATTTCAAAATCAGAAAGGGCAGCCTCAAGACATGGGCCCATACAGATAGAACTGAAGCAGTGTGTCCTCAGGCTTATCATTTCACAGAGCCTGAGATCTGTCTTTTGCTTCCAGAAGCACACACAGACTACGCTCTATACTATGCTATTAATCAATGCCTAGGTGCAAAACTAACAAAACCAAACAGTATCCAGACTGTACACAACTTCAACTTCTTCCACCTAAACCACAAAGGTCCAAAATCAATCTGATTAGTAGGAACGAGTGTTCCAAGAGTAACTAATCCACAAAGTAATAGACTGCAAAAGTACCAAACTGCCCATAAGCACTCAGACCACAGCACACGTAGGAATTCAGCCTTAAAGGCTGCAGCCCCCCTGAGAAACAATGTACCATGAGCAAGCCAGTCCCAGGGAACACTGAACATGATGCAAGGAAACACGTATTACTGCATGATTAATTTATATTCCCACCCATTCAAACCTCATCTTTATAGAAAAAGAATGTGAAAAATAAGGTAATTCAGTTACCCCACTAAAACATTGCAATATAAAACATTAGGTAATGGTGTCCTTAAACTAGAGGCAAAGATTAATTTCCTTAAAGACTGTTCAAGCGCAAAGCTGTCTGTGGCATTAGTATTAACTAATGACAGCAGGAATTTTGTCCCATTTGTAACAGGCTGTCATGTTTTCACTATCTGTGAAAAGCTGATGTAGTTAAGCCATGGGAAATATAAGAAAGTTACTGGAATTAGTGAGGGTGCATATGTTTCTGGGTTTCTAGGAAGGCTGAAGTATGAGAATTTCACAGATGTGGGAACTTTTGATAGCTTTCCAGTTGAAACAAACTTGTAACAAACCCTGTAGAGAGGTTCATTCAACACAATGAGCTAACCAAGAAAATAGTCATTTCTGGCTAGTTGCACTGATATTAGCAGCAGCTGTGAACTCAGTAAATAGCTCTGTTTTCTGGTTGTCAAAGAGGTGCTAGAGCAGATGTGAAACTCATCAAAAATAGGTCACAAACAGCAAACATGCAAGGGAATGCATCAATATTGGCGTGATCTGAAAATAAGTAATGCTGGAACATCTCACAACAGTGTTTATAACCCCAAAGAGTACCCAACACAGAACTGCACCCAACAATAGGCTGCTTCACACAATTCTTATGACAGGACCTTACACACACTGCACCGTCTGTGTGAATAAGGGTGCGGTGCTTTCAGCAGCTGAAGCATCAGACAGAAGAAAAGGTACTGAATTGCACTCTGCTTTCCTTTGAATTCGGTTTTCTGAGAGGCTTTCATTCCCGGCTTTTTTCCTCAAACTCTATAATTAACCCAGACTGAGGTATTGCAATGAGCCAAACATGGAATTTGCCACTACAAACAGATTACAAGCTCATTCTGTCTGATAGGCAGCCCTCCTGCAATAGCCATTTCTCCATGGACAGGAATAGTGGCCAACACAGCGATTCAGCGATTACATTCCTTTTTCTTTTTCTTTTTTTTTTTTTTTTAATCCTTCCCTTTTTAAAAGCCCATAGGACCCGATTCCTCAGAACTCCCCCATATGGAGATTTCACTTGGATCTACTTCTAGGACTCTTACAGTGCTTGAAACACTTAACTTTATTACCAGGTATATAAAGCAACAAGATGTAACTCTAAATGGTACAGATTAAGAAAAATAATGTACTTAGGCTATAACAGGACTAAACAAGGAACCTACGTGTCCTATCATTCCCCTGGCGAGCCTCCATGGCTGGCCTTCACCAACACAGGTGTGAGGCTGTCTTTGGCCAAATGCCCTCAACAAGCAGAGTCTAAGCTCCATAGCCTGAAGCAGGTTCAAATACTTCCCACATCAGTCAGTTCCAAGGCAAAGAAAGATACTCTCCCTCTTCTTGTTGCTTCTGCTTCCATTACATCATCAGGTTCTACTCCTCCAAGACCTAATGCCATTGTATAATTAAGCATTAATAAAAATAAGGGACTAATAAGACAATAAAAAAAAAAAAGCTGATGGTATAGTTAGCCCATACGTGTCAAGGTCGATTCACACATTTAACTGAGAAAACAGGTCTTCAGTAACTATTTAGCAACTATATCCCTTCGTTTAAGTAGCAGTGGACCAAAAATAGCGTTTAACACAAACGTTGAAGAGATTTTACATTACTGATGCTTCAAACTAGAAACCAGGCTTCCAAAACTTGTTTTCTTCCCTTTAGGGGTGAAGGGAAGCTCATATCCAACTTAAAAGAAACCCTTTGTGGCTTACATTCACAGTTGGAAGCCTTTGCTGAGGCAAATCTATGCTCATTTTAAGCATAGAATCTAGGGTGAAACATGGTAGTTGATTACCGCAGTAAAACTGGCAAGATAAACATAACCATTGTTATTAAAGTTAAGTGACACTGCTAGGAGGTGCCTTTTTTTTTTTTTTTAAGCTACTGGGCTTTTATTGTTATTGTTCATATACGCAAGAACTCAAAAATACTCGTATTTCCTACAGTTACAGGTGTGACTCTTGGAGGCTGAAGAATGATGCTGCAGTATGCTCTTTTGAAGAACAGTTTTCTAGCAAAAGCAGCTGCAGAGGAAGAATAGAAAGCTTCCCTACGAGGACATAAGATTGCTTCGTTCTTTCAGAAGAAATCAGGCTATGTACTTGCACTCAGCTCCTGGCCAGATTGCTCCTTCCCCTCCTCATGGGGCAGCATATTAAATGTGTTTAGCTGCTGTTCCCTGACTGCCAGGAGTGCTTTTGTTCATTCCAGTGGTGGTGCGAGTTTGCTAAGCGGCATGGGCAGACAGGGGCAGGGGCTGATTTAAACTTTTGCTGACAAACTGTTTGAGAAGATATTTTCTAGCCGTACAGGTTGCAGCTTGTGGGTAAGATCTCACTTCCAAAAACAGAGCAATATGGATTTTTATCCAGTAAATATAATGCAGACAAATTAGATGGTAACTATTTCAGAAAACCTGGCAGAAGTTCAGTTTAGGCAATGCTTTCCAAATGTTCCATATTTGCAGAATAAAGCTGAAAAGTCTGATCTTTGTAGTTTGAACTTGTCTATTTAGATTACTGTTCCTTTTTGGCCTGAACAGAACTTTTTTTATATATGAATTCTGTTTTAATCCAGCAAACCCAAATAAATCCCAAGGCAAACACAGGACTGTCAGCTGTCGGGGTTTGGCTCAGAATGCGGGGCTCTGACATTTGAACTCTGGTTCCTCAAGTCACTTTGAGACACATTTGAAATGGACTTCAAATGAATTCCATAAATATCTTCCCTGGATTTTTATTGACTTAGTGACAGAGAAATCCTTCCTCAAAGACAACTCGTCAACTGTTAGTCATCAGATCCTCAGTTACAGTCAGACACCGAGTTACCTTTTGTACTGTAATCTGTTCATAGATTGTTTAAACTGGTGCTTACCCCAAATTTCCACTAGCTGCAGCATGTTTTGAAAATGTGAAATGGCTTACTTCAACCTGCCTGCAATGATCTGTGTATGTCTAGTAGGAAGCATAAGGATGTGAATGATTAATCACATTCTTCCTAGTAATTTAGAAGTGTTGATAAATGCCAGGAAACATTGTAATGAGTACTGGAAAAAAAAAAAATTAAGGCAATACATTGGAAGCCTTGCTGTTGCTTTCAGTTGAAGCAAAGTAATTAAGTCTGCTAATTAGACTTTACCTTTCAAGAAAATAAACAATAGATACATTCCATGCACTGTCCATATTTGTGTTCAAAAACCATAAGCTGAGCACATATGACTATAGCTCACAATCACTCATTGTCACCACAACCCCAGCAGCTTTATCTCAAAATTGGTGATGAACACAGACATACACACAGGCAAATAATTTCTCTTCAACAGACATCTTTCAGCCTTTCATTTACTAAGCAGCTCTGTACTTCAAATGTTTACTTTGAGGAAAAATAAGCAGAAGTTATATTTCTATCATCTGCAACCAGGAGATTGTGTAAGGCTTTGCCTGTAGTCTGTGATGGGGTTCACACAGTCTTTCAGACAGATCAGAGGGGAGAGTTGCACCTTTGCACGCTGGGGGGGAAACAAACCTGAAAAACCTAAACACTCCACATAGTTCTTATGATTATTTTGAAAGTGTTATAAGCTGCTAATTATGTACACCAGGAAGCTGTGAATTAAGGTTGAGGATTTTCTCTGAAACAATTCAAGGAGATTTTGGTGCTCTATTCACACTATATTATTTTCAACCCCGTATTTTATAGAATTGCTTGGCTTAATAGCTGTATAGTCTAATGTCAAATAAATTGCAGATTTCCATTAATTTGAATGAATTTTAGAGTTTATACTTCAAACAGCTAACAGGAAAACTGGAAAGTCAGAGTCTCAGAAGATTTTTTTTTTCCTTCACAAATGCTCAAAACCAAGGAGGAAGCACTGCTGATACCCTCTCTGGTGTTTGTGGCTTTGTATAGGAATAGTATTAAAAAAGAGACATAGCAAAACCGTTCAGATGAACAGTTGTCTATTTTATTTAAAGCTTCCATCAAAACACTTAGAAACTGGTAACAAACCAGTAATATTTCTCTACAGAAATTTTGACAAATGGGAAAGAAGTGTCAGAGGGGACAATTATTACTATTAGTTTAATTCCAAAGTCTCCCTAGTTGGAAAGACCACTAAAACCATGCATGCATACAGAAGGAATATCAGTATATTCAACTGCATTGGCTACAGAACTGAAGCCTAACAAGTCTAAAGCTGAAACACAAATTCAACAGATGACAAGATTCCCTCAGGGCTCATCTTTAGGGGCAGAACACCAAAGGGCCTTATAACCACCATACTGAAAGGCATTTAGAGATACTTGTTTCTGCCCTGCATAAGTACTCACAAAGCAAGTCAGTTTTTAAGAGGGTTAAGTATACAATGAGCAAATTGTATACTAGTAAATCTGCTATTATTTCTGAATTGGAAATAGAAAAGGATCAAAGAAATAATCTCCTTTAAATGGAAACTACAAGTTTACTCTAACTGCGTTTGAAGCTATACATTAAGAAATCGTTCAGAGTTCTGTCAAATTTATTATGATATCAAAGTTGGGTACTAAGACCCTGCAAAACCAAAGCAGTTAAAAATAAATTTAATGTGAAAGCTACGAGGTCCATGTCAAGACCAGAGCCAGAAGACTGGGAGAATTTTCAGATAAGTATACATTGAGATAAAGCAAAAAGAAAAGCCAAACTAAGCAGCATTAAAAACACCCCCACCAGGCATCCCACCCACCCTCCAGCATCACTTTTCATTCTTTCCAGAGGTGAATGCTCCCTTTTTCAGAATGGAAACATTCACAAGTTGCCTACAACAACTTATAAAAATGTTACTGATTAAAATAAAGAAAAACAAGCAGCAAGGTCACTAGTTTGATATTTGAAACATGCCCTGCCTTTCTGCATCTCCCTTATATAAATGGTGCAGTCTCTTTGTTTCATACTTCAGGTCATAACCTGTGGGGAGCAGGGCTGCCCAGTTGGCAATTGGCAAGTTTGACGGAGCTCAGTATCAGTGACAGAGAAGTAGATACCCCACCAGACAATAGTGTGTCTGTGTGTGTCCATCTCTGCATGAATTTGCAAAGGATTAAAAAATTTCAAGAGCAATAGGGGAAAAAAATACTCTCTTCCTTGCACAATGGAAACAGATTTATACACACACATACATATAAAAATTTGTATCTTTCTTATCCCTCTGGGCTTACCTATTAAGACCTTGTGATTGAGGAACATGGTCAGGTAAAAACTGAGCCTCACATTACAAGGAAAGAATTCTATCTGAGCACCCTTTTCTTTTTGTCCTTTCCTCCTCACTCTTCCCGTGCACAGCACTGTTGCTCTGAAGCAGTACCTTACCTTTACAGGACAAGTTCTAGCCTCTTTCCTCGAGATTAAGCACAAAAACCTTCAGCTGCGGCATCTGAATAAAATCCAAGTGTAATAAGCCATCTCCGCAACGCAGCATCTGCATTTGCTAAAATAAATTACTAAAATCCAGAGTAAAGCACGAGGTAAAAGTGACTACACTGTGAGAATGTAACAGGCAGATGTGTCACTACTCTCCATGTCTACACAGACAGAGAAGATTTTTAAGCTGCAGATAAAAGACGAAGCGCTGTGCCTGGTGGGTTACACAGCAATATGCCAACAGGAAAAAGAAATCATCATCCAAACGTGTGGGATGCTACAAATATCAATACAAGGCTTAGATTGTGGCAAGAGCACAAGCTAAACAAAATTCCCAGAAAGACGCGTATAGACACATGAAATCTGCTTTAAAAAAAAAAAAATTCTAATTCTGTATGTTGATAGATAGCAATTCAAAGAGGATCTTGGGTCCCCTGAGTAAGAAGTGATGGTGTCTGTGCCCTCTTGGACAAGGCCTAGCTCAGGCCCGTGGCTGGCATTCTGCAGTCCTACTCCACAGATCAGAATAGTAATGGCAGAGGTGGCTGAAGCAGCATAAAATGCCTGGGGACCCTGTCCTGGGTTCAGCAGTAGCAGTCAGTTTTTCTCCTTCTTAGTAGCTGGTGCAGTGCTGTGTTTTTGACTTTCAGCCTGGGAGCAGAGCTGATAACACCGATGTTTTTAGTTGTTGCTAAGTAATGCTTATTCTGGCCAAGGACTTTGTGAGTCTCATGCTCTGCCAGGAATGAGGGGAAGCCAGGAGGAAGCAGAGACAGGACACCTGACCCAAGCTAGCCAAAGAGGTATTCCGTGCCACAGCACATCATGCCCAGGGAGGTAACTAGGAGTTACCCAGAAGGGTACAGGCTCTCTTCGGGGTGGGGGGGGGGATGGGCGTCGAACTCATTTGGTGAGTAGCATTGTATTCTCTTCCCTTGTTATTTTCTGTTATTATTATCACTGGTGGTAGCAGTAGTGATTTGTGTTATACCTTAGTTACTGGGCTGTTCTTATCTCAACCTGTGGGAGTTACATTCTCTCAATTCTCCTCCCCATCCCTCCTGGAGGGGGGAGGGGGGGAAGGAAAGAAAGAGGGAGAAAAGGTGGGGGGGTGGGAGTGAGTGAACAAGCTCTGTGGCCGGGTTTAAACCACAACAGACCCATAGCTGAAGCACAATTACAGTATACGTGCATGTTCCCATGTGATCTCTTAAGTATATGCAGAGACAATGCACAGTTGATTGTGCTTTTTATTTTGTCCTGCATCTGCTGTAATGCTCTCACAGACACAGAACTGGGGGAAAAAAAACCAACCAACCAAAAAAAAAAAACCCAAACCACCAAACAACACAATTATAGAGGGAACAGGCCGGAAAGCACATTTTCAATTGTCCCATGAAACATTTAACTCAGCCTGGGAGTAGTAGGTTGGGCCTCTTCCTGTCTTCTCATCTCCTCCAGCTTCAGTGACAGTCTATTGCCAATGTCCTTCCATATTGCACGCCCTTAAGAGATCTCCAGGGATCAAAGGGCTCTGCCTGAGCTTGAAATGAGCAGCTAGCAAACAAGGTCCACCTTCCCACAGAGACAGAACACTGCAGGGCAGCTAAGAGCAGGAGGAACTGAGAAGAGACGGATGATCATTCTTAGCTGTCAGCCTCCCCTTCTCAGCACTGGAGTGTAACAGATTTACACAGTCTGGTTGCTCTCTTCTGGCTGTTCTAGAAGAGCAGGAATGACTTGTCAGAACACCCTAAAGTCCAATTACAACTCAATTAACGTCCCCACTGCTGCCCCTGCACAAGGCAAGGCAAACATACTCATTTGGCATCCACCAACCCTGACCAAGGGAAGTTCCTTCCTCTCGCAGCACATGGATGCTTCTGTTTCACAAGAGGTATGATCAATGTCAACTGACTGAGGGATCTGTAAGCATCTGAACACCCAGTCTGGGCAGTGAGGGACTAGAACAACATGGAGCATATGCACCAAGACCCGAGGCTCAGGCTGCTTACAGAAGTGAATTCCAAAGAAAACAGCATAAAAAAGGCAGGTGTTGTAACCTTTCCTATAAGGAATTGTGCTGAAACTTATATCACTGCAGAAAAAAACCCAAAACGAAACAAAACAAAAACAACCAGCAAACATTCAGGATTTCCTTTTTAATATTCTAGAGACTAATTGAACAGAGGCAGCCTTGTTCAAGCCCTAAGCAACACTTTATGGCACATGAGGGATGCAGATTCGGTTTAATTTTATTAGGTAGTTACTTGAAGTAAGGTGATTGAGGAAGAGGCTTTACCTAGGGATAAAAGCTCAGCTATTTTTTCCTCCAATATAAAATGTTGCTGTAAGGATACCAGCCTGAAAAAAACTACACTATAATAAATGTAGAAATGTTCCCAGTGATTTCATAAGTGCATGCTGCAGGCATTCAGAGTACATATAATCACTACATGTCACGCTGGCAACTCTGCAGCACTTGCATCCACATCGGTGAAGAAAATATGTAGCTAAATTAAAGGGGAATACAGAAAGGGGCAGTAAGACTGAAAGGGTTTGGAAAACAGTAATGAAAAAGAAAGGTTGAAACACTCGTTTGTTTAGTCAGAGAAAGAAGTGATGAGAGATGGCAACATGTTTCCAAGATGTAAAAGGTTGGATTTTTAAACCAGCAAAGACTTTACATGACCCTTTGCTCATCTACTACCTCAAATGTAATTTTCAGTAAGGAGAATTTAGTTAACTATCGGGGGAAGACTTTGTAACTGTAGGTATAATTAAACAGTAGACTCAGGGGGTGATTGTATGCTTCTCATTGAAGGGTTTAAAGTCAGAAATCCACCTGTTAGGAGAGTTTAAGTATAAATCCTGCCCAAAGCTGGCAGCGTGCAAGATGACTTCCTGAAGTGCACTCTGGTCTTGCGTTTCAGCAGCACTTCGTAACTTGGGGGTGGCCATTATCATCCAGGTTCCTACTTCTATTTAGAGAGCTGTTGCCTCGAGTATTTCAGCTACACGAGCAGGTACCGCTCTCGGTGTCAAGGCAGCAGTACAAGCCAAACACGTTCCCCATAAAAAGCTGTGCTCCTTAACGTGGTCACCTTTCCGTAGGTGCCAGCACGGCGCCCCTAAAGCCCCTGCGCAGCGCGAAGGGGCAGCGGCAGCGGCAGCAGCGCTCCCCCTGGCGGCGGCCGGCGGGAGAGAGCCCCTGCTTCCTGCCTGCCAAGGGCCGGGTTAGCTCCCTCGGCCAGAGGCTCAGCTTTGTCCCCTGCGAGTGACAAAGTGCAAACCAGGCGCTGAACGGCGAGGGCGCAACGCCGAATTGATTCGGCACAAATGCAAACCCAGCACACAAGGAAGCGGGAGCAGGCAGGAAGCATCCAAGCTGCAGGGGAATCCATGGAGAGGGAGGAAGAGGTCAAAGAGAGTATAATCTTGTTAATCCTCTCCCAAAACCACGGCAGAGGGGAAAGGAAAAATTCCTTCTCGCTGGCTCTTCCCAAAGTGCAACCCCTGACAACCAGCAACAGCGGCAAGGGAGAGCAGGCAGGGGGTGGAGAGAGGGGATGTGAAGCGGAGAGCACTGCGAGTCGAGAGGAGAAAGGATTATAGGAGAAAGATGCTGCAGAGGAAGGCATGGAGGCAGCCTGGGATGGTTTCAACTCACCCATCTCTTTTTCGAAGTTGCAGGTGTAGCACCAGCAGGGCTTCACTGTCCTGCACTTCTGTCACCAGCTCCAAGCCAGGTTCTCTGTGAGTCTTTAAGGCTAAGACAATCCACAGCTCCCCTCTCCCTGCCCTGCCAGCCTGCTGCAGCTCTGAGGTTACCCACCTGTCCTCTACCATTATGAACTAATATAGCCTAGTTCCTCCTCCCCAGCTCCTGGAAAAGTGGTTTTCAAACCATATCCTGCTACTGTAAAGCTTTAATTTAACAGACTAAATATTACAAGATGTTATTACAATCTGCTGGGACCTGTTGCTGTAAAGTGATTTTGACAATATCAAAACACTAGGAAAACTCATGTAACAAAGTTAAAACCAGGTAGTCAAAATGAACATTTCAATCTGGAGCTTCAACGCTATTTTTAATTTATATCTTCTGATAATTGAAATTCAGCTCAGGCTGTTTTTTCATTTTCATTTAAAATCTACACACATTTGAAAGCCATCAGGTGCTCATTTCTGCTCTGGAAACATTCTCACATCTGCCTGTGCTTTCTCCTCAGCAAGAGCTACTGCTGCTTCGTTGCCTTGTTGAACACCCCACCGCCAAACTGCCTGCCTCAGCATGTGGGAGGGAAGGTTTGGTCAGTTTGGTTCTGAAGGTGTTTCTCCTCCTGCCCCAGGGCTCATTGCATGCTGGTCTGTGATCTTGCAACTAGTTGTTTTCTGTTAATGACTCCCATGGGGCTGGAGGCATGAGTCTAGCAATAAAGTTTGAACATGATCATCATTCCATTACGTGAGGAAGTATAGCTTCCCTGGAATTTAATTTAGCTGTTCAAACAAGCACAAACCTCACAGAACATTTGCCCTCTGATTATTTGAGAGACAGTTCAACAATACCAACTTTCTAAAAGAGATTCAAGGACAGCAAAGTAAAGCCATACAAAAAGCTAGATTGATTCCCAAATTCCAACCCACAGGAGGTCACCTAACTGAGGAAAATGTTACCAGCCCTACATGGGGAGAAAGGAACATGCAAGTCACAGAATCACAGAATCCAAGTCCACTCCAACTGGCAGAGGGAACTGCAAGTACTGTATAGTCTCAGCTTCCTGCTCTGGCAGCATCTTTGTCTAACCAAGCCAAGCCCCCTTCACCATTCTTACTCCCATAGGTCCAAGATTCAAGAAAGCATATCCGGAATATCTGACAGTATCTATTTATTTAGGAAAAAGACATTCTTCAAAACAGCTCATGTTTCCAGTTTAATTTTTCTAGTTAAAGCAGTCCTTTTTCACGGTCCTGGCCATATCAAGCTAAGCTGCCTATACAAACCCTTTGCACCCAATTCTAAAGGAGTACAGGGGGGTCCTGTTTACCCCCAGAAGGATCACATGAGAACCAGAGAGCCTTCTTACAAGGTAAGGTAGGAGATTTCAGCCTACATTTCATGCTTTCAGCACGGCAGCTGCAACCCCCATTTTGCAAAGTTCAGTTCTTAAAAACACTGTGCAATAAACCCAACTCATCTCCTGTTTTCAAGGTCTTCCCAAAGACTACGTGTTTGAGAATCTACTTTAAAAAAAAAGAAAATCAGTTTGACTTCACCAGTTTCAAGAATACCTGTACCCTGTCATTTCCCAACTCTGATTTACTTCGCATGCTTCCTGCCGAGTGCTGCCTGCATGTCTACTATAATAAAGGGGTCCTCCCTGTGTGCAGAGCAAGCCAAGGGTTGTTTACAGACAAACCAGTCTGGGCAAGTGGGCATGCCCTTCATTTTGGAATTCACTTACAGTCTCTAACTCTAAAGAGTACTCAAAAGTGGTCAGAAAGCTAAAACAAGGAAAAACATCCAGATGTACCACATAGCCTGGCTCTATGTATTTCTTATGCTTCCATGGGACCAGTTCTGGAAAACCTCAACAAAGCCTACGAGTTTACTTGCTTTCATTACCGTCTGTCTAAGAAGAACTGTAAATACAGAGTGGCCACCTTCTTGTAGGGCTTCTTGTAGCTCCGAGGGAAGTTGCTCTTAAGCAACTGGGAGATCCTCACTACATCAGCACTACTAGTGGGACCCTAAAAAGCCTAAAAAGAAGTGTTCATCCACGGAAAAACTAGACCTGCAGCCCACTAAGATGTAAGAATTTAAAAGAAACCAGTGGCACTATATATGAAACTAAATGATGGCAGCTTCATCAACACCCAGGCAGGAGCAACTCCATCAGTACTTTGAGGGGAAAACAAATGATAACACATGAATCAACAACAGATCTACTACTAACAAAAGCAAGTCCTGCCAATGTCTGTTTGACATCAAGACAGGAGAGCTGTCTCAGCATCAAGTGCCAGAGACTACAGCATTTCTTCATCTTCAAGTTTTCAATAAATGAGAAAACTCTAATGAGTTTTCAGAAAAGGAGAAAAAATTAATAGACCTCAGCATTCAGAGGTGCTCCTGCAGGGTAGATTTACGCCCCATGATAAGAGTCTCACTTCTCTCTTACATTTAGTAGATCCTTCAGAAATCATCCCAGGCCTTCCAGAAGTCCACAGATCACAAGTTAAATACTTTCCCAGACACAAGTATATGGTTCATAGCTGGAAAACCTAGCACAACCAGGCAGGCAGCCAGAGGCAGTCCTCAGACCTTTGTGTGTGTGTGTCATTGGCATGACTTAACTGCATCCCTTTTATTTATTTATATGAGGTGACAGAACAGGGAGGATTTACAAAGAGATGTTAAGTATCTGCTCAGCTCTTCCCCATCATCTGTATCATGCTGGCATAGTGCCCTGCAGAAAGCACCAGAGCCTATCCATCTGCATCCTTTGCTAGCAGTAGATTGCCAGTCAGCACAGAATATACCCCAAGTGTATCAATATGACTTTCCTGGGTGATGCTCAGGAGGTGTTGTACTGTGATTCTATAAATCAATTTCATGATGCCATGGATGCTGCTCATTTATGTCTGAATTAGTGTATTAATATTTATGCCTGTATGTCTGAAAAGGAAATGCAGACAAATGCATACAATATTTACCAAAGTACCTACTGATTCAGGAGAGGTATAAGCAGGTGACTAAAACAAAGTTTACACACCTGTTAGGCTGTTCACATTCACTTGAGGACTATGCTGCAAGAAGCATTTATGCAGATGGAAGCACCCAGCCTCATTATTCTAGCTGGAGTCCAGTCTGTACTTGTGCTTATTCCAGTGCTCCACCAAACTTCATTCTCCTTTGCCACAGGCACATATCAATGCTATTTCCTAACTCTCTACTGCAGGGACTTGTGGGACAAGAGACTGAGTGAGAAGGAAGGAACAGAGAAACAGGTTGCTCTGTGTTCTGCATAATACAGAACAGCAGCTGTCCTTTTATTTCCCCAGACTCATAGAATAATTGCTGTGATGGAATTAAAACAAAACCATATCCATGAACGTCAAACAATGTGAACTGTCACTGTTTCCTTTAAGTTACAGGATATTTGTGTGAGGCAGGTTGCAGAAACAACACCACTTCAAACAGAGGGGGAAAAAAAAAAAAAGTGATTCTAATGCTGTAACAATTTGTTTCCATCTTCAGGTGCTGTTTATAACAGCCAGGCCCTTGAAGACTGGGTAACTGGATTCCTCTGGACATCAGTCTCTGCAATCCACAGCTTTCCTTTGCTCTCTTACCAGAGCTTTGTTCTCCCTCTAGGTATTCCCAAAGCAGCCATACGCTTTCTCTCTGAGCAGCTTGCAGTATTTTCTCACAAAGAGGACAGCCAGACAAGAGTATCTTTTTCTTTCCCTCTATTAGGGCATGTTACTCATCAACATCTTTTGGCTGAAGACAGCAGCCTTGCGGCCAAACACTGACTTATGTAGGACTTGGCTAATAGTTTGAAAAAGCTTTTTCCTTGAAAAGCTCCTTAAAAGTGGACATCTGATACATCAGCTCCTACTTGTTCAGCAGAATAATACCAAAATGCAAATTCTGTTCAGGAACTGAATATGTTACTCTTGCAGACAGAGCCAGAGTCTTCTTGTGGGAAAAGACAGCCACTTTTCCTCAGATGGAAGTCAGTTCCTGGACAACACACTGGAACAGAGACTTCACACCCACATGTGCCCCATACACACAGCTCAGCTGGGAGATTGGAAAAAGGCCCTGAGAAATACCCCTGACAACCCATGCAATAATAAGTCACATTTTCTAAAGCACACAGTGAACTGCTGCCAACCTTATTCATTTGGTTTGTCATCTTAAGTGTTTGAGGATTAAGTCATTTTGAGTTGGGCAAGCAAAGTACGCTTGCACATTTACTAATTACCCAGCTAATTTGTACCTTGGTCACAAACAAAAGCAGCTCTCTCCCACTACAGCAATGTCTCTCATGCATTTGGAGATGAATACACAAGAAAGAACCTGCTATTTCAGGACCACAAGCACAAAAGAAAGATCCCCCAGAGCCTGCCTCAGCACTGGCAGAGGCTTCAAGGCTGCACTTTATAACTCTTTCAGTCACCCTGGTTTCTCCATTCAGAACCTGGTCCCTGAAGATTTGCCAGTATAGAATCACAGAATAGTTAGGGTTGGAAAGGACCTTAAGATCATCTAGTTCCAACCCTCCTGCCATTGGGCAGGGACACCTCACATTAAACCATGTCACTCAAGGCTGTGTCCAAACCCACCTTGAACACTGCCAGGGATGGAGCATTCACAACTTCCTTGGGCAAATGGGACTAGATGCAGTGGTCCTTCTTCAGTACGTGCTGATTGGGTAATAGAACCTGTAAAACCAACAGAGACATAATATAAAAGCTGCCTAAATGCCAAGCTTTCAGCCTGTATTACAATTTCTTCAGCTAGTCATGATGTGCTAAGATCCAGGTATATTCCAACTCTCCCATACACCCACCACACTACATTTCTTGGGTAGAAAATTCTTGTGCATAGGTGGGAGAGAAGCTATGCTTGTGCCTGTTGTAGGCCATGCATCAGAGGATAATCCTTGCAGTCCAAAAACAGATTTACAGACGCCAGAGCCTTGGATTTGGTAAGATTTATGGTCACCAAATGCTTCCTTTGGCCTGGGATTTCTGAAATGCTGCACTCATCCCAGAAAATTTTGTGACCAGCAGCATAGAAAGTGCAGAATATGGAATACGGTGTGACTATAAAAGCAGAGAAGCTCTCAGGGCAGGCAGCAGTGAGAGGTATCATTTCCTACATATGAAATAAGTAACAGTATATGTTTGGAAGAGAGCAGAGAAGACAGACATTTGGATCAGGGGAATTTCTTCTAGAACAACAGAGAGAAAAGCAGCCTAGAGGTATGTGAACCCTGGAAGAAGCAAGGAACTGGGGAGGAATCTGATTTCTCACTCTCCATAACCCCTAAAAATTAGTAGGGACACTAAAGCAATTTAAAAAAAAATATCTGCTATTTAACAGAACCTGAAATTGTGTTGTACTCACTTTTGCAAAGCCACAGTTCTGGATTTCCGAAGGGCCAACTTTGGCCTCTTCAGTCAACTGCTAAGGGAAGTCTCATGGGAAAGTGTACTAGGCGATAAAGGGGCTCAAGATAGTTGGTTAGCATTCAAGGACCGCTTCTTCCAAGCTCAGGATCGGAGCGTCCCAATGAGTAGGAAGTCAAGTAAGGGATCTAGGAGACCGGCGTGGTTAAACAAGGAGCTGCTGGGCAAACTCAAGTGGAAAAGGAGAATCTATGGATTATGGAAGGAGGGGCTGGCCGCTTGGGAGGAATATAGGACAGTTGTTAGAGGATGTAGGGAGGCAATTAGGACAGCTAAGGCCTCCTTGGAACTCAATCTTGCTAGTCGGGTTAAAGACAATAGAAAGGGCTTCTTCAAATACATAGCAAATAAAACTAAAACAAGAGGCAATATAGGCCCACTGCTGAACGAAGTGGGTACCCTGGAGACAGAGGATATAAAGAAGGCAGAGGTGCTGAATGCCTTCTTTGCCTCTGTCTTTACTCCTGCAGACTCTCCCCGAGGGCCCCGGATTTCTATAGCCCCAGAAGGAGTCAGGACAAAGGAGGAGTTTGCTTTGGTAGATGAGGATTGGGTTAGGGATCAGCTATGCAAACTGGACATCTGTAAATCGATGGGTCCGGATGGAATGCACCCACGGGTGCTGAGGGAGCTGGCGGAGGTCGTTGCTAGGCCACTTTCCATCATCTTTGGTAAGTCGTGGGAAACGGGCGAGGTGCCTGAGGATTGGCGGATGGCAAAGGTCACACCAATCTATAAGAAGGGCAAGAAGGAGGACCCGGGTAATTATAGACCGGTCAGCCTTACCTCCATCCCTGGAAAGATGATGGAACAACTTATTCTTGACTCCATCACTAGGCATATCAAGGATGAGGGGGTCATTAAGAACAGCCAACATGGTTTTATGAGGGGGAAGTCATGTATGACCAACCTTATAGCCTTCTATGAGGAAGTGACTAGGTGGAGGGATGATGGTAGAGCGGTAGATGTAGTTTTTCTTGATTTCAGTAAGGTATTTGATACTGTCTCCCACAGCATCCTCATAGATAAGCTAAGGAAGTGTGGGCTTGACGATCAAGTAGTGAGGTGGATCGAGAACTGGTTGAGAGGAAGAAGGCAGAGAGTTGTGGTCAATGGCGCAGAATCTAGCTGGAGGTCTGTGACTAGTGGAGTTCCTCAGGGGTCGGTGCTGGGACCGGTGCTGTTTAATATTTTCATCAATGACCTGGATGAGGGAACTGAGTGCACCCTCAGCAAGTTTGCTGATGACACAAAACTGGGAGGAGTGGCTGACACACCAGAGGACTGTGCTGCCATTCAGCGAGACCTGGACAGGCTGGAGAGTTGGGCGGGGAGAAACTTGATGAAATTTAACAAGGGCAAGTGTAGAGTCTTGCGTCTGGGGAAGAACAACCCCATGTACCAGTACAGGTTGGGGGTTGACCTGCTGGAAAGTAGTGAAGGGGAAAGGGACCTGGGGGTCCTGGTGGATAGGAGGATGACCATGAGCCAGCAATGTGCTCTTGTGGCCAAGAAGGCAAATGGCATCTTAGGGTGCATTAGAAAGGGAGTGGTTAGTAGGTCAAGAGAGGTTCTCCTCCCCCTCTACTCAGCCTTGGTGAGGCCGCATCTGGAATATTGCGTCCAGTTCTGGGCCCCTCTGTTCAAGAAGGACAGGGAATTGCTTGAAGGAGTCCAGCGCAGAGCCACAAAGATGATTAAGGGAGTGGAACATCTCCCTTATGAGGAGAGGCTGAGGGAGCTGGGTCTCTTTAGCTTGCAAAAGAGGAGACTGAGGGGTGACCTCATCAATGTTTACAAATATGTGAAGGGTAGGTGTCAGGATGATGGAGCTAGGCTTTTTTCAGTGATATCCAGTGATAGGACAAGGGGCAATGGGTGTAAACTGGAACATAGGAAGTTCCACGTTAACATCAGGAAGAACTTCTTTACTGTAAGAGTGACAGAGCACTGGAACAGGCTGCCCAGGGGGGTTGTGGAGTCTCCTACACTGGAGATATTCAAGGCCCGCCTGGACAAGTTCCTGTGTGATGTACTGTAGGTTACCCTGCTCTTGCAGGGGGGTTGGACTAGATGATCTTTTTAGGTCCCTTCCAACCCTTGGGATTCTGTGATTCTGTGATTCTTTGTTTTCAATTTTGTAACTAAGCACTTCAGTGTGTGCTGTGCTAGAATCACAGGGCTGTCAGTGTCAAAAGTGACTCAAGTAAGCAGCACCTCTGAATAGCAGAGTGCTACAGGCAAGCTGCTTGTGTGCATAGAGGCACTAGGCCATAGCCCCCTTCTCAATGATGGTGTCAGATGTGCAGATACAGATAGATTTTCTTCTGCTGGGTGTTAGCCAGCACCCTCTTCTTCCCCAGCCCTTAAGCAGGAATGAGACCGCTCCCAGCCTCCTATCATTGAAGATACTTTGCCTGCCGTCTAATTTTCAAGAAGCAACCAAAATGTAACTCTGCCCTCCTCTGGTTAAGGAATGGGGTGCGATGCATACACATCATATACTTTGTGTAAAATCAGATCCTTTGCCACAAGAATGCTTCTTAATGACATTTTGTGTCAGACACCACCAATTATTTCCCCTGTTATTAATCCCTAAGCCTAGAAGAGACCAGCTACGAGGAAAACATTTGCCCCCAGCTCCTAGACAAGCAGTCTGTCTGTTCCAAAGCTTCAAAACAGTAATAGAAAGATGGGAAAAAGAAAAAAGAAAGAAACAGACCCCCCCCCCCCAAAAAAAAACAACAAAACCCAAACCCCCAAAAACCTAAAAACCAAAAACCAACCTCTAAGATTCTCCCATACAGATTTTAATACACACTGTGCTACCTAGTCTGTTAGCTAGACCAGGCTGTTGTAACCAGAAGAGATTAACCAGGATCTGCAGTAGCACAAACAAGGACACACATGTGTTCTGTCGCCTATAAATAGGCACTACACTTAAAAACACAACCCAAACAGCCAGCTGTTAACAACTAGACTACAGAGCCTAGGCAGCAGTTGTTGCTTGCTAAACAAATCTGTGCAACCTACTCATGCTTCAATTGGCAAATGATGTACAGATTAATGTTTGATGAGAGGTGATAATATTAACATGATTTCTGAAGAGGCAGGAGAGAAACATGCTAAGCATGAGAACAATCTTTGAACTGATGTTCTGTAGGCTTTCCAGAAGTGAGCATTTTTACCTCACAGCTGCCACTGGCAGTTTTGGCGAGAACAGCAAGGACTGGCAAAGACAGGAGGGCTACTTCCATGCTGAGAGGTTGTCTTTGGCCTTGAGTCTTACCTCTGCCACAGGTTTCCTGTGTGCTTAGTAGCCCAACTCTGCGCTGGAGATTCAGCAGCTCCCTTCCTACAGGGGTATTTCCAAGGATGAATGTATTGAAGACAGGACAAGCCAAACTCTTCTCCTAGCCCTAAATACAGTAACTATAGAGCAGACTTGCAGCAGGGACCAAGAATGCAAACAAAAGTTTATGTTATGCTAAGATCAGCTGCATCCGCCAGTTTTAAAGGACCAGGCGCCCAAAACGCATACTGCAGGTACTCTACAATAACAAAGTTTGTTTGGGTCATGGAAGAGCCAGTGCTCCTGGGAAACACTTTCTGCTTGGCACAGACCACTTGCCAGGTCCCTCCCAGCAGTACCTTTGTGCCATTCCAAGTCCCGTGTGCTGACCTGACTGTTTGCAAGGCAGGACAGATTCACATGGCCAGCCTGGTTCAATTTCACAGTCAAAAAAAAAAAAAAAAAAACCCAGGAACCTCCCCCCCCCAAAAAAAAAACCCAACCAAAACCACAAAACCAACAAAACAAAAAACCCAACAAACCAAAAGAAAACCAAACCCAAACCCAATTCCCTTCAGTGAACCATCTGAACCCTGTCTTAGGGACGATTTCATTGAACATTTGGCGCAAAAGGCTGAACAAGGTTACCCCGACACCCCTGGGCTGCCAAGCACCTTACATGATGGGGCCCATCTGACAGAAAACACAGCCTTCCTGCCAAGACCATGCCCTTTGCCCTATAGCAAACAGAGGGTTGACAGTTGCTGGCTTGATTTCATTTCTGTGTTTAAACTGGAGGTGCTCTTTCATCTAGTTTGCATCACCCCTGTTAAAATGCTTGCACACCTGGCAGGCAAGTCTAGTTTCATGCATCTGAGCCAGCCATACCATAGAGGTCCTTCATCACACAAAACAGCAGCTTTGATACCGGGATACCTATGTAAATAAAATACAGCATAACCTTCCCAACTTCTTGTTACCCACCCTAATAAAAACAAACAAACAAAATAGAATTAGGGGCCAAGAAGGAAAGAAGATTTTTATAGTTCAATAATTAAATCCCTGGGATATTTTCCACTATGCATATCAATATGGACTTGTCTCAGGCCAGTCTTAGACTGCAACAGCTTCCCGGGCTTCAGAAGCAAGACTGCTTTAGGAAAGAGCAGAATTATGCTGAGGATTCAGAAATAGCAACTATCACAGAAACAAAACGTAAAATTTATCCACATCTGGAATGACCCAACAAGAAGATTAAAACTCTTAAAGAGACACTGCTGAATTTAGCCCTGGTATATCCAAATCATCACCCTTCTCTCTCCACTTTGCCTTCAGCCAGAGGTTACTGCTCCTGTAACAGGAACAGCAAAATATTGTTCTTGTGTGTAATCTTCACAGGCAGCTTATGGCAGTCTGTTGGCTATATGCAAGAACATAATGCTGTAAAATGTGACAGCAAAACCTGACAGATCTTACCTGTCAGAGCTCTTACAGAAAACTACTAGGGCCACACTTTGAAATGTATTCTAGCACTAATATTTTAAAGCCTGCCATACACTTTATAAAGGACAGAGTGCTCCCTCTCTCATCACCCAGCGCAGACACCATCTAACTAAAGGCAAATTGTCTTATAAAGGTTTGCATAAAATGACAAACTGCATCAAAAGCTTGAAATTCCTTTCTGAGAAAGCTAAATATAAGTCAATATAACTTAGAAGAGCACAGTGACAGGGAAAGTAATTGATGGTGGGAGGCCAGGGGACACTTTTTTACTACTTCTGGCTGTGAGGCTCTCACCTGGGAACTGTTTCTGACATCAAGATGTTTTTCTCTGTCAATGCTCCAGAGTGCATGTCAGATACCTATCAGTTCTGGAATAGGCACAGTGTGAAATACTTTGAGAAGCTGACATTATATCCATAAGCCATATGTTCTTCTTTCATGATCACAATGGGAGTCCCCTGTAAACAACAGGAGAAATTATCATGGATATTTAAAGGCTGAACATTTGTTTAATTTATTGTAAAGAGAAACATTACTAGTACCATTATGTTGGTCATATGCTAACGATATACAGCATTAAAGACTTATGGTGGCAGTACACAAACCAAATCAAACTCCTAAATGGATTTCAATCCATTTGCTGTTTTCCTTTACAGGAATGAAAGTTCCAGAACTCATGACAAGACTAAATTATTTTATCCATGTATTTTTCATCTTTATATATTATTACAACTGAAGGTCCCTGCTCACAAACACACAATGAAACATCATTTCCCCTCCCAATATCACCACCATGCATTGTTATAAATGCACCAGGACAAACTGCTAAAACATTCTAGCACGGCTTTATAAAAGTCAGAAAGGCTAGATCTTCACAAGTCTTCAGACTGCACTGAAACCCTTAATTTTAAAACATGCTTCTGAGCATATATTTCAGTTTTCTTGAAGAAAACCATCTAACCAGAGTAACCTGCAATTATGATTTGCTTTTACAATAACTGACACTTCTGCTAATCGGGAAAATGCAGATCCTGTATGCACTTGCCAAATTTAGCCAGTTTACATCTCTATTCTCTGGTAGCTGCTGAAATGATGACTTTTAGTAACTAACTCAAATTCCACACATTATCGCCTTCAACAGCAGCAGGCTCTCAGGCATAGAACTTCTTCTATGTAACAATGAAGCTAGTCTGGAAAAATACACAAATGCACACTAAGAAAAAGCACAAAGTAACTCCACCAAACATCAGCCACACCGGATTTAAAAGCAAGCAATCAGAATACAAGAGGCAAGATTTCGACTGTGTGTTTGCATTTTGCTTTTTACATTTACTGCAGTAACAGACTGTTCTGTCACACTCACATGGCTCTTCACCAGTTACACTTGCAAAACCCAAAGTCATTTGCAAAAGGAAATCAGCAGAGCAGCTGTCAACAGAAGAGTAAACGTGATGATCCCATTATCATCACCCAAGCAAAATGTTGACTTAGAAACACCAGCAACCTGGCAAGGCTTATCAAAGGCTCTGCAAGCCTGCTGCATACATTTATTGTAAGGTTTCATGTTAGGATGCCACCTCTGATTGATCACACATATCAGAAAAACATGGGATTGTTGATCTTTCTTAGGAATGCAGTACCCATCTCATGCATACATAGAAGGCAGTAGCTAGTCCTGAAGTTGAATCTTCAGGAATGGGTTCCAGCAGGAGGTAAGACAGAAGTCTCTTGCTGTCCCTTTACACAGGGGACAATTTCCTGAGACAACACCAACCAGTTTCTTACATCTTAGTGCCCACTGTTCTAGGCACCCAACAGAAACAGCCCAGGAACTGCACCGTAATGCTTATTTCTAAAGCTGATATTTCAAGCATTTACAGTTTCACTGCATAGCTTAAAGAGCTCTTTTCTGATGCAATATGATGTTGGTAGTTTGGTTTTGTTTGGTTTTTTAAGACTGATCCACAGCACAGCTTTAGTGACTTCTTTGAAAAGAACATGAACCTGTGTCCATGCTCACCGGGTGGTACTCATTTGTCATCAACCCTTCCTTAGTATATTATGAAAGTCGTGAAGCAAGCTGGGGAAATAGCATCATCCTGTGCTCTCCTAGGTAATGTTACAGCACACTAAAAATAGCTGCTGCCTTCCACTCCAGAGATAGAAGCTTCCTGAGAAAAGGCATTTCTATACTGAGGGTGTACACACGATACACAGTGCTCTGATATATCACCACTTGTCCATATGTAAAGTGAATAGATTTGTAATATTTTCCCAACCTAAAAGCTATTCTAGCCACACAACTAGTACGCTTCTAGTAAACACTCTTCAGCCTCCCCTCCCACCCCAGCCTGAGCAGTGGTTTTTTAATTTTTTCTCCACAAGATAGCTGCTGCCAAAGCAGCTTCATGTTTCTGCTAATCTTTTTTGAAATACAAGAAAGCGAAAAACATTTCAGGAGAAATTTTGGAACCCCGTTGGATTTTTTTTTTTTAACATATTTTGTTTAAACAGAAGCACACAACAAATTTTTAATCTCAGCTCTCACATACAAATCTGGACCATTCCCCATTTAGCCAGAAAAACTGAATCAATCTATTTCTGAACAGCTTTCACATTAGGACTGAAAGTGCTCTCTTGTCTATAGCAGAGGCTTTCAGGAATTGAGTGTGAACAACAGCTAAATATGAGGGAATATTTAGCCAATTCTTAAACTACTTCTCCACAAGTTTTGTTCCCACATGCTATTTCACACGACAAGAATGTCTAAAACTTAGCAGGACAATCTCAACTCTACGCAGGCTTATGCAAAGAAAGCAAGTTACAGTTCCAGTCCCACAACAACAGATGAAACAGAATTTACTCTGAGCAAGGATAGGTAAAGCATGAAGGTTCCTCACTCAGAAGGGGGCAGAAACCAGATAAATGCTGCCTGACAAAGGGAAGGGACCCACTGAATCAAAGGATGGAAGAAGTAACCACAAAAGGTTAAAACATAAATCTAGAACTATGAACCAGCTATAGATGTAAGTAGCTGGGAATTGGAAGGAAGTTGCTACTGAGCACAGGAGCAAAGCTATGGCACAGCTTTCTTGAAAGTTCTGACAATTTTGCATTAAACCTCTGCTAAAATGTTATTTGGCCACTGTGCAGAAGTATGTTTACGATATGTTGCTTACAGTAGTATCGCATTTGGCAATGCAGTAAGTCACTCCCTGACCCATGCTCCTAGGAAACCCAGAAGATGAGCAGTGCTGGCTCCACCTTACTGCATGGCCAGTCTCCCAGCAGCACAAGAAATGCCACCGGGAACAAGTAGCTCTTTACCTCATCTCTACTGCCTGCTAAGGCAGTGTGACAGGCCAGTACTTTGCCTCTTTTAACTCAGGAAAAAGGTGTTTGAAGATTTGCTCAGCACAGCCAGCATTCTGTGAACAGCAGCAGAGCTCTAATTAACAGCACAGATTTCATCTCAGCAAACTGTTTTAAAAGAAATCTAAAAGTACACGAACACTCCAAGTTTAATCCATAAGGCAAAGAGCTGAATCACAGACTCTGACAAGGCAGTCCCTGGAAAGCAGCTATATCATACACTCTGCTTCTCGTTCCAGGAGCATCCCAGGTCCAATGTGCAGCAGCTCTATATGCAGATAAGCTGAAAGGAGCATGCCAGTTTCAAGCACCCATGAGGAAGGTTCAAATCTGGAGTCTAATTAACTTCACAAATCTCCCTTACCTCTAATACGGGCAACTTGCAATGAAATCGGGCAGTCTCTCTCTGTATTCCTGCCAGAAGTCTGGATTCCAGACAGTGGTATTTCTCCTAAGCCCTTCCACAGAGTCCAGGCTGCAGTCAGCAACAAGCAAGGATGCTAGCTGACCTAGGCTGGAGAACTGTCCACCCTCCCAGGTCACTTTGGAGCCAGGTGGTACCCTCTTAGGACAGCTCTCTTCCAGGAGCAGAGCTGTCCTGCCACATGAAAGGAGCTCTAGCATCACTTCACAACGGAGCAAGACTGATGCCTGGAACATCCCCGGTATAGTTGCTCCAGCAACTAGAAGAGCATGGGATCACAGGCCTATTTTATTCCCTGTAGAGTAACCTGCCCTTAACTACAGTCTTATTCCAGTGATAACCATAAGCTCTGTGCGGGGCTGTCTGTACATTCACGCTTCCTTTTCCGTTAGCACAGCATCGGTTAGCACAGTAGGTTGTTCCCAAGGATGAAGAAATATTGCCAAGAGACCCTCATTTATGCATGCCCTTCTGACCACACATAAGTCCCCCTATTCCAACAGGGCTTTGGTTTGCCCCTTTACATGGATTTACATTTCCAAGTTTCTTTATTCCCTTAGGAAAGTATATTTTGGCTTAGCCCAAAAGCTTAGAATGAGAACCCCATGCAATTTCCACCGTATCTTTGAGAAGGTAGTCATCATTGGCTTCAAATTTGATGCCAAATGCAGCATCAAGTACTTCAAGTAAAATGGTACGGGTCTGAAAAGGCCTGAGAAAAAGGCAAGCTCAGCCGAACAAACTGATACGAGACTCCTGGACTATTCCCAGCTCACCCGATGCAGAAGCTGCCTTTGTCTGCATTACATATTTCTGGAGAACAAATGCCACTGAGTTACTATGCAGTGCACAGGAGTCTTTCACACCATGCAGTCTCCAAGGACTCTTCAGTGGCAGAAACGCAAGCTTTCTCAGAAGACCAAAACATCCACTAATTCAAATAAGGGTGACAACACAGATCCCATTGAGTTCAACTGATACACTTAGAGCAGAGACAGTTTCAGCAAAGATGACTGTCACGGTTTAAACCCAGCCACACAGCTCGTCCACTCACCTCCACCCCCCCACCCCCCACCCCCCCCGCAACCCTCTCCGCTCACGGAGGGATGGGGAGGAGAATCAAGAGAATGTAACTCCCACGGGTTGAGATAAGAACAGCCCAGTAACTAAGGTGTAACACAAACCACTACTGCTACCACCAATGATAATATTGATAAAATAACAAGAGAATACGATACCACCGCCGAATGAGTTCGACCCCACCCCGAAGAAAGACCTTGCCCTTCTGAGTAACTCCCGGTTACCTCCCTGGGCATGACGTGCTGTGGCACGGAATACCTCTTTGGCTAGCTTGGGTCAGGTGTCCTGCCTCTGCTTCCTCCCGGCCTCCCCTCGTCCCTGGCAGAGCATGACACTCACAAAGTCCTTGGCCAGAATAAACATTACTTAACAACAATTAAAAACAATCGGTGTTATCAGCTCTCTGCCCAGGCTGGAAGTCAAAACACAGAGTTTGAACCAGTTACTAAGAAGGAGCAAAATGGCTCCTGGTAAACCCAGGAAAATGACAGACAGTATATTTAGGCTAATAGCAAAAGTACCTAAGATGGAAACATAAGTAGCTTTCATAGAGATTAATTTAACAGGAAAACCAACAGGAAACACCAACCTTATGAAGTTTAGCCATGCCAAGTACAATGTCCTGCACCTAGGTCAGAGCAATCCCAGGCACAGCTAAAGACTGGGCAGAAAAGAGATTCAGAGCAGCCCTGCAGAGAAAGACTTGGCCGATGAGAAACGTAACATGAACTGGCTTCAGTGTGCCTCACAGCCCAGAAAGCCAACTGTATCCTGGGCTGCATCAAAAGGAGTGGGACCAGCAGGTCGAAGGGGGTGATCCTGCCCCTCTAGTCTGCTCCTGTGAGATCTCACCTGGAGTATTGTGTGCAGTTCTGGTGACCTCAACATATAAGGGACATGGAACTGCTGGAACAAGTCCAGAGGAGGGCCACGAGGATGATCAGGGGACTGGAGCACCTCCCGTATGAAGAGAGGCTGAGAAAGTTGGGGCTGTTCAGCCTGGAGAAGAGAAAGCTGCGGGGAGACCTCATAGCAGCCTTCCAGTATCTGAAGGTGGCCTATAAGGATGCTGGGGAGGGACTCTTCATTAAGGACTGTACTTTTAGGACAAGGGGTAATGGGTTAAAATTTAAACAGGGGAAGTTTAGATTGGATGTAAGGAGGAAGTTCTTTACTGTGAGGGTTTTGAGGCACTGGAATGGGTTGCCCAGGGAGGCTGTGCATGCTCCATCTCTGGCAGTGTTCAATGCCAGGTTGGACAGAGCCTTGGGTGACACGGTTTGGTGTGAGGTGTCCCTGGCCATGGCAGGGGGTTGGAACTGGATGATCTTAAGATCCTTTCCAACCCTAACTATTCTATGATTCTACGATTCTATAAATGGAGAGTTTTGCTGTTGCTTGGGAGGGGGAAAAAGAACAAAGAGGGATGCAGGCAAAAGATATACTTCACATAAGCATCATCCTTCAGCTCCATGAAGTTTTCCAGTTGGGTAGAAAAAGAAAAAGCTCTTCTATCTCTCAGAGAAGCTGTGTTCTGGACATAATTGGATGCAGAGGGGGGATACAAACACAGAATTTCTGAACACCAAGAAGATCTGTCCTTCAAAACTATCCGGGCAGTCTTACCATCAGATACCAGCACCCCCCATCTACACAGACCCCTCACTAGTATTTCACCACATTGCAACTAAACCCATGAAGGGCCAGCCTGAATCTGTGTTCAAGAAAGCACTGTGCAAAAGCTGCTGTGAACATTGCAGCAAGAGTAAAAACATAATAGCACACCCAATCTCAACTAAGTAGCTCAGTCCCTAACACTTCTAGTAATAGTAACTAGTAGAATTAATTACTTCTTACTGGAGAGGAAGGAAGACACTGAACCTCGTCAAAAAATTCCACTTCCTATTTGTCAGGCCTTCCTTAAACTATCCCATGTTCCCAAGAAACCTGCAACCTCAAAAAGAAAGTTTAAGAACCCCTACTCCTAATACCAATTCAGGAAGGGATTCAGTGCTATTCACTTCAATAGCATTCAGTAAGTCAGGGAAACTGAAACAGTAACATATGTGAAACAGCTTGAGTCTTGAGGATGTGAACTATAAAGAATTAGTTAACAGAATTTTTCTTTAAACCCACACACTCACCATAACATTCATTTAGTAAATCTGAATAAGAGCTGTATTCAATAGCAACACAATCTGCATGTGAACATTTTGTAAAGAGAAGGACTAAATTCCATGAATCAATAATTTGTTTCAATTGGCCCAGCTCTGTTTACTATCTACACCGTATTTGATGTGTCTTATTAATGTTGGACATCCCCCTATTTTAAATCTCTATATAATGCTCTGAGTGAACAAGGCCTGTCTACTTCAATTTCAGAAGAGAATTAAGCAGTGTCCAGTAGTGTCCTTGAGACTAAGCTGGATCTTATTAGCTCTGTTGTCAGAAGCTCAGAAACAAAAATAACCACATCACCTAAATTTGAGACAAGATGACCTTCATTCAATATCTCATATTTTACAAAACAATAGTATTTATATCATGTTGGTATCATATATAGTATAATAGTTAACATTAGCATAATCATAAAAAATAATTGTTATTACCATTACAATATTGACATGTTGATTTTTAGTACTGACAGTGATGCTTGATATATCTACTGTTTACAACATTTGTTCTAGTTAAAGAGATTTGGTAGAATTTGCTAATCAACTGCAACCACTTCCCACCCATAAAACTGATGCAAAGAAGGGAAAAAACAGTTAGTGGGATCCAAAGACAAACACTTTTACTTATAACTCTGTAAAGAGAAATCCCTCTCTCTCCATATGTTTTTTTCTTGGCTCTTAATCATCTTTTCATTGGCTTCCAGCTGGCTGTCTCACTATCATCTAGCAGTATCACTAGCAAGACTAACTTGTTATGCCAAAGTCAAGCACAGAAAGATAAGAGCTGCAAAGTAGCAAGATGCAGCAACCTTTACACGGGGCAAACGCAGCACAAATGATGCATGGCAGGTCACTTCACTTGCCTCAGCAGAGCAACCACTGCTGCATTCCCAAAGCACAGCAGCAGGTTTGCGCTTGCACTTTTTAGTAGTGGGAGTGAAAAACTACTACAATTGAAGCTACAGAGAAATTCTGCAGGCAGAAGTGTAATTACCTGAGTGGGAATTCTGGCAGAAAACCCAAACCTCTTTCTCTCTTTAAATAGAAAGAAATACTGTGCAGTCACCATGGAGAGATTACGTACAGCTTTTGGATCACATGCAGCACTGAAATACAACACACACACAAAAGAGCCAGCCATGGATCTGGTTTAGCAAAGCACAACCAACAGTCAATTCTCCATTGGCTACAGCCACCCAGTCAGTGTGGCTCTCCATCCTGCTATTTTTCCCTTCCCCACCTTACAAATATTAAACTCTACGTCAAATCTCAGCCCCCCACATTAAAGACCAGCTCTGCAAGCTGTTTAGCCTGTCTGGGAGGTACCTAGAACCTGACATGGAAGACCCAGAGATGAAAGCCCCAACAAATTCATCCACTACCATCCAAGTAAGATTTCAAATTGGGAATAGAAGAAAACCCCAGGGAAAGAAACATCATATAGTGCCTGTCTGTGAAAGTCTATTTGGATTATCCAAGCAGCCAGCCTTTGAAGTGCAGCAGCTCTTGCATGGTCTGTACAGGCTTAAACTTCAGTTACAGAATTTCTCAGTTTTGGTCCAAGACCTCTGTTTTCCAATCACCATATGCAGCTAAACCCACCTCCTCATGTCTCCTCCATACTCCTTCCCTCTGCCCACTTCACAACCCAGCTCATTTTGTCTTCTGCCTCCAGCAGCCTCCAGACTCAGCCTCCGTTGTAGCACCCCCCATCTCCTGGGGTGGATTTTCCCCCTCCGCTCCAACACATCTCTAGCAGGCACTTTTCCCCTCAGTTCCGCAGCAACACACCAGGGGAGAGTCACCAGAGCATAGGGAAGATGATCACCCTTTTCCCCCCTTCACTCACAGTATGTGTTGGAGTTTTCCAGAGTCCTTTTGGCTTCAAACTCTTCCCCCAAACAATTACTTGTTATCACTAGCATTCAAGGCACCTCCAATATAGCTGCCCAACTATTCATTTCTGTTTTCAAAGAGAAATATTGCTGCTCAGAGCCCCTGAAAAATCCACCCTGATGCTTTCTATTGTTTGAAGTTGGTGGGAATGTTGTCAGACTAAAAGTGTCAGAAATTTGCCTCTCTCCAAATCAGCCAAGCTTTGTTTTGTTAATAACTTCAGCCAGCCTCCAAGCCTCAGGAGAGTGCTTTTTATCTGCATTCATGTCGAGCTGATGATGCTACATGGGCATCTTTCACTTATTGAGACCAACAAAGTGTTGCTGCATATGAGGAATGCCATTCCACAGATAGTCCTTTTCTCACCTCTCTGCAGTAGCTCTCTAATCTAGCAGCATAAACAAGAGACAGCTGATAAGGTTGTAGGCAAAGAGATGTCCTGTCTCCCATTCAGTTTTCCTAATCATCCTGCAAGCCAAACAGCTTCAGATTTGGGAGTTTTGAAAACAACTCTCCTCATTTAAAAATACACATACATTTCCATTTCCTCTACAGAACACCACCAATATAGAAACAGCTGTTTATGATTTTGCAGTGATTTTCCCCTGGCATGCACATCCCTGTGACTGCCTTTTATTTTCATTCTCACAAGACAAGGCAGAATGAAACCTGCACTTCTTTCCCCTTTCCACCATTACTAGCCTTCTAACAGCTCCTTTTTTTTTCCTCCAGTTTCAATGTTGTGCTTCACATATGCTCTGTTCTCTGGGCTTTCTGAACAGGAAATATCCTATATTTGTGTTTATGAAGTATTATCCTCTATTTTTCAAACATCCTGGTGCCTTGACTGTAGCAAAACTTGCTCATTTTTAACTTTATAATTGATGAAAAGCTGCTAAAATGAGAGAAAGATTTTTCTCTCGTCAATCAGCATCAGCATGAGAGAAGTCTGCTCCTGAAACCCTGTACCTCTGATTGTTCAAAACATATTGTTCACCATGTCATTTTAATCATGTGCCTAAGATATTAAAATATCAGGCTCTAACATACAAATCCTGTTGAGATCCACGAAGGTTCTTTTCATAAGAATGAATGAGGGCCAATTTCATGCCATTTGTTACATCCTGCGTACTCTTATTTCTTCACACTATCACTTGTCTTTCTTTTTATGTGCCAGTAATTTGTTTGTAAAGCATAAAATATAAAGCCCACCTGAGTTTTGATTATGCTACAGCCTATGGCTTTATATTTAATAATTTTTTCTTACTTTGATAACTGACACCGAGTTTCCATTTTATCACCTTATCTGCATTTGAAGGAACAAATAAAAATCCTTTTTTGCAAGGATTAAAATTTCACCTCTTACAATCAACTTTTAGAACTGCACCATCACAGCAAGTGTTCAATCAGAAATGCAAACAAGCAGCTCAGCCTGTACATCATGTTCTGCCATACATCAAGAAGCAATCACATTTCAGCATTATCACATACAACCTGCAAACATCTGCTAAAGAGAAAAAAATAGAACAGCAACAACCACCAACCCACATAGCTGAAGGTTATTTGACTTGCATTCTGTGTGAATTCAAACTGGACACAAAACTCGGGTCCCTGTCAATTACAGGTGAAAAAAAGAACATTTCTCAGGGACATTTGTTTCTCAGGAGACAGTAGATGCACATTTGAGAGTCCCTTGCAGCTCCTGAATATGAGTGCAGGTAGATACAGTCATACACATGACTTCTGAGCTGGGTAGCTGTGCTAGCTGCAACTTGGAAGCCATACAGTAACCTTAAGACAATGCTTTGCACAGTCAAATAAGGCAC
This sequence comes from Lathamus discolor, assembly GCF_037157495.1. Taxonomy (NCBI): domain Eukaryota; kingdom Metazoa; phylum Chordata; class Aves; order Psittaciformes; family Psittacidae; genus Lathamus; species Lathamus discolor. The sequence continues at coordinate 67,148,051 of NC_088885.1, forward strand.
CCTGAGGCAGGGAAGACCACTTTCATCTCACTGCCATGCAAATGCATGTTTCCAACCAGAACAGCTGAGGGTTTGGACTGGAGACAAGAGGAACACATAGGGCTGCCTGCAACCACCCATCCAGAGTAATCTCTGAGGCAGCAGTCCCTCTGTCTCAGTGTTGGGGTTCATTTGATTCTGAAAGTCCACCTTACTATGTAAAAGACCGATTTATTTCTTTTAGCAGTTGATCTCAGCACAAGTGATCCAAGACATGATCTTCAACTGACAGCACTCCCTTAACATTTCTCTGCCACCTTTTATAACAACCTCCTGGAAGTGTAAACCACAGATGTTTTTTTCTTCTTTTAAATTTCCTACAGAGATCCTCTACGGATGTAAACAGACTCAAACAGTAATCAAGACATTGTATAATAATCTCAAAGGATGCTTATAAGATTTTTCCCTAGTTACAGACTGTCCCTGACTCCTGATGACATGTCCTCCCATATAAAAGCTTGCATTGCTGCTTGGAATTCCTGATTGGCTCATCTTTTCTAATAGCTAATGGTGCTGACAAATACTTAAGAAATCTAACCAGAGACTGAAATGTGGATTTTATGTGACAGAATCTCATTAATAAAAAAATAATAATTTAAAAAAAAATAAAATGAAGGAAAAAAGGCTGAAGGTTCACGAACACCCCAAATGACCTGTGCAGATTTGCTGCTCTTAAACAAACATCCCAGCTGTGCAAAAGAAATACATTTCCTTCTCAACCTCAGAGGAGGGTGCTTGGACAGAGACAGTGATGTCTGTATGCCAAGACATATGGAGAAAGCTTTCTGTGATGCTATCTATTGTAGCAACAGGCCCTGTCAACAGTTAAGACTCTATGGTGATAACGGATAACCAAGCTTCCAAGGAAGAGGCTATGGTATTTCCACTCCCTGGGCTTGCAGCAAGGAGAAGCAGATGGTCACAATTTCACCATGGGCTGCAATATTTCTAATGAGGTTGCTGCCATACAGCTGTCTTCTGAGGAGCTACAGAACAACCAGGAAGCCAAAAGCAAGGTACTGACTTCTTCCCAACAGACTCTGTTTATTAAGAGATGTCCTAGCACAAGTGTAAAGTGACACATACAATCATAGAATAGTTAGGGTTGGAAAGGACCTCAAGATCATCTAGTTCCAACCCCCTGCCATGGCCAGGGACACCTCACACTAAACCGTGTCACCCAAGGTTCTGTCCAACCTGGCCTTGAACACTGCCAGGGATGGAGCACTCACAACCTCCCTGGGCAACCCATTCCAGTGCCTCACCACCCTCACAGTAAAGAGCCTCCTCCTTACATCCAATCTAAACTTCCCCTGTTTAAATTTTAACCCATTACCCCTTGTCCTAACAGTACAGTCTTTAATGAAGAGTCCATCCCCAGCATCCCTATAGGCCCCCTTCAGATACTGGAAGGCTGCTTTGAGGTCTCCACGCAGCTTTCTCTTCTCCAGGCTGAACAGCCCCAACTTTCTCAGCCTGTCTTCATACAGGAGGTGCTCCAGTCCCCTGATCATCCTCATGGCCCTCCTCTGGACTTGCTCCAAAAGTTCCATGTCCTTTTTATGTCGAGGACACCAGAACTGCACACAATACTCCAAGTGAGGTCTCACAAGAGCAGAATAGAAGGGCAGGATCACCCCCTTCGACCTGCTGGTCCCACTCCTTTTGATGCAGCCCAGGATACAGTTGGCTTTCTGGGCTGTGAGGCACACTGAAGCCAGCTCATGTCAAGTTCCTCATCAACCAACACCCCCAAGTCCTTTCCCACAGGGCTGCTCTGAATATTCTCTCTGCCCAGTCTGTAGCTGTGCCTGGGATTGCTCCGACCCAGGTGTAGGACCTTGCACTTGTCATGGTTGAACTTCATAATGTTGGCATCAGCCCACCTTACAAGCGTGTCAAGGTCCCTCTGGATGGCATTCCTTCCCTCCAGCATATTAACTGAACCACACAGCTTGGTGTCATCAGCAAACTTGCTGAGGGCGCACTCAATCCCACTGTCCATGTCAGCGACAAAGATGTTAAACAAGACTGGTCACAACACCCATCCCTGAGGGACACCACTCATTACTGGTCTCCAGCTGGACATTGAGCCATTGACCACAACTCTTTGCGTGCGACATCCAACCAGTTCTTTATCCACCGAGTGGTCCATCCATCAAATTGATGTCTCTCCAATTTAGAGACAAGGATGTCATGCGAGACAGTGTCGAACACTTTGCACAAGTCCAGGTAGATGCTGTCAACTGCTCTACCCCATCCATCAGCTCTGTAGCCCCATCATAGAAGGCCACCAAATTGGTCAGGCAGGATTTCCCCTTAGTGAAGCCATGCTGGCTGTCACCAAGCACCTTGCTGTTTTTCATGTGCCTTAGCATGCCATCCAGGAGAATCCGCTCCAAGATTTTGCCAGGCACAGAGGTGAGACTGACTGGTCTCATGCGCATACATGGAAACATTTTTGATGTTAATGGTAGCTCTGAGTCTGTCAGGCAGCTCTTTAAGAGCAGGGCTACCGCTCAGCTTAATACAACCCTTATGCCACAGGGGAAGCAGACTCACCGTTTGGCCACATGCATGATGTGCTTTTGTAGCACCTGAAAAGTTGCTTTTCACAGCTTTTCCCACTTGGCTCATTAAAGATACAATTAGAAGCCCTCATCTCCCACACCAGTGATGAATTACAACACTGCAGCCATGTGGGGTTTGCCTCAAAAAGGGCTTGTATATATGCAAGTATTCTAAGATACATGTGCACAGCCACTTTGTGAAGTTTGTGGAGTTGTGTTTAGGCTTGAGCCAACTCACACAGAAGAGACAAGAATACATCTAGGCTCTAATCCTGCCTTCTTTGGAGGTTTAAAGCTATGGTTTAGAAGGTGCACACCTTACTAAGCATCAATTTAAAGCTCAGTTTTAAATTTCTAACCAACAATCCACATACAGAAAGCACTTAAAGTACTGAAACAATACTCCAATATTCAACGGGATTATAGACACATTTAGGCTTAAGGTCACTGCTTCCTTTCCAAAGTGCTCCAAGAGATCTTCCCTCACCATCAACATCCACCTGTGACAGAACACGGCTAAGTATCAGGAACATCTTTGTCTTCCACTTCACTCTGAACCTGCCAGTTTTATTCTAGATATCACCTCAAATGTTTAGAAACCCAAGGAGCTTCTCATTTGTTTATTCATTTTCTTGCAGACTTAAAATGACAGCATTGATGGAACAGAGACTGTCTCAACACAGGATGGGGCAGCTTGTCCAACAGGCACTTCAAAGGACAGAGCCAGACTTGAAGACCAGACCAGTGAGGGAGACTACCCCGAGGAACTACCAGAAAGATTTCCATCATCTCGGAAAAGTAGCAATGCACAAAGCACAGGTAAACAATAGTTGAAGTTCCTATCAGCTCCACAAATGGAGATCTAGGAGGAAATAATCTGGCAAGTCTATTGCTACAACCAACACATCCAGAAACAATCATACTGCAGCAGCACAAGGACTGAGCTCTTACCACTGGTTTAAAGCCATGCAATAGTAGCAGACAGCATTTCCTAGCTGATGATTATGCTCTGCAGCATGACTCAACCGTACAGAACAGGCAGCAGGGTAGATACTTTTCTTGGCAGATGCCTGAAACAGACCAAGAGAACAAACTCAGCCTTGCCCCCAGGGGTAGCCCTCTCTGAGATTACAGCACACTGCGAGAATGCATTGCCCACACGAGGGCTCTCAGTCTCACCCAAACTTCTCTGCCTTAGGATACTCCTGTAGTAAGTATCCTAATGGAAAAGCAGCACTATCTTTGGAGCATTTAAACCCTCTAATTTTATAGTTTAACTCTTGTATTTTTCAAGTGCTAGGAACAGCTTACATTTCACAAACACACTAAATGGAAAATTTACAGTGCTTGTTTACTCTTTGTAATAAAGAAGGATTGTAATAAAATATTTCAAATTAAACACAAAAACAGTAATTACTCATGTTTGCTATTCATTAAAGAGGACTTAACTCCCAATGCCACAGAAGGACATGATGAAAGGATTTCATTTCATATTGAGCAGTTATTTACTTGCTCTGAAATGGCGTTTCATCTAATTTCAAGCTCCTTTTCCTCCCACTTGCTAGAAGGATAACTTCACAGGAGATTTCTAAACAGAAGAAGTTTTTGAAATCATGCTTCAATCTTCTGTTTCAAGAGAAAAACAAAAACCATACCATATCAAGATATTGCAAATAAATTGTTCTGCTGGATTAATAGACTAGTAAACCAACACAAATTCACATCACTTGTCAATGTTGCCCACTCATCATGGTTGTTTGGGTTTCTTGCCAAGCTATTTTGCTGTATACTGGCTTCTGACCTTTAAGTCTTCTGACTGACAGCTGAACCCCACTGTGTTTTAGGTGACTGTCTCAGTTATTTTAGGACAGGTATGGAGTCAGCTTCTACAAGGTGGTAGATGTTATGTGTTTTGTTTTACAACTAAAATACAAGCTAACATTGTCATATTCACTCTGCTTACAAAGACTGGCAGATGTCAAATAACTGCAATTTTTATTTGGTCCAAGCATTCTTTCTACAAAAGCTCTAACTTCTGTCAATAGAGGTTGGGCAGATGGTAGAACTGTCAACTGAGGGTTGAAAAACCTGATGGGTCTTGGCAATAAAGTTGTTTTTTGTTTATTCATGTCTAATATGTGGAAATTAAACAGCAATTGAGAAGGGTTATCAAAATAATTTGATTTTTCGTCTCAAACACTGTTTATAAATATGCAATTGTTTTATCTGCCAGGGCCTAGCTAGCTAGGACAGTGTGAGGCCAGCTCTGCGCGTGCTGTGCCTCACCTAAAAAATCCACTGCGCAGGCTCGAAGGGTTTACTCCACTTGCAAAGCCCTGTAGCGACAGGCGAGGGATGATACAGCAGGTGACAAGGTGCACTGGAAGCTGCAGATCCAATCTTGCATGCAGGCGGTTCAGGACATTGGTTGCTCGAGATTGACTGATTGAACAGTCCTGTTTGGAAACATCCTGAATGCCCAAGCAGCCTTTTTTCCAACCAGATTTGCCTATCCCACATTGCCCTTAGTCATCGTGCTTGTAGCAAGCTTGGGTAAAGCCCTTCCCAAATCTTTGTTTGGAAAGCCAAGCCATCAATCAATTAAGTGTTGGAATGCTTATGGTCAGATGCAAATGTAGTAATGCTGCTATAACAAAAAACAAACCACAAAAGCATATAAAAGTTTGGGTTCATTTAACAGAATGATCACAGTGATCTTTACAAGATGGCCCTTTAGTAGCTTGTGCTATCCCATCCCAGCCTGGCTTTCTCTGACATGATCACAGAACCCTTGAGAACTTGAACTGTAAAGAGCTCCCTACATAGAGCTCCCATGTCCTCTGTGGAAACATCTTAAAAAATTGGCTTCACAGGCCTTCAGTATATGCTTCCCTATTTCGTGAATATGCCCCTCTGGGTGCAATAGACTAGAGTGAGAAACTGAACTAGGTGCCTGCACCATTTTTTCAAGCCACTAAAAAGCTTACTGCAAATTTTAAGCAGTGAAGAGAACCCTGAGCAAGCCTTCTCCACTGGACATTCTCAGTGTGTAGCCTCTTAAATTAAAACTCTGACATTGGAAACACACCACAAAGTTTTGTTGGAATGCCAGGTGCTCTACAAGGTTTTCATCTTTTAAAGATGTATTACTCACCAGTGAGTTCATCAGTAAATCATGGCCCTTACAGGAAACAGAGAGGCAGAAATCATCATTCTTGAGGATCTGAGGATGCAGGGAATAATCAAGACCCAAAGTACCACTGCCAGGACTGGAAGAGTGTAAGAAAACAAGGTAAATGTCACTATATGGGACAGGACCCCTCTTACAGTTCTTACACTGCTGTGAGCACCCTGAGATTCAGTTTCTGAACATGCAAAGCATCCAAGCATATCCCCTCTAAGACTAGAAGCAAGTTGTCACACAGAGAACTGCATTATGGGGATGCTAATACAAAAGAAGCTGGCAGCAGTTTTTAGTTGTTTACAGCTCCTGGGCTTGTTGCAAATGGGGACAAAGGAGGCAGAAACAGTACTAGAAACTGCTCTTCTAAAAGCTCACTGGAAGTTGCATGCCACAAACTTAGAAACAAGTCCATGAAACAAGAATACTGCTGTTAGCTTATAATTACACTTAAAACCTAAGACCTCAGAAATCCTAAGTATTCGCACATCTGAGAAATCTACAATTCACATTTAATCTCAGACTAAAAAACTACAAAATGGATTAAAAAAAATTACAGAACTAGTATTTGATAAAGAAGCTACTCTCCATCTTTTAATTCTGAATGATAACCTGAGGTTTAGTTTGTCTTCCAAACTCAAGGTTATTTTTTTGTTGTGAAGCATTGTGTTATGATCAGATGTCTCTTCCAGATAGGACTTTGAGGGAGGGAGAAGGTCTTCAGGGAGTATATAGGAAGTTCAACATATTTATGGATGTATTTTCCAAAGCGTGTCCAAAGCACGATCACTGCTTCAACACAAGAAGAACTCAAGTGTAAATCAAGGACAATTTTTGGTAGCTTTGTCACTTGAGACAAGCCATTCACACATCTCTAACCTCAGCCACTTATATTATTGAAGATCAAACAGAAGAATTTGTATGAAGGGCTAAACAAGCAAGTGCCACCTTACAGTCTGGCCACTGGTGCTGCATGATGCATTTCCAGCATTTTGGAAAATGGAGATTGAGGGTCTCCAAGTACAGCTTTTCCACAGCTTTAATTTACTTCCCTCTGACAGATTTTTGATATCTGAGAGGATTATCTCCTTTGTGGCTAAATTTAGGTAACATACTGCAGGCAGGGTTTTGTATCTTTCCCCCTTCATAAGATAGGCAAGTATCTGTTCTTTTTTTTCCTCCTGTATTAAAAAGCTGTCTGGTATTAAATTACACATACTCTTTTATTGACAGAAACTCAGTCTGTGCTATTTCTCCTTTGAGAATTTCCATCTTCCCAGTATGAGGGAGGCACTTCTTTTTTTCCCCTTTTTAAAATCAGTGCAGCTTTTAAAAATGAACCTCACACTTTTCACTAACAAAGCCAACTTTTCCAAGTGGTATTTTATATTTGAGCTGGGCCTGCTGCTGGGTAACCTACAAGTGAAAACTTAAGCCTGTCACTAGCTGTTAACTATTAGCTCTCCCTTAGTAGCAATAGAAAACTTGGCCTGTGCTACCTCCTGTAAGAATAGTTTATTCCATTAGAGCTCAAATCCAGCAGATTACCTATGAATAGAGAGACTAAGCTGAACACAGACACAGTAGAAAAGATTTATCACCCAGACATATTCCAAATTACAACATGCAGCTCTGGATTTTGGGCATTAACACATGGGTAAATTCACATTTGAAATTTTGGAACTGACCAGGAATAGGCATGAATAGCTTTATTCTAAACTCTGGTCTAGCACTAACTTCAATGAAGAAATGAGCTCACAGATGTCACATCACCATGAAAGACAAGTACAACCAAGTTTGAGATTATTTTTACAATCATATTTGAGACAGAGACATCCTCGCAAGAGCTTTCCTTTCATGTGCATAGCTCTGCTCCATGTAAGTATCTGCATCCCTTAAGCCTTGACAGCATTACCTGTCTTCTCTGGATTTCCTGCCATTGCCAACACAGTGAAATGGCTATGCTGGAGGCCTTTAGTCTTCTGACCATCCCTCACTTTCCACTGAAAAAGGGGACTCCTAGCAGTACATGTTAAGATACCTTGCTATAGCTGATTCTAAGTGTTACTGCCTTAAAGAAGCAGTACTCTTCAGAGCAACATTTATGGTTCTAGCATAACAAAGCTAAGGATGAGCCATACATGCCACAGGATAAACCATCCTCTCCAATTTTAACAGTGGCCCTTACTAAAAAGGCCAGCAGAGCCAGAGCTTCCACCTAATATTACATAGAATCACGGAAGATCTCGAGTTGGAAAGGACCCATAAGGATCATCAAGTCCAGCTCCCTGCCCCTCACAGGGCTACCTAAAACTGAACCACATGACTAAAAGCATCATTCAGATACTCCTTGAACTCTGACAGGTTTGGTGGCATGACCGTTTCCCTGGGGAGCCTGTTCCAGTGACTGATGTCTCAGTGAAGAATCGTTTCCAAATGTCCAAAGAATCATAACTGATGTTAAATATGAAAGTGTTTAATCCTCACCCCTCAAGAGTTACAATGAGCTCTTGAGGGTGCTTATTTAATTAATAAACACCCCTAATCCCAAGAAGTGACAGGAGTTGAATTATAGGTAACACTGAACACTTAAGTTCACTAGTGAACCAGCAGCTATAGGGTATCGGGTACCTATTTTCAAAGCCTAGCTTTAAAGGCACTCATATGTGTGCAAGGGCAAGCAAAAGAACCAAAACATGTAGTTTTAAATTGTCTATGGGAATTTTATCCACTTCCAAGTTATCATTTACATGGAATGCACACAGATTATTATTTTAGCATTTCTATTGCTGTCAAGTTTCAGTGTGGGTTCGTTAAAGCTATGAGGACTCTTGACTACCAAAAACTGTTTAGCTCACAGGTAAGTTCTTTTCTCAGCTTATATAGACAAAGAACAACCTGGAAAGCAACCTGCTTGCTGTATATTCTCTTTAGCTTGGACATATTGGGAAGAATCTTCCATTAATCTCTTCTTATGCAGTCCACAGTTTATCTTGGATAAGGAATGACACGCTCAGTATGCAATACCTCTCCACTTTGGACTTTCGCTAGAATGACCTTTGTCATTAGATAGAAGAGTTTTTCTTTCTTTTTACCCTATTGAAAAAGTCTTTTGTTTCATTTTTATAATGACTGAACATTGCTTTGTTCGGATTTTTGTGTGTCATCTGCATTCAAAACGTCTCCTTTGTATATCAGTTTTCTTCTTACTGATTCATGCTCCACCTTCATCTCACTAAATGAATCATCTTCTATACTATTTGCAGCACTTAACACTTCTAGAGTTATTTATGGCAATAAAAGTCTGGAGAGGAGATAACTCAGGAAACTTGTAACAGGATAGTGATTATTTCAACCCTAGGTCCTTGGTGTGGGTTTATCATTGCTAAAACTGCTTATCATATGGAAGCCAGTAGAATTCAGCCTCCTGGCTGATCACCACATCTTTCCAGGAGTAAGTCCTACCCTCAGCAGCAGAGCTCTAGGACTGGGCTGCAAACTTGTATGCAGCAGAGGCCAGCAGTATTATGATTACAAAGCCCTAACAAAACCATTCTTAAATCTCTTCAGTAGTAAAAGTAACTTCCCTAAATACTTACAGCTTCATTACCAAATCCCTATATCTGCTGGGTGTACAGCAACACTGCAAGCATACAGACACATCTCTCAGCAGAATTCTCAGTGTAGCGAACGCTCACTCACAGAAAGCAGTCAGGCTATTAGCACTTCATTATTTCTGGGCTTTCACTGGTAGAGTCCCTCACCTCCAAGCATTAAAAAAAAAAAAAGCAGAAGGCAATCAGAAAAGTGCCACCCCAACATCAAAATATACTTTGCTGAAAGCTTTTAATATCTGTACAGAGAGATGCCTGGAAAACACGCCGAAGAAACCACCAGCTAGGCTGAAAAAAAATCTGTTTGGAAACAAGGAAGTGGGTGATTCTACAATGAAGAACATGAAAATTCTGCATGAGGTCATTAGTTCTGCTGTGTATTATCCACTATTCACTTTATCACCAAACCCCTCTATTTTTTATAAATCAAGCTAATGCAGGCAGTTAATAAACAACTTGCTACCAAAACCTAATTAGTGACAACACAGTGAGTCCTACATTCATATCCAAGATGTTGGAGGTCCAGGGTTACTTTTGCTGAAAGCCTGGGATATTACTCTAAACATATGCATGAGAGGCAATTTCTGGATAAGTCTTGTTTTCCCTACAACAAAAGATGCATCTTCCACAGATACCGGTGTAAATTGACTAAATTCAGTGCTGACTGGAATAACATCCTGATCACATTTGGGTAGAAAGATAGAAAAGAACTGCTGCATGTGTTTGACACATACCCACTTCCCTCATTACACAGCATCGCTGTTTTTGTTATTTTCTTCTAGGCTAGGGAAGAGGAATTGAAGAAAATGCCACAAGACATCACATATTTTTCCAGTAACTGCCCACCAAACTACAGGGAAACAGACTGAAACTGGCTGCCCAAGTTTTGAAAGTCAAGGAAATATAGACATCCCTCTCAGCCCTTACCTTTAGATGGCAAGCCAGCAGTACTGCTGAAGGAAATAACTGCAGTAGAAACCACAAACAATTATACTGAGAACTCTGTCACGGTGTCTGATAACTTACAGTTGCATCGATGGAAGAATTTGGATCTAAGCTGTCTTGCAAAAATGGAGATCTCCTCTGCTCCCTGCAGCTGTCTTTATTGGAGCATAAGTGATTTATCATGAGGCACAGCTGAGTCTCACTGCTACCTATCTCACCTGGAAAAATGGTATCAAGCCTTAATTACTGCACACCAATTGAAAGTAAAAGACAAGATAAGAGTCAGGAAGAAGCAAATTAGTAACTAGCCAGTCACTAAGTTCAAGCACATACAAGTTATCATGATTCTATCAGATTTATTATTATTATTAGATTTAGCTCACTTCTTGGATGGCTCCATGAAAATATTCCCTTCCCCTAGGGAGCAGGGGGGTTAGAAAGACACATGGGAAGACACAAAATAAGGAGTGCATAAAGGAGAAAGCTGTGACCATCAGGACTTTGGACCAGTAGAACATGATGAGACCCTAAGAGTAAGAACAAAGACTAACTTATTGTGCCAAGCAAGCAGCAAAGAGGTGACAGCTTCATGTAATAAGGTGACAACAGGCCCCAAGAACATCTATTTCATAAGCATTGAGCATAAAAAGGAAGGATAGAACAAGTACTGAAATTACAGTGGAGAAAACAGCTAATGGGCTGAGATATACAAAGCACAGAGGAATTGTCCACAAGGAAGGAGACAGCTGTTTCTACTGCAGTGATGTGTTTGGCCAGTCTTGTGATTTTGGAATCCCCAAAGCCCTACCTCCAGTGTGCACACAACCTTTACTACAGCCAGCTCTTCAACAGGCAAAGCAATTATGCCATTCATGCTCTCCCTGCTACTGGCCCTGCCACCCCCTTCTGGTCCATCCCTAAGCACATCCATCACCACTTCCATTTGGACTACTGCTTCTACTCACCGCCCACCCTCATCAATCCAGTGCCACACTCACCTCTGGTCCTACCCTGGCTTTTTATTTTCTTATCTCCAGCTACAGGTGACACATTCTTCCTTTTCATCTTCCAAGCCAAGCAAACTCAGTGGCAGCATAGGACCACTATTCTTTTAAATCACAGATCAAATACTACAAAACAGATGAAAAAGGAGCCCTTATTTTTACAGTCTCATGGTAACTCTCCCTATCACTTCAGGAAGAAAAAAGCTTTCTTGCTTTTTCTTATTATGACAGACTTGTACTAAATCACTATGGGGAGGAGCAAGAGCTCATCTCATTTCCTGAGCAGCTGGGATCCCACCTAAGGAGCTGAATAAGGCAGCCCACCAGCAAGAGCCTCTTCTTCTAGATCAGCTCCAGGCCTAGCCAGATCAGCAGGTTTTGTGGGGAAAAAAAAATAATAAAAAAAACAGGAAAAAGATAAAAAAAAAAAATATATATATATATATATGAAATGGAGAAACCTCACTCAGCTAATTCAAAATTATCCACAACCTGACATATAGGAGAAGTAAGAGATCTGAGGGCACATTCTCATACCACAGTTAACCCAGGCTGTTCACTGATTTTGACCTGTTAGGTACTCCAAGCCAAGGTTACCTGCCCAGGCTTGGAATACAAACTGGGGGGTGTGTATGCATACAGACTGTTCCACCAAGTTAGAGTAATTGGCCACCCCTTGCAGTGAAGTTACTCAAGAGCTAATAGCCTCCCAGTGTCTTCCCTCAGTTTCAGAAGGACAAACGATAGTCTGTCTGCAGCAAATGCCATTTCTCCCACTATTTCCTGGGTTAGAAATTTAGCTCCCTGAATAACAAAGCCCAGTGAGATCCTGTGATATACAAAGAGAAGCACAGCATCAGGCAAGGTTCCTTTTTGTAATACGAACACTCATGTGCTTTCTTCTGTCTGGCTCATCAGTGTCTCAGATGTAATTGTTAGTCTCTCAAATCAACTATGCAGCAAAGATACCCTGAAAAAAGCATGAAACGAGGGCCTTTGCAAATGTCATTACCAATTGCAGTCTACGTAGAAAAACTTCCTAGAATCAAAGATTTGATATGAAGCTGTGGCACCATGTAGTTCGAATTCTGAGCTGAGAAGTGATGCTGTCTACCTTGTCAGCTCTACCCTGGGAGGACACAGCCTTTTTTCAGATTCTGCCTCCTGAGCAAATCTGAGAGTTTAAGCCCAGAGCAGGTACGTTTCCATGTCCACCTCAGGGGGTAGGGTGGGTATGGAAGGGAGGTAGCCTGGTATAGCTTCGTCAAGGGATTGTTATGTTGTCTGGCTGACCCTGTTGGACCAGCAGGAATAACATTCTGAGTCTTTCTAGGATGTCTGTTGGAAGAGGCTGAACACTATGTACAAGCAGTGGAAGTCAATCTCAGGAAAAATGCATGGTTTTTATCTTATACAATGTTCACAACAACTTGAATTATTGCCTCTGTTAGGAGGATCTGCTGAAACCCACAATTTCATGTGTTTTGGCACAGTAAGTTTCTGGAGCCTTTTCCTACATTAGAAGATACAAACTTATGGTTACGCACACAGATTAAATCTTTCCTGAACTTGGAAATAATTTAAAAATAAAGATCAGATCTCTCTGCTGAGTTAATTAATATCTGCATTACCAAGAGAAGCAATTAAAGCCTGCCTTACTAAATTGTCTATTTGTCTGAACACTGATCTAACCCTCACTGAAAAACATTCATGTCTTTCTACTGCCTTCAGTGGATGCTGGCCTTGTCTCTTGATGTATAAGAGAATGGCAAAGTATGGAGAACAAAACTACGTTTCCAAGCAAAGGAGCAGCCTGATCTTTTGACAGAGTTCAGAGGAACAGTATGAAATTACACTGTGATATAGGTGACCAGTGCAAGGCTCGTAGCCATGGCTAACTGCTTGCACAAAAAGCAGGGCAGCGAAGTAGATGTCTGCTTTCAAAATGCCTTCAAGTATTTAATGTTATCCTGTTTGACTGCTAGGTCTCTTACCAAAGTTCTTGGTGCACAGTTCAGCAGTGCCGGTGACCAAACTCTACTGACTTGTATCACTGCCACATTTGCACTAATCCCTGTCCCTTGATAGATCTGAAAAAGGCAACGGGTAGGCAGTAGTAGGAGCTGGCAGCACCACAGCAACTATGCAAGAGAGCACTAAGCTTCTATCTGCTTTCTGCTTACCACGAATGGAGGGAGAGATAGATAGATACACACAAGCCTCCTCAAACACTTAGAACCATCAGGGACCTATTTCCATAGGAGTGCTTTGTCTGAATTTGCTCCCTGGAGCTTTGCCAGAGGGCAGCCACTTTCTGAAACTGAATTTGAACTGGCTGAGCAACTAGGTGAACAGAGCCAAAGCTACAGGCATTTGAGTGCGACAAGCATTGGGATCACTGCTGATCAGGTTATCTGCAGGCTAGAGGATTCCTATGTTTGTCATTCAGGGCCCTCTCATCCTTCGTTCTAAACCCCAGGGAAGTGGTCACAGCACCTAACCTGTCAGAGTTCAAGGGATGTCTGGACAATGCTCTTCATCATATGGTTTAATTGTAGGTAGTCCTGCAAGGAGCAGGGAGTTGACTGATGATCGTTGTAAGTGCCTTCCAATTTCAGGTAATTCTCTGAGTCGATGCCTTTGTGAGAGGCTGTGAGCCCTTGCCTCAGGTAATGCGTGGGGTGAAGCCTTTCGAAGCCTCCTGCCCACATGATTAAGAAATGGTCAGGGTACAATGCTATAACACCTAGTCGAACTCTGCTGAGCTTGGGGCTCTCTGCAACTTGCCTTCTGCTCCTGCCTTTCCCTGCCACAGGGATTTTCTCTGGTGTTTTACTGGAGTTCCAGCATGAAACATGTAAGGCCTGTGTACTGCCACTCACTGTGGTGAGCCATTATGCGCAGCTTGACGGCCTCACCAGGCCCCATCTCTCTCGGGTGCAATTCATTCAGCTGTTCCCAGGCACAGCTTCTCCATCCTCAATCCCGAGCCCCAGGCTCCTTCCGGTCCCGCAGGGCACCTTCTCTCCCGCCTGCCGGGTTTAGCTCCGAGCAGACAGCAACCCCCGGCAGACAACCCCGACGTGCCGCAGCAGCAGCCGAGCGCAGGCCTGGCCGGGGAGAAGCAGCGAGCTCTGGGCCCGGCCTCGGCTCGACCCTTCCCCTTCACCCCAGCAGGTGTCACCCTGCCCCGAGGAACGCACTGCTCCACCACCCCCCCAACGCCCAGGGCTCCTCACGGGTTCTCCGCAGGCTTCCCCTTCAGGTCTCCCCTCAGGTCCCCCCGAGCCGTGGCGGGGTCACCGGACGCTCCAGGCCCCGGGGGTCCCTGGCCGCAAGCTCCGGCTCGCCCGCTCCGACACTGCCGGGAGGGTTGGGGGGCGAAGTGTTTATTTCCGCCCATGTATTTCCACGAGTTTTTGAACTGGGAGAATATACCGTGCATGCAATATTTATGCCATCGTCTCTTTCAGTGACGGTTTCCTAAGATACTTAGCTAAAAGCAAGATGAGAACAACTATTCGTTCATGCTGTCACTAGGAAGAAAACCAAGGGGAAAAAAATAGAGTTCCGAGAACACAGAAAGACAAGTTAAAGGGAAGGAAGATTATGCATATACTATCAGTTTGCTTTTTCTCTTACTACAGAGATAACTCTACCATGGGAAGCAATAGCAGCCAACTCCCCATCTGCTGTATATTGCATATTGTTCTATACAAAACACTAAAGGGATCATAGAATCACAGAATCAGAATGCGTTGGAAGGGACCTTAAAGACTGTTTGTTTCCAACCCCCTGCCATGGGCAGGGACACCTTCCATTAGACCAGGTTGCTCCATGCCCCATGCAGCCTGGCCTTGAACATCGCTAGGGATGGGGCAGCCACAGCTTCTCTGGGATACCTGTGTCAGTGCCTCGCCACCCTGACAGGGAAGAACTTCTGCCTAATATCTAATCTACATCTCCCCTCTGTCAGTTTAAAGCCATTCCCCCTTGTCCTGTCACTACAGGCCCTTTTAAAAAGTCCCTCTCCAGATTTCCTGTAGGCCCTCTTTAGCCACTGGAAGGCTGCTATCAGGTCTTCCTGAAGCTTCTCTTCTCCAGGCTGAGCAACCAAAACTCTCTCAGCCTGTCTCCATAGCAGAGGTGCTCCAGATCATGTTGGGGGTACAACTGTGCTACACAATGGGATGCTTTGGCATCAGTTCAGTAAGCTTAATGCCAAGAAGGGCCAGGGTCATCTGACCTCCTACATTTTCAGAACATTTAATTATGGAGTGTAGTACTAAGGGTACAGAGGGATCTTAAATGATAAACCTGAATCAGGGGCCTTCAAGCTCTTTTTTTTTTTTTTTTACATTAATTTTACATTTCAAAACAACTCAGCTGCTTTTCAACTGATGTCAGAAGTGCTGGTTTCCTTTGAGGAGCCAATGAGTTCTTATTTCAGGCAGCACATCAAGAGAAATCATCGTTTCTTTTCCCAGCACAGGATCAGCAAGTACTGAGAGAGACTTCAGTAACTGTATAAGCAACTACTGAAGAAACCCCACTTGGTGGAAGACTGCCAGGTCTAATGTGCAAGGGAAAGTCTGGGAGCAGAGGACATAGGGAGAGGGATGGATTAATGAGGAGGGCTTGCTATTGGGATACTTTAGAACAGAAAAATCTCTTCTGTGCAGCCCCTTCCAGAACAGCAGTAACAAGTCCTTCCTCAAAAACAAAACAACGCAACACAAAACAAACCACAAAGCATTTGATAAAACAAAGAGGCAATTTTTACAAAGTAAAACCAGTACCAATCACACACAGCAGGCATTCAATTTAGTACAGTGGATTCCTTCTCTTTTCTTTTGTCTTCCAGATTAGGAAGGCACAGGATAAAGGGATCTTGCCAGGGATATCAACGGGGCTCTCCTGCCAAGATACCAAGATATGGTACATAAGCTCTGGTCACAGCCTCTCCTTTGCATGAAGCAGCCAGCTCTGGAGATGTTTCCAGCTGACACTATCTAGGGGAGGGTGAGGACAGAGCAGAGTTAGAATGTCCTACCTGGGTGTGTGACCTCTGTGTGCCCTCACTCACAACTACCCCACTCACTACTTTTTGCCTGGGATTTTATTCTGTGGAGTGATTTGTTCTGAAATAAAGACCCGACTGATATATAAACAGCAGAATAAATTTGACCTCTACCAGCACTTTTGCACTCCACTGATACCCTGTTTTATACTGTTCCTTCTGGGTTTTGTGCTTAACAGGCCATCTCTTAATATTTGAGCATCTTCAGCAGGTGCTAAGTCTCTCCTTCCTCTCTGGCAGTTTTAGCAAAAGTGGTTTGTTTTGGAGGACAGGAAAATGGGAGAAAAAAAAAGAATACGGTAAATATAAACAATTTCAGAAAAAGATTTACAAAGACAGCACCAGGAAAATTTTCTCTCCTCCACATGACAGTATTTAGTGTACTGTGGCAATAATGTGCCTGGCTACTATAGTATGCTGATATGACTGTTTCCATTATTTTGAGCCTATTTATATTCTGGAAGATACCAACGCCAGCTAGTGATAAAGAAGTTGATGATTATTGGCAATGGCATCTCTGAGAGCTGCTTAGACTAGAATCACATTTATAAATCAAATGAGGAAGATCCAGCTGCAGAATTGCAAACTGTAGTCCTGTTAGACACTAGAAACTTCTTTCTGAAGTTGTACTCTCACCTAGCTGTGAGAGCTATTATCTTTCCTGTTACACTTCCTGGATGCCTAGAGAGAGAAACATAAGCTATTACAGTTGGAGTTACAGAGCCAAAGTTCTCAGGCTGGTACCATAAATGATCAAAATTCTCAGTAATACACCATTTTACCCTCTGACTTTTTCTATACTGGGAAATTAAACATGCCTGGGGTCAAGAGGTATGGAGCGCCAGCATCCATCCTATCCTATTAAATGGTCCTTGATCCAGAGTATCTTCTGAATTGTACCTGGGAGCTGCCTGGGAAAGTGTTAGCTGGCCAGTGTAACAACTGCCAGAATCATAGTTCATATGAATCAACAGTTCATAGAATCACAGAATGGTTTGTGTTGGAAGGGACCTTGAGGACTATTTGGTTCCAGCCTCCTGCCATGGGCATGCACACCTTTCACTAGACCAGGTTGCTCAAAGCCCCATCCAACCTGGCCTTGAACACTGCCAGGCATAGGGCAGCCACAAAAATGTTCTGATAATTGAACTTACTACAATTTTGTTTATATTCAAACCTTCCTTGATGCTGTTGAAATTACTAGAGTGGACACAACCTGTCTGAAATGATGTTTTTCTCACCTTTCTGACCAGCATAATATTCCATCTTCTATCCTCTATATTATGTGCCTTTGATTATACTGCCAAAATACTTACTTATTCCATAATTTTATACTTACCTGGTAGAAATTAGTTATTTTAGTTAATAAATGCTCATATTAAATACAAAATTCATTAAACTGTACTCAGTCTGCTTGACAAAAATACCATGGTTTTATCATAATGGCTCCAGCGATCAGTAAGACTCATGCTTTACGTATTCCTTTTCCTGAGTTCCTGGAAGATCACCCCTTTGCAAAGGCAGTTCAGCCATTCTTTGGGAACACTTGTTCATGACAAGTCAACAGGTAACAAAAGAGAAGTCAGGAAAAAAAAGATTTTCTAATAGATAGCACTCATGAGCTAGGAAGTCAGTAGACTACAAGTGCTCTCCAATGATTAAGCTGCTCCTTGGCTATCTGTGCTTCTCCTAGGGTATCAGCCTTCAGAAGAAAAAAGATACTAGTGCTCCTATAGGATACTGAACACAAGCACTAGATGGAGCAGCGGGCAAACTTCTGGACTCCTTCCCTGCTTATATTCAATCCATGAAGTTACCAGATAGCCCACTTGGAATCTGAGCTGTCAAGATGACTGCAGGTTAGTACTTTGCAAAGATGCAGGTGTGCTTTGTGAAGAGCTGAAAGATTAGGCTATACTATATGACATTTTTGATTTAGTACAATTAATGCTGATGTATAACTGATGGCCACATTCTTAGATATATTCTTAGATGTTTGTATATACTTCTTTGTCCAACATTTTTAGCCAATATATACTCTTTATAAAGATTTTCACTAAGAATCTATAATTCTACAGTAGTCATTAGACTGCTGAGGGCTTCAGTCAACACAAAACAAAAGAAGACCTCTCTATTTGACTACAGATAGTGCATTGCTTTGGTAGATGAGGATTGGGTTAGGGATCAGCTATGCAATCTGGACATCTGTAAATCGATGGGTCCGGATGGAATGCACCCACGGGTGCTGAGGGAGCTGGCGGAGGTCATTGCTAGGCCACTTTCCATCATCTTTGGAAAGTCGTGGGAAACGGGCGAGGTGCCTGAGGATTGGCGGATGGCAAAGGTCACACCAATCTATAAGAAGGGCAAGAAGGAGGACCCGGGTAATTATAGACCGGTCAGCCTTACCTCCATCCCTGGAAAGGTGATGGAACAACTTATTCTTGACTCCATCACTAGGCATATCAAGGATGAGGGGGTCATTAAGAACAGCCAACATGGTTTTATGAGGGGGAAGTCATGTATGACCAACCTTATAGCCTTCTATGAGGAAGTGACTAGGTGGAGGGATGATGGTAGAGCGGTAGATGTAGTTTTTCTTGATTTCAGTAAGGCATTTGATACTGTCTCCCACAGCATCCTCATAGATAAGCTAAGGAAGTGTGGGCTTGACGATCAAGTAGTGAGGTGGATCGAGAACTGGTTGAAAGGAAGAAGGCAGAGAGTTGTGGTCAATGGCGCAGAATCTAGCTGGAGGTCTGTGACTAGTGGAGTTCCTCAGGGGTCGGTGCTGGGACCGGTGCTGTTTAATATTTTCATCAATGACCTGGATGAGGGAACTGAGTGCACCCTCAGCAAGTTTGCTGATGACACAAAACTGGGAGGAGTGGCTGACACACCAGAGGACTGTGCTGCCATTCAGCGAGACCTGGACAGGCTGGAGAGTTGGGCGGGGAGAAACTTGATGAAATTTAACAAGGGCAAGTGTAGAGTCTTGCATCTGGGGAAGAACAACCCCATGTACCAGTACAGGTTGGGGGTTGACCTGCTGGAAAGTAGTGAAGGGGAAAGGGACCTGGGGGTCCTGGTGGATAGGAGGATGACCATGAGCCAGCAATGTGCTCTTGTGGCCAAGAAGGCAAATGGCATCTTAGGGTGCATTAGAAAGGGAGTGGTTAGTAGGTCAAGAGAGGTTCTCCTCCCCCTCTACTCAGCCTTGGTGAGGCCGCATCTGGAATATTGTGTCCAGTTCTGGGCCCCTCTGTTCAAGAAGGACAGGGAATTGCTTGAAGGAGTCCAGCGCAGAGCCACAAAGATGATTAAGGGAGTGGAACATCTCCCTTATGAGGAGAGGCTGAGGGAGCTGGGTCTCTTTAGCTTGGAGAAGAGGAGACTGAGGGGTGACCTCATCAATGTTTACAAATATGTAAAGGGTAGGTGTCAGGATGATGGAGCTAGGCTTTTTTCAGTGATATCCAGTGATAGGACAAGGGGCAATGGGTGTAAACTGGAGCATAGGAAGTTCCACGTTAACATCAGGAAGAACTTCTTTACTGTAAGAGTGACAGAGCACTGGAACAGGTTGCCCAGGGGGGTTGTGGAGTCTCCTACACTGGAGATATTCAAGGCCCGCCTGGACAAGTTCCTGTGTGATGTACTGTAGGTTACCCTGCTCTTGCAGGGGGGTTGGACTAGATGATCTTTTTAGGTCCCT
This sequence comes from Lathamus discolor, assembly GCF_037157495.1. NCBI lineage: Eukaryota > Metazoa > Chordata > Aves > Psittaciformes > Psittacidae > Lathamus > Lathamus discolor. The sequence continues at coordinate 67,168,199 of NC_088885.1, forward strand.
TCCAACCCTTGGGATTCTGTGATTCTGTGATTGCACCTTCTCTTCCTTACAGAAATTCCACAGTAGTACATTGCACCTTCTCTTCCTTACAGAAATTCCACAGCTTTGTCATAGCTGGTAGTCCACAAAGACTCTGAACTTCCTCAGTGTTTGAAGTTTTCCAATGTAATGTAAACTGTCCCTAACTTTAGAAAACTCAGAATGTGTAAGAAGGGGTACAAGTTTTCCATAAGTATCTGGTTTGGGTTCCAGGCATTTTCCCAGCTGGAGAAAAAGTTGTCTTGTTGGAGGGGAAAAAGCATATTGTTAGGAAAAAGCCTCATGATTCTTAAGGTAACTTGGAGAGAAGAAAGGGGGGTGCTGATGTTTATAGCTTTTAAGCATTTGGGAATGCCGTTGTGAACTTCAGTGCTCTTTAAAGAACAGAAAATAGAAAAGGAGAGAGGATATTTCCACCTCTTCCCTTGATAAAAACAATCTTTGTAATGTCAACCAACAGCTAGTGCTGAGCTTATCACTAACTCCACTCTGCCCTGCTATCCCACCTCAGTTGCCTGTTCTGGCTTCTGAAACTCACACCCTTTGCAGCTGATTGCATAATGGCCTTTTCACATCAGGCTATGAATCAAATAAGGGAAAAAAAAATCCTGTGAGTTGGATATGGAGTTATTCAGTGTAGCTTCAAGACCCTACATCTTAAACCTCACTGTAAAAATGAAAGAGGGCTAGTTTTAAAGTGAAAAGTTAAACTGGATTGTTCCCAAAATGACATTTTTTCTAAGGCCTTACCCATTCTTGTATCCAACTATTAGGAACTAATAGTTCCTGTATTATTTCCCTCTGGACTATTTATCAAAATCTACCAATTTCATAGCAATTGGCTTCAGTTTTCCAGCAACTGCAGATGTCCCTCTCCAGATTACTAAGAAAATAACAGTAAAGTATAAAATGTTCTCCTGAGAGCTATTTGAAGAACTATTTGTTTCAGCAGGTAGTTATAAACCTTTGAACAAACATCTGTATTACCAGAAAGGTGATGTCAACACCAAATTCTTCTCTTACTTTTTTTCTCCACCCTCCTCTTTTCAAATATGCATCCTAAATTCACCTAATGATTAGCCCAGAATGTATCAGTCTCACTTCATGCCTAGCACATGCTTGGAAAAGGCAGGAACCAAGCTTACAGCTTGGTTAGAAGGACTCAAAGTTTCATTTACCAATGTAAAACTGTTAGTTAGCCGAATTCAAGCATCAGCAGGCTAATGGTTGTTATCTAGCTGCAAACCAATTTATTTTACATTTTAAGACCCAATGTAGCATCATGCTACATCTCTCAATCGCCCCAGTAGCATCTCTCAAGAGAGGCACCGGTATCTTTGGCTGCAAGGAAGAATCATTCCCAACCCTTGCAACAGTAATTATGGTTTTGTTCACCTTGTTCCCCTTCTTGCTCTGACAAGCCAATAATAAGAATTGATGCTCAGACAGCACACAGTGGTCAAATAGCTCATTCTCACCTCCTCCAGCACAGGTACCACAGGTAGTCACTGAGAAGGACAGTCTGCTGGGCACAGGAGATTTCCTTCTTTATCTGTGCCTCAAGCTGGCCCTAATTCAAGGTGTGATGGCAGTACATGTTAACATGTGACAGCAGATGTATGTAAAGAGCTTCACTAGTTTTGAGGACATGCACAATAAATACTACACTCCTTTCACAGGATTTCCATTGGCTATGTAGGAGACAAATCCTACTTCCATGGCACACTCTCTCTGCCAAATTGTAGGACCTTTCCTTTCCTCCTTTCCTTTTTCCTTTCCTTTCCTTTTTCCTTTCCTTTCCTTTCCTTTCCTTTCCTTTCCTTTCCTTTCCTTTCCTTTCCTTTCCTTTCCTTTCCTTTCCTTTCCTTTCCTTTCCTTTCCTTTCCTTTCCTTTCCTTTCCTCTCCTCTCCTCTCCTCTCCTTCTCTCTCCTTTCTTTTTATTAATTATGTATTGCTTGGAGATAACAAACCAGCTGTTTTATTACTGTGATCCTGCCAGAAGTCTGTAATGCTGGAGAACTCAGACTGACAGTCTGTCAGTTTATACCTAGCAACACTGCATTTCATATTAGCCAGTTTAATATGATTATGGGACTTTGTTTTCTCACTGGTAGAGTATATATTTTATTTAAGAAGAGCAGCATAGGTATTGCTGTTCTGCCTTGATGCCTCTTGGGAAGTTTCTTTAATATGTAAAGCCTTTTTTTGGCAACCAATTTGTTCTTTAACAACAACAGGCTGGGAGTTGTGATAGATCCTATTTAGTCTTTTGAGAAACAACTAAATTCTGTGAGTTAACTTGTCTTCTTTTACCATCTAAGGAATACTGGCAGGCTGCAGCCATTTTCCTCTGTTAGCCCTTGAAATGATTCTTCATGCTTTTGTCACATAATTAAAATTAGATTATTGCAACTCCCTGCTGGCTGGCCTTAGAGCTTCGTAAACACTCCAGCTGGCCCATAGGTTCCTGGTGAAAAGGATGCTCTAAGCATATTCTTTCTTTGTCCTCTCTTCTCTCATCTGTGTTGAAATCCCTGCACTTGCTAAATGCCAGCAGAATGTATTTGGTTATTGCTTTCTAAGGGCAGTGAACATAATGTTACAGACATTACGTGCCAAAGTCTCTCTCAAGCTTTGCTTGAAAGAGTCTGGATGCAAGAGCTTTCAATCCATTTTCTCTTTGTTGGTGAGGTCTCTTTTTGCTGAAAAGGAGAAGGGAAAGAAGGGGGAGGGAATGGAGGAGCACAGGCTCTCCTAACACAGCATTCAGATGGAAAATGCATATAGCTACAGGATTTCAAAACCAGGGACTGTCTTTCACTGACCAGCATGTAAATGCCATGGACATTATGCAGTTGCTTCTTCTCCTATGACAAAATGACTCCCACCGCAAAAGATAAAAGCCATTTTGAAATAACAGCATCTCCCACTATAGTGAGGCTTTCCGAGTTCAGTAGGCTGCTTCTCTGGCTGACTTCTTTTTATGTCACATTTGCTTATGGACCGTTACTCCTGCATTCACATCCAGCCAGTTCTGTCTTATAAATCTTGAATGCAACATTGTGACTGTGTGAGATTTGTTTGATGAGCTTGTAGGGATTATTGTATTAAAGTTCTCAAGGCCCTGAATGCCTAACTGTTCATGGGAGAGAAAAATGCAGGGATAACGGCTCTTTAAAAGTAAGTAATACTAATGGCATAGTTAGTGTTTGAACATGATTGCTCATCTTACTGTCACATGTAGAGATCATCTTTCAGTGCCCTCTGGTTTTAAGGGTCTATAACCTCTCAGCTCAGTAATCAGCTAGTCGGTAAGCACTTATTTTGCTGAAGGAGAATTATAATGGTGAAGAAGCACAGACAGTAAAGCTGGCTGTACTGAAATCTCCCTAACTATCAGAGCCTCATCAACTCCACTGAGCCAAGAGTGCCTTTGTTCGGGTCAAGTTTTTACATGTTCTTGGCCAGCCAGTGTTATGAAACAGTGCCTATAGATGCAGAACCACAGTAGTAATAATGTAGAATAGGAATGTTCCCCTTATTTGTGCTTCATCTTATCACTTGTATTAATGATTTATGTTTCAGCATAGCCACCTCTCTGCTCAGTCACTTTTTCTATTGCTTTTTCTGTGCTATGAAGTCCTCTGGGCACCAATATTTAGTCAGACAGTACTGTTACCAGCCAGGGGCTTGATTTTAAATCCCTTGGACAGATTTCCAGAATGACTACTCCCCCATCCAGCTGAAAGTATGAGCACTGCAGGTCTTTGGCAGCTCTGCAAATCAAGACTGCAGCTCTTAGAAGTCTGAAAACACAGTTGATTCTTACACTCAGCTTCCTGCCACGGTGCAGTTTGTGGCTGCTGGCAGCCACAACATAACATAAGCTCCATTTCTTTTTTTTCCCCTTGTTCCATCAGGGCTTTTGCTAACATAAATACATTACCACAGTGTACAACGCCGTGGCTAACACAGAGAACATCACCCCCTTGACAGAGGTGGTATTTGCCGTGCTCTGCTGCCTTCCCTGTGCATACATCTCTGCTGGGGACCTCACCACTGCAATCCTGGCATGCTGCTGCCTTTGAACAGGGACGGTGCCAGCCCCCCAGACAGCCCTAAGCACAGGAGGCCAAGACACCATGTATCAGAACCTGTGCATGTGTCAAGGACAGGTTTCCCAGCCTGAAATGTCAAAGCAACTGTTTTTCCCTCAGGAGGTGCATTTGTCTCTATGGTGAAGGAAATGTATTATCACAAGTGTTGCCTTTGAGCTCAGAGCTGGATAAAGACCAAACAGACACTGAATCCAGCAAAATCTCAGCATCCCCCTTTTCAGAGACATTCACATCCTCTGACAACTTTTTTTCTTCCAAGAACCAGTCTGATTCCAAAAGGAGCGAGATGAATACTGACCAACACAGCCCTTGCTTCCAAGCTTCCAGACTTCACATGACAACTGCCTGGAAAGCAGTACTTAGAGTTTGTTCTACTGAGGACTACTCTCAAACCTTGTTAGCCATCTTTAGATATTTTTTGGTCACAACCCCACTGCAAATTGGGACTCCACTTCTGGTGAGACCCAGACCGCAAATATTGGCACAGATAAATGGCCTGAAACTGGGCTCTGTATTTTGCTCCTAACATTACAGACCCCACACAGAGACACAACCCTTAGTTTCAGACCTACATATAGTTCAGCTTTCTTCAGCCAGCTGCTGGGGGCTTGCAGGGGGCTGCGCAGTGATGATGCGTCTGAATCTCAAAGGTGTGAAGGGGGCCAGCTGACTTCAGTGTCCTGCCTGACCACACACCAGCTTCATTCTGTGTCTCAGCTGTTTACTCTGATTGAGTTAGTTACTGCTGCAAGCCAAAGGAGCCAGGACCCACAGCGTATTTAACACTTAAATCATGTTGGAGTGCTGCATCAGTGTGGGCTGGTGGAATAAAACAGACTGTTAAGCAGAAGGAGATGGATACTTTATCACTTGACTAAAATGGGCAAGGGGAAAATCTCCAGTTGCCTTTCACAAGTAATTTCATATTATTTCTGTTGCTGTGATCATGTTCTAATCTTTCAAAGTAACAGGAGGGAGGGTGGTATGGGGGTTTGTTTCTTTTTTCTTTCTTTAAATTAGGACATCTGGACAGTGACCCAGCCATAGCCTCATCTCCCTAATAGAATTCCCTCTGACCATAACTTGTATATTCCAGTTTTCATTCACAAGCAAAGACTGTTGTCCAAGTATTTTTACTCTGTCATAATCAAAATACCAATTCTCACTTAACTTAAAATAGACACGTCAGAAACACTTGACATGACCTGCATGCCTGTCAACAAGTGATAATCATATTTCCTTGCCATACTAAAGTTGGGCAGGAGACACTTCTTTGAAAAAAAACAACAACCCAAAACCAACAAGCAGCCTATCTGGTTTCCCTATCATATTGGATTTCTGAGACACAATGGGAGTTTTCCTTTTATGCAAAGGAGTTAAAAAGGAGTGCAGGTAGTTAAAGGGATGTGTGCCGAAGCTTGGATGAGGATAGGAGGCACGCTTCTCTTTGAAACAGCCTACATGCAGTGTTACTGAAACTTAAAGAGCGGGGGGGGGGGGGATTATTTCTCTGATTTTTCTGTTTATTTATTATGTAAATGTAGTTTCCCTTGTATAAATATTTAGCTTCTCCCTTTCTCTCTGAAAATCAAACAGCAGCAGGGGTAGAAAAGCAGGGAATACAATTGTAAAATTGGCATTACAGTGGATACGTGCAGTTTTGAGAGCAGAAAGAAACTATAGTGCACTTGTTATGAAGACAAAGCTCAAACTGACACTGTCCCTTACAAAATTACTGGAAAAAATAATACAGTGCCAAAAGGAAACTTCAGACAGAGAAGTTTCTGTTGAAAGAATATAGTGATAACATAGCAATGTTCTGCAGAAGAAGGAGAAAAGATAAACGTGTAAGGAAAGAGAAGTTATTCCAGCCACTTTCTGAACAGGCTTCCTCTGGATGTGTTTGACAGAAACAAAGAGCATGTCCCAGCAACACAAACAAATAGGCCTATGCAGTACATAGTTAAAATTACCAATGTCTCACTAGCTTGTGATCCAGACTAAGCAGGGCATTAAAAAATCCGAAAGAGTACAGCATCTTCTATTCCTGAAGAGACCGAAAGGGTATACTGACATAACAGTTTCCAACAGCTGTCATAACAGCCAGCACAGGGTCATGCTGGAGCTGATGGACAACAGCCTCTTGCACACAGAGCACTGGAGCAATGCTTTGTGGGACTGCATGTTGCCAGGCTCAGCTCTGGTTACCGTGTACAGTATATCATAGCTCAATCCTTCTGCGATTGTCTGGGTCCTCCTCCACTAAGGGGTTCTCCCACATGTCCTTTTCAGGTTTTGCCAAGGCAGAGGAATGCCTGTCCCTGCCTCCTTCACCGTTCAGCTTCTGACACAAAAGGGCCCTTCTCACCCAGAGGTGTGATAAGATGCATAGGAGGAGGAGTTTTCCTTATAACACTAATGGCATAGCTTCGGGGTGTCAAAGTTCCAAATCCCTGATAAATATATCACTGAGAACAAAAGCATCTTGTTGTCTGCTCTAAGACATGCACTTGATGGGTTAAAAATTGAGACAGTTTCTTATTTATCTGAACAATCTCTCACCAAGTTCAATGCACCTGTACTGAAACTACAGCGACGACTGCAGAACAGAAAAGCTCGCAATTATCAACTAAATTACCCCAGAAAGCCTCCTGCTGTGGGAGAGACTGTTGTCCTGTTCCCATGAGACAGGAGAAGAACTAGGACACAGAGAACTTTGGTCCTTGCCTAGCCTTCACACCAGCTCTAGGCAGACTGCTGTTCCTCTCTGAAAAAACCCACCATAGAAGAAGACCATTGCAATCTGTCCCAAAATACTTCAGCAAGCTGCCCACAAGCACACATGGTAAAGTAGGGAAAGCAGATACTGGGCCTCCTCAGCTGATGGTTATTCCAAAATAAATGCTGCAGGAAGAGACCTTGCTCCTGTCCAGCAGCACAGCTTCAAGAGGGACATTCTGCACCACAAACTTTCCTGACCAGGTGCTTCCATGGGAACAATGCAGATTTAATCTCGGGATGACTTGACTGTTTCCTATGGATTCACAGTGCAGGTGAAAGAATGAATTCCGAAGACCAGTTCATTCACCATCTCTTTATATGCAGGCTGAGGAACCTGGACTCTGGGTCTCCATATGTGTAAGAAAATGGCAAAGACGATGTAATTTCTGGGTGGAGAAAGCGAGAACAGCACCTCAGGGAAACTGAAGAGCATGAAAAACATACCCAACTTTTTTTTTTTTTTTTTTTTTTTTTGTAGAAATGCCACCTGGATTCTGACTCTTAGACAATTTTGCAATGCAAAAACCAGATTTCAGAAAAGCCTAAATGCAGAAGGCTAGGAAAGGTGTCAAATCTCTGATACAAACTATGGTCTGAAAATATGTGAAAGGAGTGTGGATAAAAATTATGCTAGAGGTGTTAACCAGTTTTATGATTATTTATCTTTGCAGATGGCAATTTGTGTCATTGTAATTTTTACGTTGCTTCTGGACTTTTCCCTTTCAGTTCCTCCCACTTAGCTGTCCTTTGCTAACCTGATGCTGGACAACATGCTGATGCCCTCAGATGTGCTGAATGTGGAGCGCCAGCTGCATATGCTATGCTTTACCGGAGGGGATAAAACCTCTGAAAAGCAGCAGTAATGGTAAATCTTGTAACATTTTCCTCTTGCCTCCTTCTGTCCCAAACTGTGTGAGTGTATTTACAAGGCAGAATTAACACCTGGGACAACACAGAGCCAAAGGGTGTGGGACTCCTTCTAAGCAAAAGATGCAGAGTAGCTGTGAGACTTTGGGCACCTGGCTACAATGAAGATTTCAAGAGAATTTTCTACTGAAGGGACCTGAACTATTGGAGATTACATATACTGCATGCTCAGCTTGCACACTTAAAAGAAAAATTCCCTTTTGGGCAACTGTAAAATGCACGTTTCAACCATTTCCCTAGCATGAATATAAGCAAAAATGAGAAGAGGGCTGCAGAGGACAACTCACAGAGGCTGGGGCTTAGTGGAGGGAACATGAAACCATGAAAGGTGTATATGTCCGTATTTTCTGTCATGCAACTGGCCACTCCTAGTATGACTAATGCTGTAACTGCTTCAGGACTTATTTCCACTAAAGTTTATGAAAGTTAGATCAAAACAAACCACACAGTTTAAAATAGAAATGCTCACTATCTGCTGTCAACTGCAGCAGAGGACATGTATGGTTTAAGCACACACACAATTCTGTTGAATGAGATGTAACGCTTAAAACTACATGCTCACATTAACTGCTTTGCTGAAATGGGGTCTCCATCTGTCTGTACAGAGCTGCACATCCAAAGTCTTTGCAACTTTACTTTGCAGCCATTAGTTTTGGCCCCATGGGAAGCTATTTATAAAAATATGAATTAATTAAATCAGATCTGTACAGCAGAAAAAGGAATCAACGAAATACGGTCACTATGGCAACAAATATTTCCTGGATGTAGTTTTGCTTCTAATCAGCAGTGGTCTCCCCATGTTCCCAACAATGGCAAAAGTTGTTGGGCTTTTCTTGTTTGTTTGTTTCTATTGAATATATTCCTACAAAGCAAGACAATAAATGTAACATCCATGTATTTTAGCCAGAGGTCCATCTTCAGTAGTGTTTTACACTAGTTTAAAAATTATTAAGAACTCGAAACAGGAATCTACTGTTTTTCCTTCTTCTTACCACCCTCCTGCCTCCCCCATACAGCCAGAGCCTCTGCTACACTGAGAAATTCCATGGGCTCTGACTCCAAATTCAGATATTAAAGTGACCCCTTCATCACTAATATCAGCTGAATGCAAGGCTAGAAAAATGATGGCACAAGATAACCTGTTGTTTTCAACAGACAGTCTTGGCTGACCCCTGTGTCCACACAGAGCAAAAATAGAAAATAAAAGGTGCTGACACATTGCCAGACCCCATCTGCAAAATACGCTCCTGGCCATGTCAATCACAAAACTGGGGCCCTATGTGTAGTACATGGAGGAAATGTCCAAGCCCTGTCTGCACATAGCCTCTGAACTTGCCAAATGTGGCCACAAACTTCTTGGAGTTTTGCAAATGCCATGCTTTGTGGATTGAGGCTTTGGTGGGTTATAGGTATCTCAGAGGGTTTTGTGAGCTTGTCTGCACTTTGGTGGAGCTCAAAGATACCGAGGGGTTCTCTGAGCTTGCTTTCTCTTTCCTTCTCCATTATTATTTATTTCTTTTCCCAAGTAGGTAAACCAACATTTTTAAAAAGGTTTCAAGCACCAATCTTGCCCATTGCCAGATGAGAGAGCATTGCTAGGCCAGGTCTGTGTTTCCCCTCTGGTTTTACTTTCCCTCTTTGTTTTTGTTTTAAACAGTGGCTGCAAAGATATGTGGTCACCGTGTCCATCTGTCCAGGCATTTCTTTCGTTTCCCTTAATAACTAGCAAATCCACTGGTAGTGTCAACCAATTGCAGCAAAGGAGGGCAGTTCTCAGAGACAGTTAAGTTTGTACAAGTTTCATGAAAACAGTTCCTTAGCAGAGAAAAAGAAATTCTTTCCATGCCCTGACTGTTAGAAAAGTTAGCTCACTGTCTTGTTAGCTGTGCAAGAATCCACATTAGTGCTGGGGCAAGAGGCAAAAACGAACACACACATATGATTGCCTTGGTCACGGGAGAAGCTTCAGCGGGAGCTGACACTTCTTTTAGACGCTGATATCAATCTGTCTGAAACCCAGATCCATAACCCCCAGGTTGTTTGACCTTGCCAGCCTTAGATGAACAATGAAATAGTTAATATCGATCGTTAAGTCTCTTCACAGTTACCTGTGTTTATTCATATGTGCGGTTTTAAACTGAGATCACACTCCAATGCAGGTTTATTTATTATAGTTATCATGTGATATTTTGGAGAATAGAAATTGGTTTATGCAAGAGAGGCATTAGGTTTGTAAAGCTCAAGCCACACCCTCCACACAACCAAAACTGCAGCAGAGCCATACAGCGATGCTGGAGCAAAGGCAGTGAATGGTTAGCCTCTGATTTGCAAACTTTGGGTTTGGATTTTTGCTTTGATGAAAGAAATTCTTGCTAGCAAGAGAGCTATAACTGAAATCAGGTATTTAGAAAATCGGCAACAAAACGCTGGAGCTGACATGCCTCCTCTCCCTCTAATCTTTAGCTTTCAAGCCTCTCCTGATACAAGTCACCTTCTGGGGACAGCAGAGACAGCTAAAGAAACTAATGACCTCACACCCACATTGGCACCCACAGCAGCAGTTCCGTGTGTTAACTCAGGCTGCTTTGGGAACTTAGCAGCAGGACTTTTGCCATTACACTCTCTTATTTATTGATACAGTATTTAAAAAGCAAATATTTCTAGTACAATTAAATGCTAACAGACTTGCCCTGTACTAAAGAATAACCTCACTTTCCCCCATGAGTAAGTAGTTCATAAAAATCTGAAGTCCTTTATGGTTGCATTAAGAGGGTACCCCATGCCCAACATGGCTGTTAATGCGATGACAACTCCAGTGTAAGGCTATCTGACATTTGTTTTCTAATGCACATACTGTTTATCAAAGAATAATGAAAATGTAAATAAATGCAAAGGAATCCTGGGGATAGAAGATCATCTACGAAGAAACCACTTAATGAAAAACACATACATTGCTCCGTATTGTGTCACTGACCATATATATGTTAATTATTTTAAACCTCATTTGCCTAACAGCATGGAAACTGCCAGCATTTTAAGAACTGCTATCAGGTAACTTGAAATGACATTAGCCAGACCATACAAACAGCAAACAGGCTTTAGTGACTGTATTTTTGAATACGATCTGACAAGGTGCAGCAAGGTTTTGCTATGCATAGACTTTAAGATGGCCAGACACAACCTTATCCCTACACTTCTGCGCTAAGAGAAGCATATTGCAAGAAAAGCATATATGCAGCATATTGCAAAGATCAGGCTCTGAGAAATTTCATGTGTTTAGGACTGATCTGACATTTTAAATTACACCTTTGCCTGCACAGGGGGTTGTTATTCCCTGCTTCTGTCTTCTTATAGTTTGCTGTCAATACTCAATCAGCCAGATGAGGCAACTGTTGCGTAATACCTGGATTTCACTTTTAGGATTGTTTCGCTGACACTTCCAGGGTCACAGCAGTACAGAGAAACCCTGAGCCAAAACTCCCTGTGCTACACACTAATGGAAAACAGTCACAGAGAGAGACAGGCAGTATGGATCTAAACTGCAGAGATACACTGAAATCTTGAAAATGCTTCTGCATGTAGTGAACTCATTATAAGGAATTTCAATATTTTCAAGGGGCCTTCTCACATGTTTAAGAAGATGCTTATTAAACAGGACGACAGCACAGACAAAGCTACTAAAACTTACACAGAACACTAAAACAGAACAGGGAAGAGAACAAAACAACCCTCCCAGAACAAAGCCTGTACTTCCACCATATAACCGTGCATCCTTTTGCAAAGATTTCCTCCCCTTCAATAAGATTATGAAAATATTTTCCCATCTCCCTGCATACAATATCAATTTTAAACAATTCCTCTTACTCCCTAGTATTTCACATGAACTTCTAATCTGGTTGCATTTAGCTCCTCTAGTTTTTTCAAGCTAAGTCCCCCCCTGGCCCATTTTAATAAAACCTGATTAACACACTTAAGAGTCAAACATGAACAAAAATCTCCCATTCCCTCCCAAGTATGGCATTCATGAAGATATCATGAATAAGTAAACATTGTCTAGTGTTCTGTTTCTTTTGTCTAGCTTATTGGTGTTGAGAAACCTTCTTCTTCATTTATTTATGTTGGTATTTGATTTCCTTATTGAGTTTCAAAGATGAACAGAGAAAAATAAATACCAAGGAAATAGCCGGTAGGCTGAAATGACCAAGGTTTTTCTCATGGAGGTTAAAAAAAAATATGCTTTAATATGAAGGTTTCAGTGTCTTGTTATTTAATTTACTAGACTTGCTTTCAATATAGAATGCATGACAGCCTGTGTATGACAGTACCTAGCAAGCCAATATAGCAAAATCCTGTTTATCAACGTGCCAGAATCCAATTTCTTCTTGTAATTCTGATTTAATGATACTGTATGCCAGGTCTCTAAATTGCTATTGTGCTTTTAAGTGAAGCAGTCCTGCATAGTCCAGGCTTATTCAAATGGCAGAATATGTATAGATCAGACAGCAATCCAGTTTTGCACAGACCTCACCAAGGTCCCAGACACACTCCTACAGCTGATCCAATATTTACCTTTTTCCAAATTCACTAGGTAGACAGTGCACTGCAACATACTCGCAGTACCCAGTGGGAAGGCAATGTGCAAGAAAAGGTCAGGAAGTGAACTGATTCTCACTTACCTGACCTTGCTGAACCCCTTAACAGACTTTAGTAAAATGATCAGAACTTGGAAAAATTATTGCTCAGATTCTAATTTTAAAAAGTAACTAATTGGTAAACCTCAGTGAAAATAGCAAAGGTCTTTTCCAGAGGTGAAAAAGGAGGCATTAGTGTACAACACATTTTCTGTGTCCTACTTCATAACCTCACACCTTAGATGAACTGTGAAACTTAAGACTAAGGGACAAACATCACAAACCAGCCAAACAGTACTATTTTTATTCTCATGACAAACTCAGAGTCGTTTTGTTTTGTTGGGTTGGATTTTTTTTTACTTCTTTTTAAAGGCAAAAGTCTTTTCCAACTGAGGACAATAAGGGCTGTAAGAACGCTTAAAAACTTCACATTGCCTTACTGAGTTGCAGCAAAGAGTGTGTAGATGCTACACTGATGAAACTCCCACTGCTCAAGCAGTAACACGTCCAAACTTTCACTTGTACTGCAAAACCAAACCAAAACCAAAACAACCTGCTGCAGAGTTTTGAGGCTGTATACCTCAGAGCTAGGATCTTACAGGTTAAACAGAATTTTTGACAGAATTTTACTTCTAAATTTGTAGGATAAATATAGAAAGCAATGGTGATTCAGTGCAGGCAGAGCTCCTCCCTTCTGAGTCACTTCTGTTCTGATATCACAGGAAGGTGGGAGAAGTGCTGTGTACCTGCAGGTGTCACCTTGCCAAGAGAATGTACTACAGAGTTCCTGACCTTTTGGACGGGTACAGAGAAAGCCTGTATGATTTTTCTCAGCTGGAGGCTCATTCTACTTTAGTGTTTGGGCCAAATTATGACCTACCTCATTCTATCTACCAAAAGAATTAAAAAATACCAGCCAGAACAAAAAAAACCAACCTGCTCTGAACCAGAAAAGATAATCTGCTCTGACAGTCCTTGAAAAAGATGAATTAATTCTGTGTCACAGTGGAGAGCTAGCTGTACCACAGCAGCAGGTGGTGAGACTCAGCACAGGCTAGTAAATCCCTCCAAGATCCTTCTGGAATAAAGGCACTGAACTACCATCACATGTCACTACTTTCCCTTAACAAATTCCATCTAATCCAAAACGTGGAACCACCTAAAAGCTATTGTTGTCTTGGAGCTATTTTTAGTTGAAGAAACCAAGACTGCAAACTAAACTGGATATTAAGAAGCTCACACTAAAAATACTTGACAGCAACATATAATATCGTTGGATCAGAAAACATGGTTGAACCAGTAAACAAGCTACATACTCCTACAACACAACTCACCAGCACATTATGGGTGAGACCGACAATATAGAATCATAGAATCATAGAATAGGGTTGGAAAGGACCTCAAGATCATCCAGTTCCAACCCCCCTGCCATGGGCAGGGACACCTCACACTAAACCATCCCACCCAAGGCTTCATCCAACCTGGCCTTGAACACTGCCAGGGATGGAGCATTCACAGCCTCGCTGGGCAACCGATTCCGGTGTCTCACCGCCCTAACAGGAAAGAATTTCCTCCTTACATCCAATCTAACCTTCCCCTGTTTAAGTTTTAACCCGTTACCCCTTGTCCTGTCAATACAGTCCCTGATGAAGAGTCCCTCCCCAGCATCCCTATAGGCCCCCTTCAGGTACTGGAAGGCTGCTATGAGGTCTCCACGCAGCCTTCTCTTCTCCAGGCTGAACAGCCCCAACTTCCTCAGCCTATCTTCATACGGGAGGTGCTCCAGTCCCCTGATCATCCTCGTGGCCCTCCTCTGGACTTGTTTCAACAGTTCCATATCCTTTTTATGGTGAGGACACCAGAACTGCACACAATACTCCAGGTGAGGTCTCACAAGAGCAGAGTAGAGGGGCAGGATCACCCCTTTGACCTGCTGGTCATGCTCCTTTTGATGCAGCCCAGGATACGGTTGGTTTTCTGGGCTGCGAGTGCACACTGAAGCCAGCTCATGTTCATTTTCTCATCGACCAGCACCCCTAAGTCCTTCTCTGCAGGGCTGCTCTGAATCTCTTCTTTGCCCAACCTGTAGCTAATGCCTGGGATTGCTCCGACCCAGGTGTAGGACCATGCACTTGTCATGGTTGAACTTCATAAGGTTGGCATCAGCCCACCTCACAAGCGTGTCGAGGCCCAAGAAGAACTAATAAGTCCTTTAAGAGAAAAAAAAGTGTTGGGTTGAACTTGGCAAATGAGGATGTGGTCTCTGCTGGCCATAAATTAGAGCCTTTCAGCTCTCTGACAGAAAAAGAGCAAGTCACTCCTCTGGAGGGTTGAGAGTGCATGAGGCCACAGAGAAGGCAATTCTTGAATCCAGAGTACTGCAGTACTAGGATATTTATATGACAGGTAGTTAGTTGCTTAGTAAGAACTTTCCCCAGTAGCATTCCTCCAACATGTCTGAAGAACTGGAGGGGCTGAAATGTGTTTGAATGAGTTCTTTGCTTTTCTATTCACCTATCCTATATTGTTTTTCTTTCTACTAACCTACTTCTACTAACACATGTGCACCATTCTATGAGGCTAACGTCTAGCATACACTTGTCAACTGTCAGTTTAATCCCCCATAATAATAACTGACTAGGGTTTAGTGGCTCTGTCTTTCATCCCCATATTTCTGTTTCTTTTTTTCCCTGTTTGTATTGACTGAAGGCCAGATGTAACCTGATAGAATTTGGTTAGTTTCTTTGCTTTTAGCAGAACTCCAGCAATTTAGACTGGCTGAGATTTTTTTTTGTCAACAATATTCTTTGTACCAGGACTTCTTAATTTGTATACAAAAGAAAAGCAAGCAGTGAGTTATGTGGTTGTATCAGTCCCTGCTATGTGTATATGGCTCATTAAGCAGCTCCGAGGTTTTCTCATTAGGTATCACTATGGGGGTGGGTGTACAACATTTTAAAGATGCATGGGAGTGTGCTTAGCATAGAGTTATTCAGCTATTATGCCACACAAATCAATATCAGTGGGGTTTTGCAAGTTTGTTAGTTGTCTGTCTCTTAGTTGCCTGTAACCAGGATAGGTAAGTATGACAGTCTGGTGTTCCACACTCAAATTTCTAAGCTTCAGGGAGTCTGCAAATCCACATTTAGTCCTTCCCCTACGCAACTGCCTTGCTTGTTGTCAACATTAAGAATCATTGTTCTCCTGCCTCTGTGTGTGTCACATGGTGGTGGGGGAGCTTTGTGATTTTGGAGGTTCAGCCTCTGATGTGAGCACTCCCTCCACTACAGCAGCATAAGACAACTTCAGCTCATGTCAGGCACTAGCCCCATTCTACCTTCTGACATGTTCTAGCACTGGGAAGCTCTATTCAGTGTAACACTCACGATTTGATATTCATAAACCTTTTCCCTTGTTTGGTTGGTTGGTTGGGATTTCTACCACTCTTTTCCACCTGTTCCTCTACCAACATCATGCACTCATTGTAACCTTTATGAATGCATTCAATCTTCTGGGTACACTTACCATTCACCCCTGCTTCACTTGACGTGCCAATTACTTTCCCGTATATAGGCAATGTCTTGCATCCACAGCTTCACAAACTTTGACCATCGTTTGGTGAATCACTGAAATTCTGCATCACCTCCTTTACTGTCCTTTTAAGGGAAGAATATTCCCACCAGAAGCTATCCATGGTGGTCTACATTTGGTGATTTAATTGGGAATAAGGAGATTAAAATAGTTAAAGATCATGTAGATTAGTGCTCAAATAATACAGCGAAAGGGAGTTTGGAAAACAGTAAGGTTAATAGGTTTTGGGGGAAAAAAACAGTGATAAAATCTTTTATAATGGGGACAATGTCAGAAGAGAGGTGGTGGAAGCTTCCCCAGTTAGGAAATATTTAGGGGAAATTGACAATTCAAGAGTGAATCATAGATATAGATTGTACATCACCAAGAAGAGTGAGAAGATGATGAGGTTTCTAAGTTTCTCACATTGTGATGTTTAAGAACATAAGTGTATTACCTACTATTGTACTTCATGCTTCTCCAGACAAAGTCAAACTGTTGGCCATGTAATATACAGTGACTAGAGTAGGGGTTAGACATTCTGCTCCTCTCAGTAATGGGATGTGGTTGGTGGAAGAGCACAGATTAGCAGACAAAGACATGCCTAATGTTATTAGCTGAATGCTTTCATGGAGCTATGGCATTATGGAACTTCAGCAGACATGTAAATCTCAACAACCACATTGACGGTTTTACTAGGTTAACAGGAAAATAATTACTTTTATTTTCAGCCCTACCTAAAATTCATTAAGTTCTAGGCATTCTAATAAGATTGTTAGCAAATAAAATGTGTGTATGTGTATGTAAACATATGGAGAAATTCCAAATCCGCTTAATAGGTGGTGTACTGGATGTTCTGAAGACCACTATTATTTACCGAAATAAAGCCCTAGCAAGAACGACTGGTGTGCAATATAATCAGGGGTCTTTGTTGTTTTCAGAAGCTAATGAATGAACACATAACATCCACTGGTTTCTGACATGACAGGCATATGGTGCTCATAAATAAATAAAAAACATGGTATTACAGTTACGATGATACCAGTGATGGTAACATTTGGTAAGCTGGCACATTGTTTATTCTATCTTACCTTGACAGCAAACCCACAAAATCTCTGAGTAAAAACAATTAATTGTAAATGATGGCTTTTGGGGCTTCCTCCCATTAAGTCATTTTACTAGGTTCCTTTAGAACCCAGTAAAGAAACTAGGTTTCTTTAGAAAAGAAACTTTAGACCACTTTTCAATGTATAGCTTCAGATACATTTTTTTAAACCATTAAGATTATATAGAAGGTAATTGTCAACTACAACTGCCTTCAGCAGTAATATCGACATACCTGGAAGAGGCTCATGGCAATATAAAAGAGTGCAGCAGGACCTAGGTGCCTATATTCTACTTTGATTCAAAGTTGAGATCCTGAAAATGCCAAAATAGTCACCTACCGGACCAATACTTCTCTCAGATTTTACAGTGGTCTACTGGTTGTGGTAATTATCAGAACATGGGTGACCCAGGTTCAACTTCCAAATGTCTTTATGGGTTTAGGAACCTCAGTTCCACATCTCTCCCAGGAACACCCTACCTATACATCCTTCTTCCCACATGTTCTCACTTCTTGCTTGAACTGTCACTCTTTCACCAGTGGCATCACAACTGCAAAATTTGCAGGCTGTAGGAATAAATGTTTTTCTTTCACACTTGCATTCCAAAGTCACAACCAGTAAGCAGTAAGATGATGTACAGTCCATGACTAAATCTTCAAACCCTTTAGTCTGACTGCAAACTTAGACATCCAGCATTCCCATGTAAACACTGTCCAATCAACAACTAACTCCAGTCTTATTCTCATCTCAGAATTCATCCAGCTTTATCAGTTTCCTGTGGTATCTAGAGGTACCATAAATGAACTTCTCTCTTTAAGCTTCACTGTACTGAACCCTAGCCCTAGCACAAAGACACAAGCCCTAATCAAGCCAGAACATACCCAGACTGGGTGATCTGAAAGAACTACTCTCCTGAGGTGTTTCAGGTATTAACCTTTGTATTAAGACTAGTCCAAAATTTGGAGTTAACATATGGTTTAGGAAAGAAGTATACAATATATTCCTGAACATTAAAATGTTCAAATTATCTTAATTCACTTCCATATGACAGAGATCACCTCTCTTTGGATAAACCTAGAGTTAAAGTGATGATTAAGACTAAGAAACAGTTGGAAAATATTTTTATTTCTGAGGGCTGCTGAAGTAATATATAGACTGGTGCTGGTAGCACCAAACTGGCCCCGATTCCATCACAAGATATTAAAGATCATCCATCCAGGAGATGGAGGCCTGTGTTTGTTTTTCATAGGGTATGCCATGCAAAAAATAAAGGCTTGTGTTGGCAGTGGACTGAATGGACTAGTTAGTGGCAGAATGGCAAAGTGTCACCTCTCTGGGATTTAGGATTCCTGAGGGATCCTAAAGCAGGAAAATTGTACCCTAGAGTCTGCCAGGACCACCAAAGTAGGAAGAGACAGACCTAATGCTGGCAGGAATAAAAGTGAAACCTGAGTTTTGAGGAATCACCGCTCCTGTGACAGTGTTGGTGACACAGCTGGGTTAGAGAGAACAGTGGGCCGGAGAACTGTTCTTATTAGGATGTCTATCTTAAACTGAGAATGCTGATACAGTACTAGAATGGTTGTAGCATAGTTACAGGATATATTTTGACCTGTTAATGGCCAAGTTCACTTCTGGTTTTAGAAAAAAGGATGTGTTAGCCTGCCAGAATAGGATAAAAACTGTACTGTACAGACTTTGGATCGTAGCAGTAACAATTCTTGTGTTAAGGCTACAGTTAGTGTTTGATCTGGGGACAGAGTTAAGGTCTGAGAGAGAACTGGATGGAGAATTGTGTGACAATCTTAATTCTCTATAGAATATCAAACAAGGACAGTACTAGTGAGACTGTGCAGGATCCTCACAGGATGGCAACTCTTTAAACTATGCTTAGGTTGAAGACTGGGAGTATGTTAGGAGAAAAATGACACTACCGAATTGTGGTTCCAGGAGTTTTGCGATGGCTGTGGTACCGATG